>NC_143393.1:10608484-10952484 GCF_980474605.1 Leiobunum rupestre | reverse complement strand
TTTTTGACATGTGCACTATAAATGGTTGGTATTTAAACCCCTCTGAACCTTTTCTATCTTCTACACTTTATATGGTTGGTATTTGAACCTTACCTGTCTTCTGCACCTTAGATGACTGGTATTTGAACCCCCTATGAGCCTTTTTTGACATCTGCACCTTAGATGGTTGGCATTTGAACCTTTTTGAAAATCTAAACCTTAAAGAAGTTACATTTGAACCATTTTTAGCAATGAACCTTAATTGGTTTAAATTTAAACCACCTTTGAACCTTTTTCATTTACAGTGTGGGTGCCACGTTTCGTTTGATGTGGATAGGTCCACGCGGAGCAGTTGAGTGTCCAGATTTAAACCTACGCGATTTTTTCCTCTGCTTGCAGCTACTGAAGGATTTAGTGTAGAAGGCAGTAGTACCTGGTGTTGAGGACAACGCGTAATTGAAGGTTGTGAGACTATTCGTAACACGCCTGCAATTTTTGAACGCGTACGTGAGTCATTTCTTCCACGGGCTCAAGCTTGTATTAGAGCCTTTGTATCATTAATTTGAATAATTAAAAACCTTTGTGAAGAATATTTGACAAATATCTAATTTTAACTTTATTTAGAACAGTATCAATGTCATAGAGTGGGAGGCCCTTTGGAAGCGCATGAGACATTTATCGTAACGGGCCAACTGGTTTTCGAGGCGTAAATAAATTCAGGGTGTTTTCAAAAGGTTATGCAAAATTTTTAAGGAGTTGTAGGGGGTGAGTTGAGAAGTATACCTGTTTTTCCCCATGTTCCTACGACGAGTAAAAAAGAGCACCAGAGAGCTTCAAAGTGTGGCCTACTAGCCCCTGGAAGTAGGCTGCAACAAGCGCAAAACCAAGCAGTAGGGAAACGCGAATATTAAGGTTTGGGTTCGTGTGATACTTTAAAAGGAATTTGTAAACAAATCGAGGTAACCAGCGTAAAAAAGTAAAATAAACAGTATTTAAAGTCCCTGCTGCTTGGTTATGCGCTTGTTGCAGCCTACTTCCAGGGGCTAGTAGGCTACACTTTGAAGCTCTCTGGCGCTCTTTTAACTCATCGTAGGAAAAAAACAGGCATACTTCTCAACTCACCCCCTACAACTCCTTAAAATATTTGCATAACCTTTTGAAACACTCTGTATATTCCGAAGAGCGATGCTGTTGTTTTTACATTTTTTAGAGCGTAAACTTACTTTTTTATCCAGATATTGTACATTAACTTTAGGCCAACTTGTTAATTTCACGCCTCGAAAACAAGACATTGCGTACGAAAAGTGTTCACAAGTTTCGCTGATAGTCTTCCACTCTATGTGAGTGGTTTACCCAATGATCAATACTTTGCAATAGCTTGTTTAAATTATCTTAAGTATTCTAAAAGCTCATTTAAGGAAGAATATTATTCGCTAGTTTTTGTACTGGTTTTTTGGTTGTTTTTTAACCTCTGAAACGAATCATTTAAGGACCCATGTTAATAATAATAATTAATAATAATAATAATAATTATTATCAGCACTACCCTAGGCCCAAGTCCTTTAGCGATATTTATTGCCATTAATTCAGGGGGCTGGGTTACAATGCGTAGGAGAGTGGTGGCAAGCCTAGAGGTCGGGGACAGTTAATCATTAACCATGTTTAAATTGATTGTTTTCGGCAAAAAAATTTAAAAAAAGAAGTTTACCGGTTAATATTTCGGAAAATGATTAAAACACATGTATTATTCGGAAAATTTGAGCTTTTTATCGAAAAAAACGTCGTTTTTCCGATTAATTTTACAAATTTATAATAAAATTAATCGGATAATACAGAAATATAAATTACTTGATCAAAACGTTTTACGAATAATTTTGAGAGCTTTATCTATTGAATAAAAGTTAACCATCCCCGACCTCTAGGCAAGCCCTTCATGAATCATGCCACGTGAGCCAACAGCTCCCTACACTCACTATTACCGTTAACCTCTACAAGTTTTTATGGAAAGAGGAAACCGAAGAACTCGATGGAAAACCACTTAAAGTTATTAGACATATTCTACACATTAGTGCCCATAGACACGCCCCAGAATTTACGACCAGGGCCGCCATGAGCAAGCCCGGGCCCCAGCAAAATAATAATAATGGGCTCTCAGAGAGCCGTTACTACTGCAGATAGCGATACTTTTTCGGGAAGGAACCCGGGAAAAGTATACCTCGATTGCTCAAGCCTGGGCCCCCGGGCTGCACGGGCACCGGTAATTTGTCAGGAGTGTATACGACATACTTATCGGAAACATCCTGTATATTGTAAGTTATAATTACGAGCAGAAGTAAATGATATGATCAAACGTTTTAACATACTAAAGGCATTTTTCTTAAACGAGTTACACGAATGGAAGGGATAAATTAAAAATGAATCGAAGGGGTAACCATATCACATTTTTTCTGTACGACTACAGCGATTACAAAGTGATTACGGAACGATTACAGCGGCTACAGCGCGAATACTTCAATCATATTAGCCAGAGTGTACACCGATTACTGAAATCATATTAGCCAAAATGTACACCGATTACTACTATCATATTAGCTAGAGTGTACGCCGATTACTGAAATCATATTAGCCAAAACGTACACCGATTACTACTATCATATTAGCCAGAGTGTAAACCAATTAAGGAGCGATTACTACAATCACATTAGCCACAGTGTACACCGATTACTGCAACCACATTAGCCAGACTATACACCGATTACAGCAATCATCTTAGCCATAATGTACACCGATTACAGCGCGATTACTGCAAACATTATCCAGAGTGTACACCGATTACAGCGCGATTAATTAAATCATATTAGCCATATATATATATATATATATAAATTATAGTAATATATATTTATTTAATTAATTTAATATAGGGTAACATTTAAAGGGACACAGTATCGTTTGAATTACGGTAATTTCTCGCTCTAGTCTTCAGAATATGATTGGTCGGATCTGCTATAACGAGGAGGGGCCACTTTATATTCGGCCCGAATTTTTGCAAATGATACTGTGGTCATTTATTTAATAAAATAAATAAAACAAATATTAATTCTTACGCGACAGCTTCCAAAATATTACATCAACAATTATCAAAAATTATGATCTTAGTTAAAATACGTGACATTTGTTTTCCGGGTTCATGTATGTTCCTTTGGCGCACTGAAACACTTCGGAAAACGCCACGGAGTTCATCAACGGAACATTGACTCTGTCAAATATAATATTTACGATTGAAATGTGTCATTTCACTGAAATTTAAAGAAATATAGATTACCTATAACGGCCTAAAGAATGAACGTCTTGCAATATCGCCGGCAAAAATGCTTTAGCTACGTCCGTGCACCAGGTCTAAAACGCGATGTTTTATTAAAACCGTATTATGTTGAACCAAAAGTAAAGTAACTCTATAAGGTATGACATTTCTTATGGTTCTAATGGTAATTTTCTTACTTCTAATGGTAATTTTATTACTTCTAATGGTAATTTTCTTACTTCTAATGTTAATTTTCTCACTTCTAATGGTAATCTTCTCACTTCTAATGGTAATTTTCTCACTTCTAATGGTAATTTTATTACTTCTAATGGTAATTTTCTTACTTCTAATGTTAATTTTCTCACTTCTAATGGTAATTTTCTCACTTCTAATGGTAATTTTCTTAGCAAACCTCTTTTCGACTCTCTCGTTTAGCTTTGATTTGAATTTGTACCCCAGTAGTATATTTATATAATCATTCTTTCTAATTGTGCACCCGAGTAGTAAATTATCATCCTTGGTAATAATATGTTTTGACTTTGTCATATTTAAACACAAGGGTGCTCTGTGCTAAACTAAACCATGATTTTTATTTAACTAAGAAAATCAGTTAGGTGATAATTTTCGATAACTTTCATACTTATTGATGTTATGTTACTTATGGCTGAAAGTAACTTAGAATACTGACGGACTTACGGAGCCGTACGAAATGAAAAATTGCTTGGAAAGTGTTTGGTTCAAGTCCGGCAACAAATCATCGAAGAAAAGGTCACCCGTTCCTGTCCGGTCTTGGTATGCCTACAAATTAACCATTTAATGAAAAGAGCGAATTCTATTGTTTAATCTTGGAGATATAAAGCCTGCAGGAGTGTTCAGTTTCATCAACGGATTTAGCCCCGCCCTTCAGCTTGGAGATATTTCCCTCCGGCGCCATCTGTATTCAAAATATAACAAATAGGTGCGTTGCTCTCTTTTGAGAACAGATGATGCCCGGGGAAAATAATTTTCCAAGTTATCCTTCCCAAATACAGATGGCACCAGAGAAAATGTTTTTCTAGGTTATCTTTTCCGAATATAGATGGCACCAGGAGAAAATAATTTAATAAATTTTCTTTTCCGAATACAGATGACACCAGAGAAAATGATTTTCTAAGATATCTTTTCCGAATACAGATAGCGCCAGGGGAAAATGTTTTTCTAGGTTATCTTTTCCGAATACAGATGGCGCCAGGGGAAAATGTTTTTCTAAGTTATTTTCCGAATACAGATGGCGCTAGGGGAAAATGTTTCTCTAAGTTATCTTTTCCGAATACAGATGGCGCTAGGGGAAAATGTTTCTCTAAGTTATCTTTTCCGAATACAGATGGCGCCAGGGGAAAATGTTTTTCTAAGTTATCTTTTCCGAATACAGATAGATGGCGCCTGAGGAAAATGTTTTTCTAAGTTATCTTTTCCGAATACAGATAGATGGCGCCTGAGGAAAATGATATTCTAAGTTATCTTTACCGAATACAGATGGTGCCAGGTTGAAATGACCCCAGCAACTGACGATATTCAATCGCCCACTCATTTGCTCCTAATATAGGATTTATTTCTCCATGGTTTAACAAAGCGCCACACTGATCCTGTATACCTGAAAGACAGATCCCATCGCCGCATTGTCAGGAAAGTCTTCCGTGATTGTATGGTCTCCATTTAACTAAGTAATGGCAGAAGTTAATAATATATATCTAACGAGATAGTTATTTGTATATCTTTCTAATGTTTTTCGCTTGAAACATCTACCTTCGCGCAGGCTCCGTTTGACTTTTCAAAACACGTTTGAGAAGAAAATATAGTGCCGGACGAAGACAGTTATATTTTGGTTTTCCAATAGGCTTCGAGCTTAGGTAAATATAACTACGCGGTGTAATTTTTACATTGTACACATCATAAGCGAAGTTATACTCGCGGTGCATTTTGAGCACATTCGCGATTTGGCGGGAAATTAACGACCAATGGAATCCACGTCGAACCTGCGAAGGTAGTAAAAGGTACATGTTTCACTTTAATGGCCTTGATCGATATTCAGGGTTGCCACCGGTCCGGGAAAACAGGGAAAAGTCCGGAAATTTTAAAGTCAGGGAAATATCACAGAATTTTTCGAATTTGAGAAAAGTCAGGGAATTTAAACTATAATATGAAGCGTCACCTACACCATGGACTAATTAATTGTTAATTAGTCCATGCCTACACTAAAGTAAAAAAAAATATTAAATAAATAAAGATTAAATTCTGATAAAAGTAAAATGTAAAGTTCCAAAATAAGGGAAAATTTATAAAAGTGGTCAAAGAAAACAGGGAAATGTCAGGGAACTTGACTATATCACGAAACGTCACCTATACTAAAATAAAAGGTTAAATTCTGATATAAAGTTCCAAAATCAAAAATTTTGGCCTTAAAAAAAGTCAGGGAAAATTTATAAAAGTGCTTAAGGAAAACCGGGGAAAGTCATGGAATTTGAAACTGAAATTTTTATGGCAACACGGGATACTTCTCTGGTAATGGTAAATGATTCATTTGCAATCATATAGCGTTTTCCATTTGATTACTCGAGATTCGCTCCGAATCTGTCTCTGACGTCATAGATCTCGCCCCAATCGACTAGAGTAGAACCGCAAATGGAACATCCCACTAAGGTATTCCAGCGCTTTGTTGTTTTTCGTCTGTTAGTAATTTTAATTTTCGCGTCTTGGTCTGCCATTTTGCCAAAACATCTAAAAGGAACACGCAAAAATGTTCTC
Source organism: Leiobunum rupestre (assembly GCF_980474605.1). NCBI lineage: Eukaryota > Metazoa > Arthropoda > Arachnida > Opiliones > Sclerosomatidae > Leiobunum > Leiobunum rupestre. Next base: position 10,946,417 of record NC_143393.1, on the reverse strand, counting down.
CGATTTCGATCTCGATCCGTTGATCTGTCGAAATCGGCAGATCGGTTTTTGTCGATCTCGGAGCACCCGAGAGCGGGAAATGGAACACGCGAAACTTGATCGGAGTAGATCCGAGCATGCAAATGGAACATAAAATTTTGATCTGAGCGATCTAGAGCTCTCGAATGCAGTCAAATGGAAAACGCTAATAGATATGTGAAATAGTATAGATCCACATTTCTAAGACTACGAGGGACTGACACGGAAGTGACCACTAGCAGACAACTCGAATTTTCTGGATGCGCTACGTTATAGTGCCATCTTTCCGCCAAAAGCAAAAAAAAAAAAAAATACACGTGACTTCAGCTCCACGTTACTCTAGGGCTATCAACATTATTAGGCCTAATCTTCCGCGTTCTTTTTTCCAAATGTAGCGCCTTCTGAAAATATATAATACGAATTTTGAACCCCAATAGATGGCACTATTACGTAGCACATCTAGAAAATATGGGACTTCTTCTAGCTGTATCTTCCGAGTTCTTCCCATGGGCCCATATACAGCGGAAGGTATCTATGCTATTTCGTATATCTATGTTTGCAAATTGTGAACCATATTACCTACAGTAGACTGACTTTCAATATCGCGTACGTACCCCGAAGCTCTTGTACTGGTTGATTATACACTGCATTTTCTCAGTGTACACTTGGCTGACTTTCTCACCGAACGGAGTAGGTACTAGTTGACCTTCACTGTCGAATAATATTCCTGAACGATATTTTTAAATATTTGAAAATTGGATCAAGTCAAACTCCATATTTCTCTACCTATCGGGTCGAATCCGTGGAATATTTCGTGCGCTACGATATGTCCGAGCATACCGTAAATGATCGATCTGTAAAGAAACCACCATTTTATGTCGTTAAGTGACATCAGAAGTATATCTAAAAGTATATAAAAATGTGTTTTAGCTAGGAATTTATCATTGTCAGGACACATAGAACGTGCAGCGGGTCACTTGGCAACTTAAATTTCCATGACCTTGAACCCTGTATTCAAGGTCATTCAAAGTTTAAATCGATAACCAATGGATTTAGAGAAATGGTTCCAATTTGAAAGGTTTTCATCATGGTGTTTTGCATAGGATTCAAGACAGTTAGACCTAAAATTTCTATTCACACACTTTTCAATTGGAACCATTTCTCTAAATCCATAATAAACTTTCAATGTCCTTGAACAATAAGTTTGAAAATTCTAAACATTCCCTACCAGTTGAGTATGTCTAGCAAATTTTGATACTCTAGCATGAGTACTTTTGGAGTTATTAGCCCTTCAACCTGGGGCACGTCAAAATTCTAAGAATTCTTCCGTTGATAGTGAGAATTCCCACTTCTCAAAATTTTGACGGTCCTTCTCACAGGAAGTGAAGTCATCTCTTCTCACGAGTTATCTTGAGAAGAGTGAGAATGCCTCCGAGCATTCTCACTCGGTCAAATTACAAATAAAAATGGCAGCTAATATTCTAATAAGTTAACTTGATGCTGAAGAAAATAAACATTATGATATTTTTGTGGACGAAAATTAATTTTAGAGAATATAGAATGGTTAGTTAATTTCCGATGAAACATTTCCTTTTCAATTATAAATAAAATATTTCCTTCCTTCATATATTGTCGTTAAATCCTGTAAAAATAATATTTATTGTCAAAGGCTTAGTTTACTACGTTCGTGGGATTATCGTAACTTCGTAAGCCGCCATCTTTAGAAGAGTCTTTTTACATTTGACGCATTTTAGCGAGTTCTCACGGGGAGAAAAATTCTCACGAAGAACTCTTTTCAAGAGAAGTATTCCTTCTCAGAATTTGGACGCGGCCCAAGTCTTTACTATATTATTTTCAACACCATCTACCGGATTTTGTCTAAACTCCCTCGACTTGTTATTGGTCAAATTAGGTGGGCCTTAAGCTATTTAGTCTTAAAATATGACGAGATACACGTTTCTAATTGAATACAACTTTTATCTCTAATGGGTTTTGAGATAAATTTAGAATAACCTCGAAGACATGGTTCAAAGTCATGGAAATTTCCGTTGTCAAGTGACCCCCTGCACTTTCTATGTCCTGAAAATTTCAAATTCCTAGCTAAAACACATTTTGAGTTATTAGCTCTGTATCGTTTTTTAATTAACATCCAAAATACAATCTTTATGGATATTTACTTATTAATTTAACCTTGGGTATATTTAGACACTAGGGGGCTCTATACTGAACTAAACCTTGATTGCGTAATAACTGTGAAAATCAGTTCGGTGATAATGTTTGCTAATTGCCATACGTATTTGTATAATGATACTTATGCTAAGAGTTAAATTACACAAACTTCAGGAAACATTTAGGAAAAGAACTTCAAAAGCGTACCTCGGTGATGTCACATCCGGTAGAAAGGGGTAGTCTAATATTCCCATCGGAATGGCTATAGATAATTTATTATTATTATTAATAATTTGTACCCGGAATCTATATACGAATACACTTGAAATATCTAAGGAAGGCCCCGATCAACTAATTGGAGTTTCTTAAATTAATTTTATGGTAAGCCTATTTTCTTCCGACCTAGTTTAAGCCACGCCCTTTTCTCGCAACACCGTGCCAAGCCACACTGCCAATAGATCCTTAAACGTTCCAAGAGTACGCGTGTATAGATTCCTGTTTATACTAACACAGGAAAACCAAATCAAACTAACTTATACTGTTGACCAAAGCGGTATACCACGCGTTTGCTTGCAGTAAATCGGTCTTGAACCAACTAATTATATCAAAGAAATGTTATTAAATAGTCGAAACTGTGGTATTTATTAGAAACACCTTACTATTTATTACGGTCAAATTTGCCCTTCAATTGTCTCGCTTCCCGAGGCCAGTCTAATTCCATTAAGGCCTTAATGACATTGACGTAAGTGGATGCGTCGCTGAATTGTATTTGGTAGTACTTGGTCAACTCTGTTTCGTTCAAAATCCAATCGGGAAACGCCACAAATGGTGTTATGGATTCCAACTAATACGTGATGAATAATAACATACGTTTATCATAAGGTTCTCATAAGTTAGGGCCTCGCGTAGGGCCGGTGTAGAGGGCATTGTCAACGGAAGAATAAATTAATTCGAACATCTAGGTTTTAAAAAGTTTTCTTAAATGTATTCTTTTAGCTTATACTCTCAGTTTAGTATCGACGTGAAATCCCGCACAAAACGCGTTTAAAGCCTAAGGCCCGTCCACACTATCCTTTTGCTGCTCGGGTCGCTTCTTCGCTTGAAACACGAGAATAGCATGTTAGTTTCGCAACTCGTCCACACTTAAATTCGTTCGATTTTAGCTCGAAATATTTCATCCAATAAGCGTCTAGCCTATGCTCACGTGTCTCACGTGGTACTTTTTGACGTCACTAATCCTCTCTGGAATGTATAGACGTCTGATTTTTGGCTGTTTTACTATTGTGTCCCGTATTTTCTCTCGGTAATATAAAGATGGACAAAAACGGCAATTAATGAGGAAAATGTAATTAAGCGAAGTTCACACTATACAATTAATTTGGCCACTTAATTGAAACCAACTAATTGTAAGCAAGAAACTTGAATAGTGTGAACAGAAAAAATTGTAACCATTGTTCCAACTTTTTCTGTTCACACTGTACAGTTTTCTTGCTTCCAATTAGTTGGTTTCAATTAAGTGGCCCAATTAATTATATAGTGTGAACTCTGCTTTAATGAAGTGAAAGGGTTCCCCGAACTTTGGAACACCAACTTCTGAGCGTACTGCAAAGCGGCTCTATTTTGGATCCGTGGTTGACACCCAAAATAGTGACCTCATTGTGGAGCGATGTAATTGGATGATTGGACGCGTACCATGCAAAAATGTTTCACTAGCCAAAGATTTCTCGCGAGATCGCGACGACTGGCGTCTATTGCGTGCTTGATGTGAAGCACGCGCGCGAACGTAGATGCGATTTCCTCATAGTGTGGACGGGCCTTGACAAAGAAGTAACTTCAAAATCGAAACGATTTATTTTAATTTTAAATACTACGATGTGATTCAATAATTTATCATTATTTAATTAGCAAAGTAAGCTTTTTCATCTTCACCATTTAGCCTTTGCCTAAAATGTAAGCACTCCAACGGAAAGGATTTTCTGCACATTTTTCTAGTGGAAGCGTATTGGAAGTTAGACATTATAATTTTAGAACGTTGGCATGAAACTCGATTGAAATTTTATAAAAATCTTAGTTTGAGGACGAAGCCACCAGGAGGTGCCTATTTATAGTACATACCGCTTAATAAAGGTTTGGTGCTGGTCGAAAAAAAATCTTAGATCTTGACTTCTGGGGACTTATGATAAGAATCAAGTCCTCGCTAATCAATAAGTAATGAAGAAGATTTCTTCTTCGACTACGCTGGTAGATAGCGCCATGCAACAACAAAGTGCTTTCTCCGCTCCTATATAATCATGGACCACGAATCTAAGAGGACCCACTGTTCCCGATATTTGGACACGGTAAGCGTGGCCTAAATCGGAAGGCTTACTGAGGTACACCAGCCGCTTTGAAGCGCCTCAAGAATTCTGTTCAACTATCACTACGAGAGGCTTAGACGGGGCTTAGTACGTGTGATAAAGTTTAGAAATGAAATGGTTTCCAGTGAATTTGATTAAAAAACCTCAGTCATACACGGCTTACTGGCTATTTTTACTTAACACAATGGTTAATTACCATTACTTAAACCATTAAAGAACCAATTTCAAAAATAAAAGGTCTAAAACTTACTAAGCCTAATCTTTTAACCGAAAACAACAGTGCCATTTTGTCAAAATTGAATGTGAACGCGCCACCTTCTCTACGAAACAACGTCGGAAATCGACTTCAGCGACTCCTAGTTTGTCCACATTGAACTAAAATTCCCCATTATTTTCCTATTCCCGGTATTAAAGCGTGAATTTTAAAACCTGAACTGTAAGTCCTTAGAATTTTGGTCCATGATATAATTACGGCGCACGACGCACACTAGGTGGCACGTTCCAATTAACACGTGCCGCAGAGCACGTGCCATTATTAATTAGAAACGAGGAAAGCACCCTAGTGTTTCGTAGCGCCATCTACAGCGTAGTCGGATTAAAAATCTTCCTCGTTGAATGTTTACTAACTTTTCGAATAAGTTTTTGGCTGGCGTCTTTGTCTAACCAGTCGCTGACGACTAACCCGAAGATAACCTTTCTAACTTCCCTGAAAAGTTTATCAACCTAGGAAGAATTTAAGAGTTAGTGCGTTCGGAATGTAATTAAATGAGAACTGTCACCAAAACCAAACTTTACGAGGTTTTTTTACAGAAAGATAGAAAATATATTAATAATTAAGTCCCTGAAAATTTATAGATATTGGAAAAGTATTTAAAAAGTTACGCTACTTTTTCCGCAACCTACATCAAACGGCTTCAAAAATTTCAGAAATCGCGGTTGAACCTACGTGCAGCGCCAAAGAATGAAGCGGCAAAATTTTTAAAAAGGGCGGCGTGTAAGGCGTATTAAAAACACGATTAACTACAATCTACCAATATGTTAAAAAGTCAAGGAGAATGTCGTAGCAGCTCCGACCGAAAAACGATAAAACCGGGAAAAAAATATTTCGTTCACGAGATGGCCAAGTGGTTCTGAGATTCTCGAGTCGGGAAGGATAAAACACGAAATTTGGTTGCTTATAATAAATCAAATACTGGCAATATTAACATTAAATTTTTTCTATAACCATTTTCGGACGTCCTCTATTCATTTAAATGGTTTTTAACCAATTTTAGGGTGGTGACAGTTCTTCTTTAAGGTTTTTACCCAACCATTTCTTTTCTGCCAGGAATTCGAGACCAGTGAATGTTGTAAATTTCTGCGGCGGCGTATGGCATTAGTGTATTGACTTCTTGGACGCATCGGATCTTATCATTGGCGGCGGTTTTATGAAACAACCGGCTAAACCTAGGACCTAATTGTGTGAGCACTTGCAGAACGAACCAGTTTTTGACCACTCTTAATTAACAACGAAAAAATTAGCAATCTTTTCGTAAGTATAAACTTTGTTTCGAGCCAAACTGTGGGCACAAACTACGACTATTATGGTTGTTAGTAGGTGGACAGTATATTTTGGCACAGGGTGAAAACTCTGAACAGCTCCTTACGCGTTGAGTTTGAAAGTTCTCTCGTCTATGGTTAAAGGGGATTTTCGTCTCATATCCGAGCAAAGAAATAAAGGAGCCGGGTTCGCTTTCCGTTTCCTTAAAAACTTGTCGAGGTTAACGTAACTCGACTTACGTGGTTTTCGCTTTTAATAGTAATTTTAATAGTACGATGATTTCTGATACCAGTAGTGAAAACTTCCACCACCCTCCTACGCAATTTAACCCGGCCACCTGAATTAAAGGCAATATAAGTCGCTCGATGACGTATTGGGACTAAGGTGGTGCTTTGGGTATTAGCCTAGCTGATTATTTATTATGGGAGGAATTTGGTAATATTACCACCGACAATCACTACTAAGTGGGCGGTAATGGCTGCGCCCACATTTTGGCGCGAAACTAAGATTATTCAACTATCAGGTTGGATATCGACCAACTGCAAATAAGTTTGAAGTGGCAGAAAATAATTTTTTGACCCATAAAATAATAAAAAATTCTTAGGAAAATGAAAGATAACCAGTTTTTATGGCGGAATAATTTGATCTTGGTCAACTTTATAGCCCTCCACCTCTAGGGGCTCCTGGTGGGGTCTATTAATCCCGAAAATAATTTACCAAATTAATTTACTTTTATGACACAAAATAAAATATTCTATAAAAATATTTATTTTAAATAAATTGCATAACTATATTTTGTTAATTTAATTATCTAATAATTTGAATCACCACGCATAGATGGCGCTCGCGTTCAAGAACGATAAAAGCGATGGAAGGGAGGGGGGGTGGAATTTTCGGTGGCGGCCAAAAGCACCCGACATCCAACCTTATAGTTGAATAATCTTGGCGAAACTAACAAGGAGAGTACCTGAGGTGTTTATTGCCGATCTGGTTCAAATTCGGGCGTAATGTAGACCTATATGAGATATGAAATTTCCCAAAAGGAGACGTTGCACTACCCATTCGATTTGCCATGGCAACCGGAAATGTTTTGACCACTTAAAACAAACATAAGATTTTTCAAAACAGTGTTACAAATTTACCCCAAAAATGTTCCAATTTACCCAAACTTGATGGAATTTACCTAAATGTGGTCCAAATTACCCATTTCGTGATTTCCAAATTAAAAAAAATTCATAGGAAGTACCCTGTGGAACCGAGAAAATACCACACTTTTTTAAATGGAGATTTTTTGGTTTTAAGTGGTCAAAACCATTTTCGGTTGCCATGGCAAAACGTATGGGTAGTGCAACGTCTCCTTTTGGGAAATTTCATACCTCATATTGGTCTACATTACGGCCGACTTTGAACAAAATCGGCAATAAACACCTCGGGTACTCTCCTTGTCAGTACATCGGTATTTGTAGTTTATTCCAAACCTGCTATCTTTCTTCTCAAGTACTCTCAAAATGCCGTTTATGAGTTCGGTAACGGTGAAAACTTTATTATTTTGATCTATCGTGGTGTTGTCAAGGATCTTCCGCACTACTTGGATCCAATCTGTACCAAAACCAGTCAATGGGGCGTCTTGGTTCAACTGGGCCAAGGTCACGTTATAATTCTCGGAATTGCTGGCGTAGTTTTTCTGTTCAAGTTATTTATTAGCTAGGTTAGAATTGAAAAGTTTTTTTTTAACATTCCTGTTCGTCCCTATTTTACGGATTTTTAGAACTACCCAATATCAAAAGTGACATAATCACCAAAAGTGTATCAATCGGACCTATTTCGTAATGAAAGTTACGAGCGAAATACAAGTTGGGAGGGGAGACGGGAAAGTATGCCTTGGGGAGGGAAGGAAGTTAAAACCAACAAATAACGCCTCGTAATGAGGAACGGAGGAACTAAGTAGCACTGGTCAAAGTTAGTGCATTTTTTTATTTTTCGTCGTTCTGTGGAGATGCTATCGCCATCTACCTACGATATCATACCATAGACTTAAAAAAGATCCAGAAAGGCGTCCATAAATAATCTTTGATATGGTCGATCTCGAGTCGAGCATTCATTAAACCTTTAGCATACGAAAGTACAGGGATTGTCACACTTTTGGTAATTATGTCACTTTTGCCAATATTAACTAAAATTAACCAAAACAGTAGTAGTAGTAGTAGTAAATTATTTTAGAACTACCCTAAAATAGGCCCTGGAACCAGACCAAGGGAATAATCACTGGTAAGTACACCTGCTTATAGATTTTCGAAAGATGTCCTGTGATCTCCATCGATTCCTCAAAAATTTTCTTTCGTTGCCTACGTTGTTTATAACAAAATTGTTTTATCACGAAACTATTTAGATAGATTCATGGTTTTATTTAGTATTTATTTGATTTGATTACTTAAAATAGTTTTGGTAAAAGATATGAATATTTAACTGTCTTTCCTTACTATTTGAATATCTATTCTACTTTAAAGTAAATAATAATTATTCTCTAGATAAAAAAATATGGATAATATTGGTCATATGGATAACATAATGCTAAACTAGACTAACGCGAACAAAACTCATAATTTAAAATATTAGAAAATCACGCCATCTACCGAGAAAAGCTGGAAACTTAAACATGGGGGAAGAACTTGTACCTCTGATTAACCATGGATTAAATAACCTTAAATTTAATCCATGGATTACCTAAGTGATTACCCCCTCGAGCCACGCTTAGCAGGAGATTGGTTAACCAATTGGACCTACCTGAAACGAATACAGGTAAGATTCGCTCACGTTCTAAAATGAAAAATAAATTTAGTGTTTTATACAACAATTTAGAAAATAACTAAATACGAACCTTTAGCTGTTTAGCCAAATCGTTTATTTCGTTAATATCTTGTTGCCATTGCGACAATTTATCGCAATTGGGATTCAAAAAACAAACTATTTTTCGTATATCATCTGTGGTGGCGTAGTTATATGTTGGAATAGGATCCGGATAGAATTTCGACAGAAAATCGCTTTTCATAATCTATACAAAATGTCGGAGCAGATGAGAAACTTATAGAAATGATTGATCAAGTAATTTAAAGCGAGTGACGGCTCCAAAGAAAACCACTAGGATGTTTTTCCGTATTACACCAAAAATATCCCCATAAGTATCGTTGCTGCAGCGCGATATATTTTATCTCCTAAAACTCTTTAAAGAATAGTTAAAATCTAGTGTTTTAAGTTGGAAATTTTCCCGGAAAATGACCGAGGCCTTTATTCCGGAAAAGTTTCCTTATTTTTCCGGAAAAAAAGTTTTCATTCCAATATATTGTTTGCAAATTTATAAAAAGCGGCATTTTCTACTAACTTTTTCGAATCTGAAAGTAAAATTAAACCTCTAGACTAGTTTAAACTGATTAATAATGTAACATTATTAATGTTTTGTAGTATGTTTACTGATATTAGACATTTTATATCGATAAAAAGTTAAAAACATTAAAAACCCTTAAAAAGTAATTTATGTTTAAATTTTTGGCTTTTCCAATTTTCTGGAAATTTTTCCGCATTTTATTTTTCCGGAAAATTAACAACACTATTTAAATCTGCTACAATCTCTCTTGATTGACATAATCGAAAGGATGCTTATTATAATTAACTGAATAAAATTTGATTCTAAGACTCGGTCATAAAACGGTGAACATATTAAATTCGAAAGACGACGCGTGACCCGTTGCAAATATACGGCAGTTAGTTAGTAACCGTTCAAAAGCTTGAAGTGCCTTCCGAGGGGCAGGTCACTTCCTTGATTAACGACGCACCCCTCAAAAGATTAAATCCGATTTAATCGTGATTATTTTGATTAAATTCAATTTAATCACGATTAAGTTGATGAAATCACGTTTAATCATGATTAAATGATTAAATCCTGATTAAAATGATTAAATCTGTTTAAAATTATTAAATCCTGATTAAAAAATTATATCGTGATTAAAAAATTATATCGTGATTAAAAAATTATATCGTGATTAGTATGATTAAATCGTACTTTAGCTTTGATTTTAATGATAAATTCTCGATTCGACCGATTATATTGATTAAATCGTGATTAAAATGATTAAATATAATTAAAAAGATTAGATCATGATTAGAAAGATTAAATCTCGTTTAAATCGTGATTAGATTTTCTAATCTTGATTAGATTTTTTATTCTTGCTTACCCTGATTTAATCACGATTACCCTGATTTAATCACGATTACCCTGATTTAATCACGATTACCCTGATTTAATCACGATTACCCTGATTTAATCACGATTACCCTGATTTAATCATTTTACTATGATTAAGACGCACCCAAAATGGAAGTGAATTGCCCCTCGGTGCCTTTCACATTTTCTTGGTTCGCACGTGAGAAATCGCGGTTCGGTTATAGCCCAGGCTTAAAGGCCTAGGTTTTCTTCTGCCTGTCACCCTTTAATTTTACTTTCCTTCCAAGCAAATACCCTGGTGGTAGGCCAACGTGTTCCGCTGTTGGCCTACCACCAGGGTATTTGTTTGGAAGGAAAGTAAATTTAATGGCTGACAGGCAGAAGAAAACCTAGGCCTTTAACGTCATTTCCAATTGTGCCCAGAATTTTGAAATTATGAAAATATAACCTAAAACAATTACTTAACCACGTTTACTATACGTACAGTAATATTATTTGACGTAATTACGAATTTAATCGGGTTATTTTGATTATACAACAATTTTATTTCCGCGCCTTGTCCTTTGCAAAGCGATTCTAAACGAAGCGATTTCAGGGGTAAGTGTGAACGTGCCTAATGCATTAGGTTAGACAAGCTTCCGAAAACGACATCTATCGTACCATCCAGGAACTAGAATAGAGCCGCCACTCGCTTTAAAGAAGGCTTACGGAGAGTATAAACTTTTCTCGCTCCCACATATCCGGAAGAACTTGAAACTGAAATATTATTTTCAGATTATACCGTATAAGCGCTTCCAAATTGTAGCTAAATATGGTAGCAAGGCTATCTTGGTTCGTCGAAGCTACGGGGTCGGACAGAATGGGCCAACCGTTGAACTGGTTTATCAGGTCGAAGAGGTCATTTTGGCGATTGTTCTCGGAGTCGGCTGAAACAACGAGCGTGGTTTTGGCATCGCCACCAAACTTTTGAATTTCCAATGGGAACTTGGGGAGTACTTACTGACGCATGAACGGTATATGAACGAAGCAATGTCACGTGGTTTTGAGCTTTTAGGCAAATCTTGCAGAAGGTCTGTGCAAATATGGTATCATTACATTTACATTTCAAGTATGATAGGAAGCAAGACTGTCAGATTTAAATCAAATGATTTTTTAAAGAAATTATTGATTTAAATTGCCTATTATATTTAGATGTATCACGAATCTTTATATGAATACATTTGTAAGTAAGAATATTTTGGCCCTGATGATTATCATCGAAACGGGCGTGGTTTACATCAAAGGAATTCGCTCGCGACCAAAACCAACCAATGAATTTGAAAAAAGTCGTTAGTTGTTACATTCGACGTATAGTTTAAACACAGACGCATTCTCAGAATTATGCCAATGAATCCTTAGACAAACCACAGACCACATACCCCATGTATCTCTCTTAGTAATTTCATTTTATCTATGTCTCGAATGTAATTCGACTTTTTTAAGAGCGCGCCATCTCACGGCAATTAGAGACAGTTTTAAAGGTACAAAGACGTGACAATAAAAAATGTATTGTACGAGCTGGCTCGTGCCCGCCCTTTTTTATATATGCAAGTCCTTCTTGGGGTAGGTGGTCTGTGGACAAACCAAGTGTATACATATATAATTTCCTGAATGTATTTATGAAAAATTAAAGAGTACTTTCTATAGCGATAGCTAAATCAGAGTCAAATAAATTACATATGGTAATTAAATTTAACGAACATTAATTGGAATTTTAAATTATTAATCAAATAATTAATCAACTTCCCCAGAAAAAGAAAATAATATGTTTAAAAATCCTTAAAACCGCAAAAACAATTAAAATAAAAAAATCCGATGTAAATAAAAAATCCGATTTAAATCACATAAATACTTTTTTAAATAAAAAATGTAGCTTCAAAATGTATTTGTCTTACTTGAGAGTTTTTCGTACGTTTGTATTTGCAAAAGACCTAATGGTATCGTTTGAACATTGGTGTCGTTGGCCGGATGGTGGGTCTTCCAGTTACCACAAGTGTAATTGTAAAAATCCTCGCACGGGTCGACAGTCTTGTCCATATAATTATTAAAATCAGCGGCTTTAACGTTAAAAATAAACGTTAAAAATAATTAACATATCCATTGATATAGTTTGGAATGATGACATTTTACCTAACTGACGACACGATGTATCACGGCACGTTCGGCTTACAGTCACGCGTTCTATCACTGTCTTTTCCGTGACTATAATAGAAATTTGAACAGTTATTCGCAGCTGGTACAACATACCGATTAACCAAATTGATAACAGGGATATAGAGTGCTTTCAATTCAAAACTCAAGACGTCACCAATGTAATTGGCCTATTGGTAAAAAAGGGTAACTGTCATGGCGGCCACTATTAACACTTTAGCTGTGTCGTTACAAGTTTTCAGTGGCGTAGCGTGGGCCATTGTCGCCCGGGGCGGAATCATAATTCCAAGGAGGATAGGAAGAGAGGCGAAGTAGAAGGGATGAATGCTCCAAAATCATCCTTGTAAAAAGGGGCAATTTTGCCGCCCTCCTAATGGTGGCGCCCGGGGCGGTCCGCCCCCCTTCCTCGCTACGCCACTGCAAGTTTTCAAAATCGTATCAGACGAAAGCACTCTATAAACATTCTGTGAAAAGCTCTTATAGGTTCAATTTCTACCCTTTTACTTAGAACATATGTAACATAATATCAAACCAATAAGTAGAACAATTTGCAAACATAATCAACGAAAATATTATTGCGCAATCAAAGGTCAACTCACGGCTCCCTAGTGTCTAAATATTATATTGTTACTTACTCTTATAATAGATGGCACCAATTGAAAGTTATTGGGAAGGAAAGAAATACTTATTTATTAAAAAAAATATATTTCGTGGTTTTTGCGTCATTTAAAAATTATTCGTTTCAGACTGCTGGCGCCATCTAGTAACAAATCGGATATTTAAAACTCGACCTCTAATGGCTTTACTCTTAAGGCTGTTTTTCCCTGACCAGTGGCGGCGCCAGAGGTAGGCTACGTGGGCTAAATTCTACTTTAATTTTACTTGGGGACCCACAAATTGAATTGAAGTGGCCACAGACTCGCCTCCTAAATTCAATCGTTGGGCCCCTAAGCCGGGTCATTTACCTTCAGTAAAATTTGTAAAAGTCAAAAAAATGCTATTCTTTTAGGAAAAATAATAGCTTACATCTCTTGACAAAGTGGTATCAGTCTATTTAACGGGTCATCGCTTACCTTTGGGTCTTTGAGCCAATACCAAAACGGAAATGAACAGACTGAGAGACAGTAGTCCCAAAACACCAATGATGAGCCGAGATTTGTTGACGACACCGGGCGCATTGTTCCGCCGCCTTAAAAATTAATATATTATCAGACTAAAGGTATATTGGATCATTTTGTATCGCTTACCCAGCGTGCAAAGCGTCATTAGAATTAGCGAAAGCCATAGACATTGTTACTAAATTATTTTCAATACATAAATGTCCAAAAGGGGGTGTTTATAGATCGTTCAGCTGGAAAGACTTTGAAACCTTGAATGTATGAAATGACTATAAAGCTATTTAATCAGGGGCCTAATCTTGTAAGCGTACAATACAAGCCAGATAAGGGAGGCACACCTCGCAATTGTTCAATCGGGAAGAAATAGAGTGAAGGTATGATTTCCGATTTCTTTGTTAAACTATTTTAGTGGTTTGTTGCCTATGTTATTTTTAAAATGCTTGGGTCTTTGGTAAACAAGGCGTTGGAGGTTATATTCGGTTTAAATTAAAGAGTTAAAGATACGATTTGGGTACATTTGTTCGAATTTCATTCGTCCGAACGGTGGTACAAATCTCCGAATGATCATTTGTCCGAATGCCGGAAAACAGGATCGTATGTCCGAAAACGTATTTCATTTGCCCGAACAATTTATCACAACTTTTGTTGGTGATTTAGTCGTTCAATTTATGTTAACTTTACTGGCGAATTTCATTTGTTCGAATAATCGTTTGTCCGTTTTTCGAACAATAGGAATTGGTAGTTTTTTTTTAAATATTGTTAATATAAGAAAATAGTAACATTAACGTGAACCTAACCTAACCTAACCTAACCTACAATATCCACAACATTCAATTTTCGAAACATAAACAACGACCAACAAATTTTAAGATTGTTGCCATTATCGATATTAATACGAATACGAAGTAAAATATACAATATATAGATATAGCAGCAATTAAGAAAAAACAACTTGAACAAACAACGATATTTACCATGTAGTTTTTTATTTTTAATTCTTGCTCTAAAAAAAATCCGGACCAAACAAAAACAGCAATAAGAAATACTAATTTAGCGACAGAATTCGGACAAGTGATGCTATCGATTCGGACGAATGAAACAAACAAGTTGTCCAATTCGAACAATTGAAACATTTGTTATTTCGGCGGTTCGGACGAATGAAATTCGAACATTTGTTCCACCGTTCGGATGATTGAAATTCGAACAAATGTACCTACCCCAAAGATACGAAAGGCTTAATCATATTAAAGTTAAGTACTTTCTTTAGTAATATATGCTAAATCATTCAAGAAATAACCAAATTTTAGGTCTTAACCAAATACATCTGAATTTGAGCCAGGTATATCAGAAAATTGTTTCATTGGGAAGCCAGTGAGAACTATTAGTACACTCTAATTCTTTTCTTATAGCTTTGATCGTAATTAATTTTTACATTTAATGCTGCCCCCTTGTCGAAATTCTGACTACGCTACTAATAGTAGCTCGAACAATTATTCGTATCATCGATACTAAATCTTAGTATTACGGTAAAACTAAGAAACTACGATAGAAAAGTGTAATAAATAATTTCAAAATAAAACAGTGTCATTAATTTTCATAATAAAAACCGGTTTATTTTCACTATTGCATGTTTAAAAAATATTTAAAAATCAGAATATTCGGCACTTATGATCAGGATTCATGAATGTTCCCTGTCGGCAGCCAAACACTTTGGAAAAATCCAATGAGTTTCTTAACGGTATATTGACTCTGCGGGTTGGAATCGTTAATTTTAAATATTTCCATTTTCTACATTTTTATTCAATATTACCTATAACGACCCAAAGAGTGCACGTCTGCCATGACCAAGGGTATAAATTCTTCTAATACGTCCGTACACCACGTCTGAAATATTACAATTATATCACAACAGCCACGTAATTATTTATATGGTTGTTGGCGAAACAGTCAGTTTAAAAAAATGGCGCTATAGTAGAATAGATGGCTCATATTTAAGGCTATTACATGTATGCAACTTATGATTTTAGCTGTATTCGCGAAGAGATTTAGAGATAGACAGAGGGGCTGATAGTTCACCTGTACACCGATTTCGTGGAGTACGTGGAGATTGCGCGAAGAGTACCATAAATATATAATCAGCTAGGCTCGGGCCTCCAGTCTTCAGTCTCCGGCCTCCGAGACCACAGAACCGCGATTTCTATTGAGACTGGAGACACAACCTTCCAGTGAAAACTGGAGGGCCGGAAACTGGAGACCAAGTGTTACCGTCTTTCCGATCTATGGAGAGTACTCGCGGTAAGATTAAACGAGGTATTAGATTTCGATGAGGTGATGACTTATTCGTGAAGAGATTTAGAGATAGACTTACGGAAGCGTAGGAAATGTAGAACTGCCTGGAAAGAGATTGATTGAAATTGGGCAGGAAGTCGTTGTAGAACAGCTCCGATTCGAGGAATGTCTAAAACGTTCGAGCAAATTAAGCACGAGACTAGTGACAAATATAGTAAGGTTTCAAGCAAAAGACAACAATACAGCCGTAGCATCACCTAGACCTTAGTATTATATTAAATTAATTTAACCCTTACTAATCCTAAATTATAAGTAAAATCAAATATATTAAATATTTTTGCCTAAATGAACCAAACCCAGGGCCGGACTTGGAGATCCTGGGCCCATAGGCAGATAAGGAGTCTGGGCCCCCCTTTTCACGCGCTGCATTTACTCTTATCCCTGGAACTAGGCTGTGCCTGAATTTCCCTGATACAGCGTAGAAGTCTGAGCTCTACGGTTTATTACTAAATAAAAGCTCTTAACAATCGTCGACTAAGTATGCGATAATTACGCAACATTGCGATTTAAGGCTGCGTCCGTAAACTGACAGGCAGAAATTTTGGTAATTTTAAAACAAAATCTTCTACCTAGGAATTTCTCCAATATAAATTACGATCGATATTATAGATTTATGCATTCGAATACAGTAATTACGGTCACTGGAGGGCCCCTTCCAAGGATAGGCCCCTAGGCCACGGCCTAGGTTGGATTAGGCGGAAAAACGGCACTGACCAAACCACTGCTGAAAACTAGGCCTAGCAATTATAGATTACGGAAAAGCACCTAAATGTCTTAGGTTTTAAAAATGCCCAACTAATCATTTATTATTCAATGAAATTGGGAACCGCTGCTAATATCAAAGATAATATAGAACCATAGATTCGAATTCAGAGAGTTTTCAGATTGACGGTTCTGTAACGAAGCGTTTACGCACTTCCGGCTCGTAACCCGTTAAAACCGCCCTCAATCGGTTGCTGTTGGGTGCTATCATATGTAACATAATTACTCATAAGTGTGCCTCTGTATAACATTTCCATATAAATAAATTCAATGAGATCTTGTTTCACACGGAGACCCTAAAATGCAAAAATTCTTAAAATCCTCGCGCTATTGAAATGGTTACCATGGAAACGAAATTGTATGATCGCGAGGCACGTGGGGTGTTGTGTTTGTTGCTCCTAGGTTAAAGTTTCAAACGCACGCGGAATTCATAAATAAATTCCGTTTCCCATCAGTAAAGCTGATGACGCGTTTTTCGTCACTGAGCTGAAAGTGACGTAATTTACGTCATATCCCGTGAACAAGGTTTCATTAAAGAAAATGCTTTTTTGGCATACTTATGATCGATTATGTTACATATGGTGCTATCTATAGTTGGTTACCATGGTAACTGCGGAGCTAATGTTTATGGCAGTGGCTAAAGGCTACTGACATTGCTACGCGACGCGTTGATTTCGAATACAGGGTTCGAGGCCTATATAGATCGATTTACAATTTTTAAGGGGCAGAGACAACTTTAAAGGGGTAAAATTAATCCGAGGTAACGTGCTGATGGCGTTATTTGTTAGTAGATGGCGCTCTGATAGCAACATGACGTCATAATTTTGATTTTCAACGATTGGTTGAAAGTTTTCAGTTTTTAGTGGAGAACGGTTTTGTCGAGATTTAAAATTCAAAATTATCTTCCCTGATTGGATAGTTTAAAATTGTATTATAGTGCCATCTATGGCGGAGAGTGTTAACTACTGTTAAAATTAATTGTTAATTTAAATTACAAAAATTATATATTTATAATAAGAATTGAAAGTACTATAATTTAGTAATTAACAAATAACTTTTTAAAAAAAGTTTGTTTTTCATAAACTTTATAGTGTCGCCATCTACCTCAAACATTATTAAATAGGAAGGTACCTCGGGTGGATTTCGCCCCTTTTTGCATATTTCCCTGTAGGCAATATGTGAATGCGTCTTTTACATTAGCTAACATTAAATTACACGTAAATGTGTCGTGTGCCTTACTTTATAGACAACGTTCATGGCTCCGTTATCTGAGAAATCTTCTCCAATGTTGATGGTACCATTGGACTAAATTAATAACAATTACTAATCAGAATATATCCAGTTTTGATCACCAAATTTGAACTCACTCCCATACTAGTATACTGGTCTATGAGGCATTGCGTTTTCGCTTGATACTGTTGAAGGACAGCCTCGCTGAAGTTGTGATTTCTGATTTGACCATACTCGTCGAACAATATTCCTACGTCATTATTACTTTGAAACAATTGTGGATTTAATTTATAAAACGATCAAGTCTATACCTTTAGGATCAAAACCGTGGAAAAGTTCGTGGGCTAGAATGTGGCCAATCAATCCAAATATTACCGATCTAAGGGTTACGTATTATTACAAAGGGAACTTCAATCAAAAGTATATAATCTATTTCTTCTCCGTCTCCCTTTACGGACCGTTCACAAATTACTACTTGTTGAGGTTAACGGTAATAGTTAGTGTAGGGAGCTGTTGGCTCGAACGCGTGGCATGCAGGGCTTGTCACCACCCTCCTACGCATTGTAACCCGGCCACCTGAATTAATGGCTTCAAAAGTCGCTTGATGACTTAGGCCTAAGGTGGTGCCTTGGGTATTAGCCTAGCTGATTATTATTATTATTATTATTATTAAACACACCAAACGTCCAAATACCTCGCACCCCCTTAAATTACAATTAAATTAACTTTATTAATCAGATTTAATTTCACTGAAAATTAATATTTTTAACCCTTAAGCGTTGAAAGTCAACGAAAATGCACGATTTCCTCTCAATTAATTAAAAAGATTACTAATTAAAATACGACTTTTTACGCAACATCGTAGTGAGCGCTCCCAGTGTAACATTAATAGCGTTTTCCGAAAGTCGCTTTCGAGCTATTTATGATAAATCTGGGAGCCTTATCATCGTCCAAAAAGATTTGGTGTGATGCTCCGTTTTAGATATCATTTTCCATTACTACAAACGTACGATTTCATATCGCTTCGAGAGCCAAAATATAAATGGCGGGAACGTTTACTACATAAGAACTCCAATTAATAGTTATGTTTTAGATATCATCCGATGAAGAAATTGATTTGCATTTGTTATCCCAACAGACAAGGAATAAACGTCTAAAACAAAAATTTTAAAAATGATTTTGTTCGTCATCTCTGTAATATTCCTTATTCTTTAGTTAGAATATCAAACTATAACCTCTATTTAGTCGGTTAACTAAGAGTAACTAATCTAGACGTTATTTAAAATAGAATATATATCGCTCTTTATTCTCTTGCGAGTTATTACATCTTATACAAAGCTCTCTTCCGCGTCAAGTGTGTAGTCATACGTTCTAGAACGTTCTCTGTTAGTTCTAGAATCCTAGACCACCACGCCATCTCGTTCTACCGAGATAAACTAAACTACATTCTCTAAGCTTAGGCCAAGGCCTCATGTAACGCGTGTTCTGCTTTTACAGAAAAAAATACGCTGGTGCTTTCCAAAAAGAAATAGCTCCAAGTTAAACTCTCCCCGGGCTGAAAATATTTATGACCCCACGTCTAGATTTGGTAGCGATTGTGAGCGACTTTTGGAAAACGCCAAGTGTCGTGCAATTTGTGAACAGCCACTAACAAACTTGTAAGTGTCTTCGCTAGAAACATGCACCTTAGCAGGTTTTCACTGTTCTTTCAATGTAACAACTGCGAAGGCACATGTTTAACTTTTATGGCTTGGATGGAGATTTTCGGGAATCATATGAGAGAATACGATACCTGGGTTGAGCCACGTCAGCCATAATCGGATAGTCCAATATTCCAATAGGAACGGCTATGATTAGTTTAGATCATTAAAATTATTACTTACGTTTACAATAAATAAGATCACAAACATACTTATAGTATTTACTAGAGGGTTGTACCAAGCGTTGGCTTGAAGTAAATTTGATTGCATCCAACTGAAGCCAAATAATTCGTCAGTTGGACGAAATAAAATTGATAGGAACAAAACCAATCTAATTACTACTTATTCCGGTCCAAGGGGAACTTCAACTGGCCGGCTTCCCTTGGCCAGTCCAGTCCCAAAATGCCCTGACTGATATCAATGTACGTGGAGTTAGTATCGTACTCGATTTGGTAGTATTTAGACAGTTCGTTCTCGTCCAAAATCCAATCTGGATACGCCACTAATGGCACTATATTCTCCAGCTAATCAGTGAAATTAATAAACCATTTCCAAAGGATATAGTTAAATGCGTATACTTTTCGAACCATCCACGACTTGGCGTCCTCGTCCAACCAGTCGCTGCTGACGACGAAAATTCCGATTGCATTCTTAATTTCTTTGATTATCTTCTCAACCTACGATTGTAAATATACACATATTTGAAACGGCAATCACTATGGTTTTATGGGGAGGTTGGCGCACTCCAATTTATTTGGGAACACTAATTTGTCAACCAAGGTAAAAAATGTCCCTGCGCTGCTTCACACCATCGTATAAGTAAATATAAATCAAATTATTAATTAATCAATTAATTAATTATATCAATCAGTGACACGACCAGCAATAAGCTCAAATAATTACTGTATAAAAACAATAACAAACCCAAAACCAATTTAATTTTCGTTTTTAGCAGAAATTAGAATTGGGGTCTAATATTAGGGTAGTCAAGCGTAATTTTCCCCCTGGAATTCCGCGATGCAACTATTGTCTCGTTTTCATTCAACTTTCCTTCCGTTTTACACATTTTACAGTAAAATTATTCCCTAACACCCGTGAAGGTCCAAGCCTTTTTAAGAACTCCAATTAATAGTTATGTTTTAGATATCATCCGATGAAGAAATTGATTTGCATTTGTTATCCCAACAGACAAGGAATAAACGTCTAAAACAAAAATTTTAAAAATGATTTTGTTCGTCATCTCTGTAATATTCCTTATTCTTTAGTTAGAATATCAAACTATAACCTCTATTTAGTCGGTTAACTAAGAGTAACTATAGTGTCTTGGTTAGCTATTAGAATATTATTTGGGTTTAAGCTTAGCTACAATAAAAGTAATTCTGATTATAAACTTTAGTCAATTTTAATAACGTCTTTTTTAGTCCCGTGTTTTGATATCTTCCCTTCACCGTTCGTTCTTTATTCCCCGCGCGCGCTTATTCTCCCGCGCTCACGTGTCAATCTACATATTATTCTTCTATAATTTTACATGTGTTATAATAGGATAGACCGAAATATAAGCTTTTAAATAAACAGAGAATGTTACATTCCTCCCTTTGCGAAACGAAATAGAAAAACAAAACAAATGATTAAAAAAAAAATTTAAAATTTTGTGAAACTGTTTAGTTCATGGTTGTAATCGTTCTGGCCTTCTTATGGTTTTACGTGGACGAAGATTATGTGGTCGAACACAGGGAGGCTTTGAGCCCGTAACTGGTTGTGACATTCTCCCAAATTGGCTGGTTGTGCTGCTGGGGCTTTGACTATCTTCTCATGGTCATAGGGGTTGTTATAAATATCTCGAGGAATTTCTATTTCTGAACCTTTTTCTTGACCCTTAGGAAATGGTTTTAACAGAGAGCAATTTCTCTTTAAACGCTTTCCCTCCTTGTTTTGAATGGAAATACTGGATCCGTTGACCTCGATTACTGTCCAGGGTTTAGGGTCGTACAGCGGATCAAATTTATTGCGTTGAATTAACTTCGGTAGTACATTATCACCAATTTTTATTGCGTGGGTAGATGAGTGGTGGTGTTCATCGGAATAGCTTTTCATTTGTTCCTTCTTGGCGATATCTCTTTCACGCGCTTCTTTGTCGTGAGGTGAGGAGTGTACAATAGTTGGAAGTTTTGTCTGAATAGATCGATTAAGGAAAAGAAGTGCTGGAGATTTTCCTGTTGTAGGGTGAGTTGTGGCTCTAAAATTCATTAAGTAGTTTGGAAGAACGTCGTGCCAGTTCATACGTTCTAGAAGGGCGGCACGAATGGTTTTCGCGAGCATTGGCATTTGTCGTTCTACCAGGCCATTCGCCTGTGGCCATCGTGGGGTAATTTTATGATGATTGAATCCATATTCAGTCGCGAATTGTTTGAATTCACCGCCATTAAAGGGTGGTCCATTGTCAGTTTTGACATTCGTTGGGACGCCAAACATCGCGAAAATGTTGCGTAGCGCTTTAATATTAGGAGCAGACGAAGTAGTCGGAATTACCGCAATTATTGGATAGCGACTGTATTCGTCGGCCACGACTAATATGTATTCTCCAGTGGGTGTTGGGCCAAAATGGTCGATGGCAATGGAAATCCACGGGCCTTCTGGAAGAATAGTCATCTGTATCGGCTGGTGTTGAAAATGCGGAACTGTGGCTTGGCAAGCAATGCATGATCCTATGCGAGATTGTACTTTTTCGTTAATGCCTGGGAACCAGAGTTTGTCACGAATTGTTTGTTTTGTTCTCACTATGCCAGGGTGACCTTCGTGAGCGATCGTAATCGCTTTTTCAATTAGAGATGTGGGTAGTATTATTCTGTCGCCCCGAAGGATTAGCCCGTTGTTTTCTGAAATTTCTCGGCGGATGTTCTTGTACGCATTCCAAGTTGATAAATCAGTTCCAGTGGCTTGATGAGTTTCCCAAATGCTTGAGTTTGAAATGGCGTCTTTGACTTTGATTAATAGCGAATCCCTATTAGTTTCAGTTACGACATCAGGAATTGATATTGCTCCAAATGGTGGAAAATTTAGCGCGTCCACGCTAGTCGTTGAAGATGTATTCACTGGATGCCTGGACAAATAGTCAGCGGGGTTACTCTTTCCTGGTTGGTAAGCAACGCGAAATTGGTAGTGTTGGAGTCTTAGTATCCAGCGTTGAATTCGATGTGAAGTAAGAGTGCGAGGGTTGTTGAATATAGCGACCAATGGATTGTGATCAGTTAGGATTGTAAATGATGAACCGTTAAGGTATAAGTCAAAATGTTCACAACCAAAAACAATACCCAACGCCTCGCGTTCTATTTGGGAGTAACGCTGCTCAGTTGTAGATAGAGCTTTACTGGCAAAAGCAATTACGTATTCTTGGCCATTACTATCATGTTGGGTGAGAATGGCTCCGACGCCAACCGGACTAGCATCGACTATCACCGTGGTGTGTTTTGATGGATCGTAAAATTTTAGAGACGAGCACCGCTTCATTGTTGCTTTTATGTCATCGAGAGCACGTTGGTGCGCGTATGTCCAAATAAATTCCGCGTCTTTTTTAAGCAGGCTACGTAAAGGATCAGTTAGGGTTGCAAAATTCGGTACAAACCGTGAACAGTAATTGGCCAGTCCTAGGAAACTGCGCATTTCCGATACGTTGCGAGGTGAGGGTAAAGATTGGATGGCTTCGATTTTCCTTGGATCAGGCTTTATGCCTTCGGCTCCAAAAATGTGACCAAAGAAAATTATTTCTAATTTTGCGAAGTCGCATTTGTCCCTGTTCAGAGTCAATCCAGAGTCCGACAAACTTGCCAATACTCGCTTCAGTTTGCGGTCATGATCCTCAGTATTAATTCCTCCAATGATTATATCGTCACTAGTGTTTATTGTGTTTGGAATTCCTCGAACTATTCCTTCGATTGCCTTTTGAAAAATTTCCGCGGCTGAATTTATGCCGAACGCCAATCTTGTGTAGCGATATGGACCCATATGCGTGGAAAATGTAGTTATTTCACGCGACTCTTCGTCCAATTCAAGTTGGTGATAGCCTTTTTTGAGGTCTAGTCTAGAAAAGACGGTCATGCCATTCATGGTGTATATGAGGTCGTCCATTTTTGGAGAAGTATGTTGCTCTCGCTTGATCGCGGTGTTTGGAATGCGCATGTCGACGCACGCTCTAATCTCAGGAATTGGGTTTGTTTCATCTTTACTGGACTCGTTGTCTCTTGGTGTGGTATAAAAATTCAATTTCTTGGGTACGATGACCAATGGAGACAGCCATGTTGTTGGTCCAAACGCTTTTTCAACTACGCCTAAGCGTACAAGTTCGTCAATCTCACGTTTGACTTGGTCACGAAGGTGAAATGGTATACGCTGGTGATAGATGGCGACTGGTGGTATAGTTAAATCAATATGGAGGTGAGCCTTAAAATTTTTCATTTTTCCAATTCCACTGAATAAGTGACTATATTCATTGATGATGGATTTCCAGTTGCTTTCTTTTGGGTTTGTTAGTGATGGCGATAGTTGCGAAATGTTTGGTAGTAAATTTAAACTTTCAAGAGTTGAGACACCAACAATGTTGTAAGCTGATTTATCAGGGTGTAACACGTGAAAAGTTGCTAAGGACGACTTTATTTTGTACTTAATTTCTGATGAAAATTTCCCAAGAAGGGGAAGTGGATCCTTTGATGCAAAAGGGTATACTTTAAGGTCGGATGGTACGAGCGAGGGTTGAGGGTTCAGTGTTTGGTAAGTGGAGTAATCCATTATATTCACGCAGGCTCCAGTGTCGATGAGCGCTTCCATGGTTGTTCCTCCCACATCGAAAATTTGTATTAGTTTGTTTCTGTTAACAGACGGTAACGGAGGTATGAGAGGACTGCAATGGTTATCGGAATTCGAACACTGTGTAAGTGTACACAATTGAGTTGGAGGTGATGAATGTTCTAAGTTATCGTCAATGTGGTTGAAATCGTCTTCAACTATAGCGGCGGTAGTTTGTTGAACCATTTCAGTACGTTTCGTCTTGCAAAACGTTTCAAAATGACCATACCTTCCACACCAACTGCATTGTGCTTCCCTGGCTGGGCATCCAAATGGACCCCGTTGATGCGGAAAATGACCCCCGCAGTTGTAGCAATGTTTGTTAAATCGAGGCTGGCGAAACCGGTTAAATGGACCAGTCTGGGAAAGGATGTCCTGTCGGTGGTAATGTCTTTGAATTTGAGGAGCATCGATTGTCTGTCGTTGGTTGTGGTTAAATTGACTTCGGCTTTGTTGGTTTTGATTGGGCTGTTGTTGGTTTTGTTGCGGCTGATGTTGGCTTTGTTGGTTTTGTTGCGGCTGATGTTGGCTTTGTTGGTTTTGTTGGCTAGTGGTTGGCTGATAGTGGCTGTGGTGAGTCGTAGCACCAGTATTTCGAATTGCAACAACGGATGGGTGGGATTTGCCAGAGGAAACGTCGTTTTCGATTTTGGACGCTTGGTTTTCGGCTTGCTCATATGATCGGGCTGTCGCTAAAAGTTCATCCAAAGTCATTGCTGGGTCACGAAGGGCGATTCTTCGAAGATGGCGTGATGTACATGTTTGAATAATATGGCGTAATATTTCCGTATCAGGGTCGGCGAACCCGCAAGTCTTAGATAATGAACGCAAACGGGTCTGGTATTCATCAATAGATTCAAACTCACGTGGATTAGTGCCTCGAAATTTGAAAACCTCGTAGGTAATGTTACGACGTGGCAAGAAATGGTCATTAAGTGATTGAACAGCAAGGTCATATTCATCAAGCGCCGCTGCGTTTGGGTTCTGTTGTTGTGGGGGTTGCGGCGGAACTGGCAAAGTGTCATATATGTCTTGCACTTCTTCACCGGCGTGCAGAAGGAGAAGAGATTTTTTTCTGGCAGGGGCGTTGATGTCGTACGCTACAAGGAAAGTGTTGAATCGCTTTAACCACTTTTCCCATCTGGAGGCAATATCGTCTCTATTTTCCTGGACAGAGAACGGCGGTAGCGTAATCGGTTGAAAAGCCATAGTCGACAAAGGCGGAGATCCTTTTTTAAAAACAGATTTGAAAATGGCACCGGTGAATGCACGAGAAGCGGCTTGATACACACGTGATGGAAAAGAAAATCTTGACAAAGGCGTTAGGCTTTCGATGATGGAATTGTGACCGAAAAATATATTTACGTATCCAAATGCGAAAACCGCGGTGGGTTGCGAAGTATCTCCGTCGCCAATATAGTGTCTTGGTTAGCTATTAGAATATTATTTGGGTTTAAGCTTAGCTACAATAAAAGTAATTCTGATTATAAACTTTAGTCAATTTTAATAACGTCTTTTTTAGTCCCGTGTTTTGATATCTTCCCTTCACCGTTCGTTCTTTATTCCCCGCGCGCGCTTATTCTCCCGCGCTCACGTGTCAATCTACATATTATTCTTCTATAATTTTACATGTGTTATAATAGGATAGACCGAAATATAAGCTTTTAAATAAACAGAGAATGTTACAGTAACTAATCTAGACGTTAGTTAAAATAGAATATTTATCGCTCTTAATTCTCTTGCGAGTTATTACATCTTATAGCAGAAATTAGAATTGGGGTCTAATATTAGGGTAGTCAAGCGTAATTTTCCCCCTGGAATTCCGCGATGCAACTATTGCCTCGTTTTCATTCAACTTTCCTTCCGTTTTACACATTTTACAGTAAAATTATTCCCTAACACCCGTGAAGGTCCAAGCCTTTTTCCTTCGAAAAGTCCTTTGAAAAGGAGCCCGATAGGCAAACTCTTCCACCCTTTTGGTAAATATATTTCCTTCAATAGGTTAGTTGGAAAGATTGGAATTAGAATAACGCCCGTGAAGGGAGAAACCACTACCAAACTTCTCGCTTTCGGGATTGGGTTCTCTATTTCGAGTTGCTCTCAGTCGTTATTTTTTATATTATGTTAGAAAAATTTTGGAAGATGGACGTTCTACGTCCTACAGCTTTAAATACGCTTCAACAAGCTAATTAACTAGTTAAATCCTTTAGTTAAAAGTTGTATTTTTTTCAAACAGCTACAGATAGTACCCAATAATCAGCTAGGTGAATACCCAAAGCACATCCTTAGGCCCAAGTCTGCTAGCGACTTTTAATGTCATTAATTCAGGTAGCAGGGTTACAGTACGTAGGAGCAGCGCCTTATTAATTCATGAGCCAAGTGTACCATGGCACAGGGGCCCCCGAGGTTAGGGGGGCGTTAATAGAGTCCAAAAGTAAGGTCTGATTTTTATAGGGCCCCCAAATTCTACTTTGCACCGCGCCCCCAATAGTGCTCATCCACCTTTGCGTTGGAGGGTGATGGCAAGCGTTTGATGCCACGAAAGCCAAGAGCTATCTTCACTAACTATTACCATTAACCTCAAACAAAGTTTTGATAGAAAGGGGAAACCGAAGAACCCCTTTAACCCGTGGGGAGAGAACTTGCAAACTCAATGCGGGATCAGTTGTGCCGAGTTTTCACCCCCTTTTGTTGCGAGGCGAAAAGGCTAACCACTCGTCCACCTTTGTCTGTTGTCATTCTTTTATTTAAATAATATGAAAATTAAATTTATATTCGTTTCCTAGACATACTACAAGGCCAGAGTTAGGAAAAAAGCTAAAAACGTCAAGACTCAGAGAAATCACTAAAAATTATCAAGGAAACGGTGAAAAGTCTGAGGATATTAGTCTGAAAACTTTGGAAGCGCCTATTCTGGGAGAATTCCTAGTGGAGCTACTGCTTCCAATTCGTTAAACGGCAGAGTCAGACAAGTGCGCTGACCTTTCCATAGAAACGTCCTGCTATAATCTCGAATCGAAATCATTGATCAAAAACGCACCTGTTCTTTTTTACCAGGCTTTTGAGACCAATAAATGTTGTAGATTTCAGCAGCGGCGTACGGCATCAAGTCATTCACTTCTAGGGCGCATCGGATTCCGTCATCAATACCGTCTTGACGCATAAAGTTACTGACCTTGGGTCCCAATTGTAGAATGACTTTTAGGAGGAACCAATTTTTCACCACTCTTTAAAAACGTATAACGATATTGTACTTAGGCCTATAATCACCTTTACTTAGCACAAGTAGCAAAAAGTACTCTTAATCCAACCTGATATCTTTGCTGGCAAGTACTTTGAGTACTCCATTCAGGACGGTGGTATCGGCTAAAACCTTGTAATTTTTGTCTACCGAAATGCCTGTTAAAATATTTTGAGCAACTTCAACCCAATCTCGACCAACGGCTGTCAATGGTGCTTGTTGATTCAACTGTTCCAATGTGACTTTGTAATTTTTTGCTTCACTGATACTTTCGTAGTTTTTCTACATAATAAAAAGTTTCGTTCCTTTGTAATAGAAATTTGCAAAATAATTAGTAGAATAATCAACAGATTACTTTGAAATTATACTTGGTAGCTTCGGAAACACTCTAATAATCAAATAAAATATTGTTAATTTATTTCGCGTCACCTTGTCTCTACCATGGACACTGTATCTCTAGTGTCCATGTCTCTACCAAAAATATTAACTGTACGACCTTCAACTCTGCATCCAATTCTATGATTTCCCGAGTATCATTTTTCAAATTCTCCAAAGTACCGCAGTCGGGTTCCAGAAAACAAACCAAATCCTCAATGCTTTGCCTTTTGGCGTAGTTATCAAATCTAGGACTAGGTTTCGCCCAGTAACTTGAAAGTGGAGAGCTTTTCGAAATCTGCAACAAAGCATTCGTGTGACGGAGCATTTGTTATTGAACAGCAAATTATGAAGCGCTTACGCTTAACACAAGTTTATCGCGTTCCAAATAATCGGGAATGACTTGAAATTCCAGAACAATTTTCAGGTTATATTGAAGCAGAGCCTGTATGCTATAATCGACGATGGTTGAAAGGTTGTCATAAGGAGCTGATCCGGGATCGGACAAAATAGGCCAGCCGTTATATTGGTCGACCAATTTCATGAGCTCCTCTTGACCATCATTTTTGGAATCATCTGAAGGGAACAACAGTTTTGCATCAATCCGAAGTTGAACAAAACTAAGCCCTAAACTACTTACTAACGCAAGAATTGTAGATGAAAGAAGCGATTCCACGTGGCTTGGAGCTGGCCGGCAAAACCTGAAGGATTTCTGTGAAAATGTACGAAACTTAGTAACTTTCCACAGACTATAAACGTACCCCTTACAACAAATAAATTTCTATAGAACCGATAGATACTATAAAAAGCCAGAAATTTCGAGGTAATTTCTATAGATGTATTTATACAGCACTTTATAAGATATAGAAGAGCTTTGATTAGTTATATAAGACTATCTGAAGCTCCGGCCCTCTGGTGCAAAGTGGTACCAGTGGGCATAATAAAATAATGATATAATTAGCGAATAAGTAGATTAGTCCATTAAGAAAAGGGATCAAAAAGCTAAACCCTAAACAAATTTGAAGAAAATTAAATACTTACAAAAGCTCGAACCGTTAGGTCTTCGATCAAATAAAAAGAAGCGAAACTCGGGCCAAATAGATCTTCGAGTGATAAAATAAATTAAATGAAATAAAATAAAATAGCCAGAATTTTCAACGGTAGACCGGTTTCGTCCTATTTGGGACTCGTCAGTAACGTGCGGGAAATCTGGCTTGCGACTATTAAACCGAAAAGAGAAACTAAGCCTAAACATTAAAAATTTCAAAATGCGTTGGTCCGATCAGTTTCGCGTCTTTTTATTTGCTCGAAGACCTATCGGTACGAGCTTTTGTTAGTATTTAATTTTCTTCAAATTTGTTTAGGGTTTAGCTTTTTGATCCCTTTTCTTAATGGACTAATCTACTTATTCGCTAATTTTATCATCCTTTGCATTACAGTCCATAGGTGGTTCCTATTAACTTAACATTTCGTATATACTATTCTCCACCACTTTCCCCCTATTCGGCTTTCCGTTTCGGTGTAATTGACGGATTTTGAAATGACGTTTTAGCGCGCGACACTACAGGTACATGTCTTGGGCACACAGCCTTCTTTGCGTGCTTTTTTGACCATAAGATGTAGAGGTATTTTCCCGCGCAAAATGAATTTTAAAAGCCGTCAATAGTCGCAAGCCAGATTTCCCGCACTGTACTGACGAGTCCCAAATAGGACGAAACCGGTCTACCGTTGGAAATTCTGGCTATTTTATTTCATTTTGTTTTTCACTCGAAGATCTATTTGGTCCGAGTTTCGCGTCTTTTATTTGCTCGAAGACCTAACGGTACGAACATTTGTAAATATTTAATTTACTTCAAATTTGTTTAGGGTTTAGCTAATCTACTTATTCACTAATTTTATCATCCTTTGCATTATAGTCCATAGGTGATTCCTATTAACATAATAAAATAATGACAAACAGTTTTAGAATGAAAGTAAATATTTACAAAAACACACATAACATCGGTAAACTGTGCAGTAAGGGAAACTATAAACCCAAGCGTAAAATAAAAGTAAAAAAACTAAATAAATCCATTTTATGACTGGAGTGACGATAAACTTTGACCATGTGACCGTCGCGCAAACAAAGATAACTTACATTGTTATTTAAAGTGACATTTATCTAGATCGATTAAAGGAGCGATTGCATAACTCTGGCAGTGTAGGGGACACTGGGAAATTTCAATCAGAAAATCGAGGGATTATGTTTTGCTGTTAATTAGGTTTCTTAAAAACCTTCCTTGGGTTATGTCGAAGCTATATCGAAAGTTAGCCGAAATCCGGTAAGAATTGAAGAAATATTTTCTATAGTCGTTTAAGGTGTAGCAACTCAGTTGACTTACTAGTGAAAGTTTTGAAAATGAAATCGTTCAATAGTTCCAATTGAGTCGTTTGTGGATTGGTGGCGTTGGCCGGATGGTGTGCCTTCCAGTTATCGCAAGTGTAATTGTAGAAATCGTCGCAAGGGTCGACCTTCGTGTTCATGAAACTAGAAATATCAGCGGCTTTCGCGGACATATCATCTTAGATAATTGGCCATTAGCACGTTTCAAATAAATTTAAAAGTTACCGGATTTTCCGCAAAATTGTTCTCGGCAGATCGACATCGGGATACGCTCAATTTCAACCCTGACGTCTCCTACACATAATTATATTGTTAGGATCTTTTTACGGAGAGGTCAGCACATTCTTTTGCAACTCGTTCGTTAGTTATAAGCCGAGAAATCTCAAACTACGAATAAGAAATGATTTAAAACAAATAAATTTGTGTTTCCAATATAACCTTATAGCCTTTTTAACCATTAATAATAATAATAATAATAATAATAATAATCAGATAGGCTAATACCCAAGACACCACTTTAGGCCTAAGTCATCAAGCTACCTTTGAAGCCATTAATTCAGGTGGCCGGGTTATAATGGGTAGGAGGGTGGTGGCAAGCTCTGCATGCCACGAGA
Organism: Leiobunum rupestre; assembly: GCF_980474605.1. Lineage (NCBI taxonomy): Eukaryota > Metazoa > Arthropoda > Arachnida > Opiliones > Sclerosomatidae > Leiobunum > Leiobunum rupestre. The sequence continues at coordinate 10,915,313 of NC_143393.1, read as the reverse complement.
TCGAGCCAACAGCTCCCTACACTAACTATTACCTAGAGGTCGGGGATGGTTAACTTTTATTCAATAGATAAAGTTCTCAAAATTATTCGTAAAATGTTTTGATCAAGTAATTTATATTTCTGTATTAGCCGATTAATTTTTTGATAAATTTGTAAAATTAATCGGAAAAACGACGATTTTTTCGATAAAAAGCTCAAATTTTCCGAATAATACATATTTTTTAATCATTTTCCGAAATATTAACCGGTAAATTTCTTTGTTTATATTTTCCTTATATGTATACTCCTTCTCCCCCACCAGGAGCAGACTACTTTTGTGACGAACGAGTTGCAATTTGTTGCACGGCAGAGATTGGCCTACGCGTTGAGCTCCCCGTAAAAAGCTTTGATAGTGTTAACCGCAAATTTGTTTCGTATACTGATCAGAATAACTTACTGTCTCTATTCGCCAAAACCAAGACTGAAACGAAAAGAGTGAAGGATAACGCTCCCAAAACGGCAATAATGACTCGTGATTTGGTCACTTTTGACGTACTGGTTACGGCTCTTTTCAAGCGAAACAACAAATATTTATATAAATAAATCTGTGGATAACGTGAAAGCAGTTGTAACATACCCGTCTAGGATGCGGCTAGTAGACGTGCCATAATTGGAATTCATTTTCAACTGTACTGGTCATTCGTTCGCGGATGATAATGCTACAATGTTTTACTCGTTTTGAACGAAAATAACACCGAATGGTACTCTTAGAGTGACGGACTGATAAAGGAATTAATACCTTCGGCGTATTGAATAACGGTTTTCCTTAATCTTACATTGATGCAATAAAATGACGATACAATTGAAAAGGAAAACAATGAGGCAGTGTGCCTTATCAATTTTCAAACCGATTGTAATTTACTTGTAAGTTTAAGTTTCACTTATGAAACAATGAATAACACCTTCATACTTAGATCTACATATTATTATCTATATAAAAATACCTTTTATACATTCTAAGGTTTCATTTTGATAAAATATAAATAATCTTAAATGCAAGGGGATTTTTGTACGAATTCCCTGCGAAAACATTTTTCTAAAATATACTGTATTTTTGTGATGGATTCATTATGGCGTCCTGTTCAAGCTGAAACACTTTTGCGAAATGAAAATAATTTATCAGAGGAGCCGTCACACTACGTCAGGTAAAACGTTATAAGACAATATTTAAATCCAATGCAGGATAAATCACTGAACTGACTGATGAACTAGTACCATAGTCCCTAGGTTTCAGCCTTATTTAGGCCTCCTGACCTTGTTCTAGCCTCCCCCATCAACCTTTTCGTTATTTCGACACTGCCTGTAGTTATATTTATTCTTAACTTATTTGCGTGTGTTTGGTAAAACCAATATGTTTCACAAAAATTAAGTAAAAGTTTAAGTGGGTTGACAATCCTAATGTACCCAAAGTTTTTTGTATTAAAATTCCAGTTTTCCTTTCCAATTAGAATTAATCAAGTTAAGTATTGAATAATTATATAGGAGTTGCTGGTACGATATTTATTACTGGTGAAATTTAAATTTGAATATATATATACCTAAAAAGCGTTTACCTTACACGTAAATTACGATCAGATCGACTATTGACTACCATAATTGTTTCTCTTTAAATATGTTGTCTAAATAAAGTTTTATTTTAAATACTGTCTCGTCTTTTCATCAACTTTGCTGGTGTTGAATCAAATATTTCAACAAAAGAGTTTTGTAACGAGGTCTTCGGTCTCTCCTTCCACAAAAACTTGTTGAAGTTATCGGCAATGGTAAGTGTTGAGTCGCGTGGCATGAAGAACTTTCCACCCCTTACAAAAAGTTTGGGCTGCAAATTAGCTGACCATATGCTAAACCTAGGCAGGGAATTGACTATAATTAAGCTGCTGGTCAGGGAACTGTAATTTCGGGGCACAGGCTGCATTATCTCTTCAATGGATGAGCAATAATTGAAAAAAGACTTTTCTCACAGACTGAAATATAACGGCTGCAGTGACGTAATGCCTGTAACTCGACTTCAAGGTGTCTAAGAGGGGCTAAGACAGAGAGGGGCTCCAGTTAATAGCTTTGACTGCAACTAATTATTACACTTAAAAAATTAAATACGCTGCCCCCATTTTCGAATTTCTGACTACCCTACTGATATTAGCTCCATCCATTAATTCTATCGTCGATTGCATTTAATCTTAGTATTCCGTTATAGGTAAGAAATTGCGATTGGAAACCGTAATTAAAATATTATTAATTTATAATTTAAAAAACTATTTATAATTTTCAGAATAAAAAATTGGTTTATTTTAAATATTTTAAATAAAAATCTTAGTATTACGATAAAACTACAATAGAATAGTGTAATACATTAAAATAACACTAATTTATCATTTTTAAAATTAAACTGTCATTAATTTTTATAATAAATTAAAGTTTCTTTTCCCAATATTTCCTATTTAGAAAATACTTAAAGATCAGAATATTCGGCACTTATGCTCAGGATTCATGAATGTGCCCTGTCGGCAGCCAAACACTTTGGCAAAATCCGGTGAATTTTTTAACGGCACATTGACTCTGCGGGTTGGAATCGTAAATATTAAATACTTCCATTTCAATAAGCATTTTTATTCAATAATACCTATAACGACCCAAAGAGTGTTCGTCTGCCATGAACAAGGGTATAAATTCTTCTAATACGTCCTTACACCACGTCTGAAATATTTCAATCATATCACAACAGCCACGTAATTATTTATATGGTCATTGGCGAAACAGTCAGTTTAAAAAAATGGCGCTTGGAGAATAGGTGGGTCATACTTAAAACTATTAGGCCATTTATGATTTTATTAGTATTCGTGAAGAGATTGCGCTAAGAGTACTCGCCGTAAGATTAAATGAAGTGTTAGATTTCAACGAGAAGATGAGTTATTCGCGAAGAGATTTAGAGATAGACAGGGGTTGATTACTTAAGACTTCGCCTGTACACCGATTACTTGGAGTACGCGGAGATTGCGCGAAGAGTATACTCGCAGTAAGATTAAACGAAGTATCAGATTTCGACGAGATGAGTTATTCGTGAAGAGATTTAGAGATAGACTTACATAAGCGTACGAAATGTAGAACTGCTTCAAATGAGTTTGATTGAAGTCGTTGTAGAGCAGCTCCGACTGGAGGAACGCCTAAGACATTCGAAGAAATTAAGCACGAGACCAGTGACTAACCAAACGGTTCTCAGTTTTCATTAGTCAAAATCTTCGAGACAAACGGTTTGAACATAGCGTGTTTATAAATCAACTCAATCACACATTATGATATTTACTTCTAGCAGGGTTACCGAATAGTAAATGCCGATCTTGACCTTCAAAATGATGATAACGACCTTCAAATTTATTATATCGGCAATATACTTAAATGTTGAAATAAAGATCTCTGACAAAGATATCAGTTGTATCAGCTGAACCGAGATCATATTCATGGTAGATCAGATATCAGATTTAACGTTAAAGTTGAAACCGATGAAAATGTAAAACACATAATTTAAACAATGGCCTAATTTGAATTTATGGTAACCCGACATCAGACGGTGAGCGGATTTCAGATAACTCACACAAAAAAAAGGTTTATTTTTAAACCTTTAAGGGTTTTTCCATGTCCATATTTAGCACCTTAACAGTTTTATAAAGGATGTATTCTATACCGTTAATGGCATTTTTCTTTTACAGTGGTTTATACATGGTTGGGGGTGCTTTTGGCCGCCGTTCCTTTATTACACCATTTGTGGTATTAAAATACTAGACTATTACATTTAGGGTACTGAACGACTCCCATTAGTTTGTGGTATTACACTACTTCCTTTTAGGGTACTAGACTACTCCTTTAGGGTACTAGACTACTCCTTTTAGGGCACTAGACTAATCCTTTTAGGGTACTAGACTAATCCTTTTAGGGCACTAGACTACTCTTTTTAGGGCACTAGACTACTCCCTTTAGTTTGTGGTATTAAACTACTCCTTTTAGGGTACTAGACTACTCCTTTTAGGGTACAAGACTACTCCCTTTAGTTTGTGGTATTAAACTACTCCCTTTAGTTTGTGGTATTAAACTACTCCGTTAAGGGTACTGGACTACTCATTTTAGGGCACTAGACTACTCATTTTAGGGCACTAGACTACTCCTTTTAGGGCACTAGACTACTCCCTTTAGTTTGTGGTATTAAACTACTCCGTTAAGGGTACTGGACTACCCATTTTAGGGCACTAGACTACTCCTTTTAGGGCACTAGACTACTCCTTTTAGGGCACTAGACTACTCCTTTTAGGGTACGAGACTACTCCTTTTAGGGTACCAGACTACTCCTTTTAGGGTACCAGACTACTCCTTTTAGGGTACCAGACTACTTCTTATAGGGTACTAGACTACTCCTTTTAGGGTACTAGACTACTCCTTTTAGGGTACTAGACTACTCCTTTTAGGGTACTAGACTACTCCTTTTAGGGTACTAGACTACTCCTTTTAGGGTACTAGACTACTCTTTTTAGGTCACTAGACTACTCCTTTTAGGGCACTAGACTACTCCCTTTAGTTTGTGGTATTAAACTACTCCGTTAAGGGTACTGGACTACTCGTTTAATTGCGTATGAGTGTGGTGGCAAACCTTTCATGTCTCGCGAGTCAACAGCTCCCTACACTAACTATTACCGTTAACCTCTGCAAGTGATTATGGAAACGGGAAACCGAATAGCTGGTTGGAAAACCCCTTTTATATTACACCCTTTATACACCTTTTCAAGTTTTAAGGGTGTATATATTAACCCAAAACCTTTTCTTTTAAGAGTGCACAGTTCCAGATTTTACATAACCCCCAAATTAATTAATTTCGAAATTTTAATTTGTTTATTTGGATATATTTATGTGTGAGGACATGGCCAAAGAAATTGGGAACCGTATCTGTCAAAAGTCATTTAAATGATAAATTTTGCCTACTTTATAGACAACGCTCATTGCGGCGTTGTCCGCGAAATCTTCATCAATGGTGATGCTACCTTTGGACTAAAATAATAACAATTACTAATCATAATATATCGATTTTCGATAACAGTATTTCAACTTACTCTCATACCAGGGTACTGGCCTATGAGGCATTTCATCTTAGCTTCATACTGTTCAAAGAAAACTTTACTGAAAGCGTGATTTCTGATTTGACCATACTCGTCGAACAATATTCCTAGGTCATAATTATTTCGAAACAGTTGTGGATTTAAAGAATAAAACGATAGTGCCAATACCTTGAGGATCAAAAGCGTGGAATAGTTCGTGGGCTAGCATGTGGCCAATCATTCCGAATATTACCGATCTAAGGGTTGCGTTATTACAAATTCAACTTCAATCAAAAGTATATAATCTATTTCTTCGAAGTCTCTATCTCTCTTTACCATCGACAGGCCGTTCACAAATTACGTCACGAAACACGCCGCCTCCGTCTCCCTTTTTAGCGACAGAAATATCTAAAGCTCCCGTTACGAACCCGTCTTCGTTACCGATTAAGTCACCACAATTCTTCCTTCTTTTCCAGAGGGTGCCTTGTTACCGACCAAATCAACCTTGTTAATACTACAATCAGGAAGTTTAATTCTTAAAGAAGAAGTGTTAACAAAGCGGAAATGACTGTGCTACTTCAAATATGAAATACAAACGCGAAAATATTTGTTTGTATATATCAAATGATTTAAAAACTTTTTAAAGTATTTGGTACAAATCCGTCATTTGCATATCAAAAGAACAAAAAGACGTACACTCTGTTCAAAAAGTCTTTGCCCGTGGGAGATTTCGAACATTTTCGCCCGTCATTTCTTGTATAGTTGCATTAAGTCGAAGCGGACATCGGTAATATATTAATAAAATGTTTAGCTACAAATTGGAAAAAATTATTTTCTGGATAGACTTATAATTTGGCCTATTTTGGCCTAAAAGAGGGGGTGTCAACTTTTTTATTTTTGATCTCAGGTCATTTAAAACCCGATTTTCGTGTTCTCCGGGGTTGATTTATATTTAGAAAGTGTTGGAATTATTTAAATCGCCGCATTGGTTCAAAAGATATTCACCAAAGAAGTTTTCACAGAAATTGAGAAATATCTTAACATCTCACCAAGCCATTTAAAATAATTTAGAATTAAACAAAAAAGATTACTTCTAGGAACTATAGATGGCGACAAAACCCGTTAACATTTATTATTTTAAATGGCTTAGTGAGATGTTTAGATATTCCTCAATTTCTGTGAAAACTTCTTTGGTGAATATCTTTTGAACCAATGCGGCGATTTGAATAATTCCAACACTTTCTAAATATAAATCAACCCCGGAGAACACGAAAATCAAGTTTTAAATGACCTGAGATCAAAAATAAAAAAGTTGACACCCCCTCTTTTAGGCCAAAATAGGCCAAATTATAAGTCTATCCAGAAAATGATTTTTGCCAATTTGTAGCTAAACACTTTATTAATATATTACCGATGTCCGCTTCGACTTGATGCAACTATACAAGAAATGACGGTCGAAAATGTTCGAAATATCCCACGGCAAAGACTTTTTGAACAGAGTGTACCTTATTTTGTCTCGAAAAAATAGTTTTTGGCCCAAAAAGTTGGAACGAAAAATAACGCCAAGTATTTGGGTTGGAAGTTTCTCCGCCATTTTAAGGTGTATCGCTATAGGGCTATCTAACTGGTTAAACCTTGACCGTTCCCCTTTAAAAATATTGAAATTTGGTTACAACGCGGTACGTGTAAACAGCGGACTATTTTTCACGCGGATGCCGAAAATTCCCTGCTTCTCGTAGTGCACCCAGATAACATTGATTTCTACTATAGTTACGGTGAAATACAAGTCGCGGCGCCTTTAAAGGGAATATAACCTCTGGTATTTCTGTCGCCCTCCGAGGGTTCCAATATTGCCCGCTGCCTCCCATGGCTTTTCAAACCTGCGGCGCTGGTAATCGCTGATTGTGAAGGGAATAAAGGAAATTGATGGGGTCTTCCATAAAGAACGCGTTGGAGATTCTATTCCCTTTAAGCAGACAATTTTTCGATTTAGGATAGACTTTCTTTAAGAGTCTTCTAACCCAAATACTTGGCGTTATTTTTCGTTCCAACTTTTTGGGCCAAAAACTATTTTTTCGAGACAAAATAAGGTACGTGTAAGTATATTGAACGTCTTGTTGTTCTTTTGATATGCAAATGAGGCGATATTTAGAAATGCTTGGCCGTTCCCATTTAATGACGGATTTGTACCAAATACTTTTTTAAATCATTTGATATATACAAATAAATATTTTAGCGTTTGTACTTCATATTTGAAGTAGCACAGTCATTTATTAATACTTCTTCTTTAAGAATTAAACATCGTGATTGTAGTATTAACAAGGTTAATTATCTACCGGTGACAATGCACCCTCTGGAAAAGAAGGAAGAATTGTGGTGACTAAATCGGGAACGAAGACGGGTTCGTAACGGGAGCTTTAGATATTTCTGTCGCTAAAAAGGGAGACGGAGATTACCATGCTGAAATGAATCATGGACAGTAAATAGTTCTTTTTATAAACTAAAGTGCTCTTACTTTGACAATCCTACTAGCGCGCGCTACAGTCGCGAGGAATATAGCTTTTTCTAGAGCGCGTGCAAATCACTCGTGCGAAGAATACACAAATAAAGCTTGGTCTTGTGACGTAAGAGCAACATTTTAACAAGTTGGGCAAGACCACTTTTTATTTTATAAAATCAACTATTAAGAGGACAGGTTTTCGATACCCTTCCACAGTGCATTTTATTTCTCCCCGCGTATCAATCAGCTCGAGAGACTCCGAGGCAGTCTTGCAAGGCCGTTTGTACCACTAGATCTTAAAATTTCAAAATGGCAATGTGATTATAAGGGATTATTATTTATTATAATTAATAATTAAATTATTATAAAATTTACAAACTTGCGGAAAAAGAGGGACACACCATTTTGCATATGAAATTGTTACTAAGAAGTTTCTACAATTACAACAGATTTTTAGTGTATTTAAGACTACCTCAGTAGGCCTGTTACGTGATTAGAACCGAGGCGTCTTCATTTGTTTCTAAGTTGCGAATTTGTATCGCTATAGACGTTATATTTTAGGGTGTGACGTCAATTTTACGTAATACTACACATTAGGCTTAATACACGTTGTCTACCTCGTCATCATTGTTATCCTTTGTGATGGCGTTTTTGCTCATCAGCGGCACTTTTCTGTGACAATATCTCCGTCAGTGCATAGTCATATAGTCATATATTAATTATTATGACTAACTGTCACATTTATGAAACATAAATATATACTTATAGCATAAGTGGCATAATTACACTAAGTGTGTCAATAAGATAAATTTTTAAATGATACCTTGGGTACGTCAAGTTATTAAGATTTCTTGCGATCTTGCTAACTTGACGATTTTCAAAACCGGAAACAAGAACTTTTGATCTCACAAATCTTGCGAGATTCCCAAGATCGCTTTCGAGGTAGTTTTTAACCAGATTCAAGATGGCGTCGAAAGCCAATGAATTATTTGGCTTGCTCTAAAAGATGATATTACGGGAATAAATTATAATTTTGAGGTTTCCGCCGAAGAATTCCAACGACTTGTAAATGGTAAATATATTGGTAATTGTTTTTGTCGTTTTTTTAAAATTAAAGCAACGTTTCGAACTATTATTTCCGAAAAGGCTTAAAGTTGTATTACTTATTTTACAAATCCAGCTTATCGAAGAAAATTGATAGCCAACTTGACACTTTTTTTAAATTCTTTTAACTAAGAAATTGTCTTGCAAGAGCAAAATCTTACGGTAAGATTTAGATTTCGATAACTTGACGCGCCCCTGGTTTAAGGGCAATGACGTAAATGACGTCATTTTCTCTAGTGAAGAAATTTACGTCACTTTTTTAAGTGACTTACGTCATGACTGTGTTCGCGAAGCGGCGTCTGCGACTCTGCAACGGGAATTTATTATCCTAGGCTTAGGGCTTAAGATGATAAATTATGGACAAAACTAATTTCTGAAATGCAGTCAGTGTTTATAGTAGTTATTTATATCTTCCGATTCAATAATTCATCATTATTTTCCAAAAGTAAGCGTTATTTACACTTTTGAAAGCATTTCAATTTCCAATAGGCCTTGGCTGGTCCGTCGAAAAGACTGGTGGCGGACCGTCGCCGATTTTCCGGGCATCCTCCAAATACTAGAGCAATTCGCGGAGAGTTGTCAGTCCGTCGGTACGTAATGGTTTACGTTGTCATTAGCGAAACAGACTATCATTAAAAAATTTACATTGGGTGAATAGGAGGTGTCATACTTATGTTTATTATCCGCTTATGCTTATAGTAATAATTATGGTAATTGACGGCTGTTAAAATTCATTGTGCCCAACACATGTACCTGTGTAGTCGCGCGCTAAAACGTCATTTCAAAATCCGTCAATTGGTTTTACTTTTATCGCTTAGATGGAGACTACAGAATACCATACCTGGGTTGAGCCACGTCAGCCATAAACGGATAGTCCAATATTCCCATAGGAACGGCTATGTTGAGTTGAAATCATTAATAATATTACTTACTTTTACAATAAATAAGACCACAAACATACTTATAGAATTTACTAGAGGGCTGTACCAAGCGTTGACTTGAAGCAAATTAGATTCCATCCAACTGAAGCCAAATAATTCGTTAGTTGGACGAAATAAAATTGATAGGAACAAAACCAATCTAATTACTACTTATTCCGGTCCAAGGGGAACTTCAACTGCCCGGCTTCCCTTGGCCAGTCCAGTCCCAAAATGGCCTGACTGATATCAATGTACGTGGAGTTAGTATTGTACTCGATTTGGTAGTATTTAGACAGTTCGTTCTCGTCCAAAATCCAATCTGGATACGCCACTAATGGCACTATATTCTCCAGCTAATCAGTGAAATTAATAAACCATTTCCAAAGGATATAGTTAAATGCGTATACTTTTCGAACCATCCACGACTTGGCGTCCTCGTCCAACCAGTCGCTGCTGACGACGAAAATTCCGATTGCATTCTTAATTTCTTTGATTAGCTTCTCAACCTACGATTGTAAATATACACATATTTGAAACGGCAATCACTATGGTTTTATGGGGAGGTTGGCGCACTCCAAGTTATTTGGGCAAACTCATTTGTCAGTTTCAACCAAGGGGAAAAATATCCGTGCGCTGCTTCACCCCATCTACCCCAAACGTCGTATAAGTAAATATAAATCAAATTACTATAAGCTATTATTATCATTATTTCGTATCTTTAGTTATTTTGTATTTTAAATTATTTTGTGTCTTTAATTATTTTGTATCTTTAGTTATTTTATATCTTTAATTATTTTGTATCTTTAATTATTAATTTTTTTTATCTTTAATTATTAATTATTTTGTATTTTTAATTATTAATTATTTTGTATCTTTAATTATTAATTATTTTGTATCTTTAATTATTAATTATTTTGTATCTTTAATTATTAATTATTTTGTATCTTTAATTATTAATTATTTTGTATCTTTAATTATTAATTATTTTGTATCTTTAATTATTAATTATTTTGTATCTTTAATTATTAATTATTTTGTATCTTTAATTATTAATTATTTTGTATCTTTAATTATTAATTATTTTGTATCTTTAATTATTAATTATTTTGTATCTTTAATTATTAATTATTTTGTATCTTTAATTATTAATTATTTTGTATCTTTAATTATTAATTATTTTGTATCTTTAATTATTAATTATTTTGTATCTTTAATTATTAATTATTTTGTATCTTTAATTATTAATTATTTTGTATCTTTAATTATTAATTATTTTGTATCTTTAATTATTAATTATTTTGTATCTTTAATTATTAATTATTTTGTATCTTTAATTATTAATTATTTTGTATCTTTAATTATTAATTATTTTGTATCTTTAATTATTAATTATTTTGTATCTTTAATTATTAATTATTTTGTATCTTTAATTATTAATTATTTTGTATCTTTAATTATTAATTATTTTGTATCTTTAATTATTAATTATTTTGTATCTTTAATTATTAATTATTTTGTATCTTTAATTATTAATTATTTTGTATCTTTAATTATTAATTATTTTGTATCTTTAATTATTAATTATTTTGTATCTTTAATTATTAATTATTTTGTATCTTTAATTATTTCTTATAGTATTTTAATATTTTATAATATATTAAAATGTTTAGATTCAGCTACGCGCTAAAAATCTTATTAATCATTAAAGGTCTGTGGATATTAGTCTGAAAACTTTGAAAGGGGCTGTAAATCAGGCAACGCCTACTCTGGGAAAATTCCTAGTGGAGCTACTGCTTCCAATTCGTTAAACGGCAGAGTCAGAGAAGTGCGCTGACCTTTCCATAGAAACGTCCTGCTATAATCTCGAATCGAAATCATTGATAAAAAACGAACCTGTTCTCTTTTACCAGGTTTTTGAGACCAATAAATGTTGTAGATTTCGGCAGCGGCGTACGGCATTAAGTTATTCACTTCTTGGGCGCATCGGATTCCGTCATCAATACCGTCGTGACGCATAAAGTTACTGACCTTGGGCCCCAATTGTAGAATGACTTTTAGGAGGAACCAATTTTTCACCACTCTTTAAAAACGTATAACGATATTGTATTTAGGCCTATGATCACCTATACTTAGCACAAGTAGCTAAAAGTACTCCTAATCCAACCTGATATCTTCCCTGGCAAGTACTTTGAGTAATCTATTTACGACGGTGGTATCGGCTAAAACCTTGTAATTTTTTTCTACCGAAATGCCTGTTAAAATTTTTTGAGCAACTTCAACCCAATCTCGACCAACGGCTGTCAATGGTGCTTGTTGATTCAACTGTTCCAATGTGACTTTTGCTTTACTGATACCTTCGTAGATTTTCTACATAATAAATAGTTTCGTTCCCTTGTACTTGTAATATAAATTGGCAAATTATTCGTAGAATAATTAACAGATCGACAGAGATGGACACTGTATCTCTAGTGTCCATGTCTCTACAAAAATATTAACTGTACGACCTTAAACTCTGCATCCAATTTTAGGATTTTCCAAATATCAATTTGCAGATTCTTCAACGTATAGCAGTCGGGTTTTAAAAAACAAACCAAATCCTCAATGCTTGGCATTTTGGCGTAGTTATCAAACCTAGGACTACGTTTCGCCCAGTAACTTGACAGTGAAGAGCTTTTCGAAATCTGCAACAAAGCATTCGTGTGACGGAGCAATTGTTATCGAACAGTAAATTATGAAGCGCTTACTCCTAACACAAGTTTATCGCTTTCCAAAAAATCGGGGATGACTTGAAATTCCAGAACAATTTTCAGGTTATATTGAAGCAGAGCCTGTATACTATAGTCAACTATGGTTGAAAGGTTGCCGTACGGAGCTGATCTGGGATAGTTCAAAATAGGCCAGCCGTTAAATTGGTCGACCAATTTCAAGAGCTCCTCTTTGCGATTGTTTTTGGAATCATCTGAAGGGAACAAGAGGTTTGCATCAATCCGCAGTTGAACAAAACTAAGCGCTAAACTACTTACTAACGCAAGAATTGTAGATGAAAGAAGCGATTCCGCGTGGCTTGGAGCTGGTGGGTAAAACCTGAAGGATTTCTGCGAAAATGTACGACACTAAATAACTTCCCGCAGACTATAAACGTACCCCTTACAACAAATATTCTTTAGAAATTTTGGAAATATGTTCGAAATACTATAGAACATTACAAAACTTTTCTGTAGAAATTTTACCGAAACGTATTCGGAATCCAGTAGAAAAATGGCAAAGTTTCTATGGACTCTTTTCAAATGTGCATTATTTTTCTATATAAATATTCGTGAAACTCTCTCCAAGATATAGATAACTTTAAACTTTCCATATACAGGGTGTTTGATTGTGCTAGAGTTTCGAAATGTTCAGGGTATACGTAATTATGATCATATGTGACATAATCACTCATCAGTTTCACACGGAACATACAATAAGAGGACCCAAAAACGCTATTGAAGAAGTTACCAACTTACCATGGACACGAAATCCCGGGATCACTAACTACCGTTACCCATCAGTAACTTAGCTGATGACACGTTATTCGTCACGGAACCAGAAGTGACGTTAGTTACGTCAAGAACGTATATTTGTATAAAAACGTTGAACGATCAAATTGGCGCCTGGTGCCATGATGCAATCGGTTACAGAATAACTCCGCCCAAAAAACCTCGTGCGGCGCGCGCTAAAGTGTAAAACCGTTTCTAGTTCCAGCGCACGCGGAGTTTAGGACGGAGTTATTCTGAAACCGATTAAATCATGGTAAAAGCGATGCCTTTTGTTCAACGTTCTTATACATATATACGTTCTTGGTTACGTCATATCTCGTGAACAAGGAAAATACTCATGAGTGATTATGTTACATATGGTATCAAGTAGGGAAAATTCTGATTTCTAATTTTTAGAAAATTCAAAGAATTTTTTCATGTTTTCCAAAAATCTATTTTTAATCAAACACCATGCATAAGATTTTAAAGAAAGTCTATAGCAGCGGTTCCCAAAAGGTGTTCCGCGGAATAGTCAAAGGGGTTCCGACAATTCGCAACGCCGTAATCTTTGTTTGTGTCAAGAGTCTTTTAAGATAAGTAACAAAAATTAGTTGGCGTTCCGCCAGAAATAGGTGGATAATTTAGGGTTCCATAGCAAAAACAAATTGGGAACCGCTGGTCTATAGAAACGTTTGGTAAATTGTACAAATTCACTTTACTTACTAGAGAAAGTTTTAAAAATGTGGTTTGTCAAGAGACTAAATTGGGACGTTTCTGGATTGGCGTTGTTGGCCGGATGGTGAGCCTTCCAGTTACCGCAAGTGTAATTGTAGAAATCCTCGCACGGGTCGACCGTCTTGTCCATATAACTGTATATATCCGCGGCTTTCGCTGACATATCACCTTTGACATCGGAATATTCTCAATAGACGCTTAAATAAAACTTTTTTCCAGGAAATCGCCAAGAACCTTATATTTCCGAGAGTAGAGGTCGGGGATGGTTAACTTTTATTCAATAGATAAAGCTCTCAAAATTATTCGGAAAATGTTTTGATCAAGTAATTTATATTTCTGTATTATCCGATTAATGTTTTGATAAATTTGTAAAATTAATCGGAAAAACGACGTTTTTTTCGATAAAAAGCTCAAATTTTACGAATAATACATGTTTTTAAATCATTTTCCGAAATATAAACCAGTACATTTCTTTGTTTACATTTTTTCCCCGAGAGCCTGCAAGAAACTGTTTATATAGTGCTTGTTGAAATAATGATAACTTTTAACCTATGAACAGAACGTCATGTTTTAGCTAAGCCTTAATATTTCAAAAAAGCCACCTGGTTAAATGCTAGAACTTGTAGCATAACGTACGGGTGAAAAATTGGATTATTTCAACGAGCACTATGAGCGTAGCATGAAAGGTTTGTCATCACCCTGCAACGCAATTTAACCCGGCCACCTGAATTAAAGGCCACAAAAATCGCTAGGTGATTATTATTTATTTTAAACAGTAACTTTCGGGTCCTGGCTCTCGTAAATATTACTTCTTGGCGATTTCCTTAAGCATCTATTACAACCTTTACATCTCCTACAACAGAATTATGCTGTCAAGATCTTTTTATGGAGAGGTCAGAGCATTCTGGGAGATTTTGCTAACTCGTTCGTCATTTTCCAAACGTGTAAATATATTGTGCTGTTTATCTCAAACGAAAATTATTTTATGTTACCAATATAATTATAGTTTTCTTTAACTTTAATAGAAGTTATATAATCCCGGTAATGATGAAAAGCTAAATCAATGTCATTCACTGCGGACAAGAAGGGGCAAATATTTAATAAAAATAAAAATAAAGATTACCAAAACATATTTGGATATACACCAAAATATCTTCAATAGTGAAATAATCATATTACAGTACAATAAGCATCTAGTGTCCTCAACAGTTCAAGCTTACCAATTAATGTCTTCAAAAATACCATGAGTATAGCTACGATTCTCTTTTATTTCCAATCATTAATTTAAATCAGGGCTGGAAATTTATAAATTTACAGAAAGTTAAAATTTTCCAGATACTCGCAAAGAACTAAATTGGTGGTTTCAATCGAAAATTTATTTATTTGATTGTGTATTAAATGAATAAAACGCGAAGGTGGCCATTCGATGTAGTTTAGTGACATGAAACCAAGTTTAGTGACATCGTACGTATTTAAAATCCTTCTTAGGGGACTCGCATTTAATAACACCGTACCTACTAACAATGCCCCTACAAATGTTAATAACATCCCCTTCAGTAACCGTAACTGGACAGCCCCTAAGTGACGCCATACCTAGTGATATCCCCCTACAATTTACAATTGATAACAACATCGCCCTTCATTGACTCGTAACTGGACAGCCCCTTAGTGACATCATACCAAGTGATATCCCCCTACAATTTACAATTGATAACAACATCCCCCTTCATTGACTCGTAACTGGACAGCCCCTTAGTGACATCATACCAAGTGATATCCCCCTACAATTTACAATTGATAACAACATCGCCCTTCATTGACTCGTAACTGGACAGCCCCTTAGTGACATCATACCAAGTGATATCCCCCTACAATTTACAATTGATAACAACATCCCCCTTCATTGACTCGTAACTGGACAGCCCCTTAGTGACATCATACCAAGTGATATCCCCCTACAATTTACAATTGATAACAACATCGCCCTTCATTGACTCGTAACTGGACAGCCCCTTAGTGACATCATACCAAGTGATATCCCCCTACAATTTACAATTGATAACAACATCCCCCTTCATTGACTCGTAACTGGACAGCCACTTAGTGACATCATACCTAGTGATATCCCCCTACAATTTACAATTGATAACAACATCCCCCTTCATTGACTCGTAACTGGACAGCCCCTTAGTGACATCATACCAAGTGATATCCCCCTACAATTCACAATTGATAACAACATCGCCCTTCATTGACTCGTAACTGGACAGCCCCTTAGTGACATCATACCAAGTGATATCCCCCTACAATTTACAATTGATAACAACATCGCCCTTCATTGACTCGTAACTGGACAGCCCCTTAGTGACATCATACCAAGTGATATCCCCCTACAATTTACAATTGATAACAACATCGCCCTTCATTGACTCGTAACTGGACAGCCCCTTAGTGACATCATACCAAGTGATATCCCCCTACAATTTACAATTGATAACAACATCCCCCTTCATTGACTCGTAACTGGACAGCCCCTTAGTGACATCATACCAAGTGATATCCCCCTACAATTTACAATTGATAACAACATCGCCCTTCATTGACTCGTAACTGGACAGCCCCTTAGTGACATCATACCAAGTGATATCCCCCTACAATTTACAATTGATAACAACATCCCCCTTCATTGACTCGTAACTGGACAGCCCCTTAGTGACATCATACCTAGTGATATCCCCCTACAATTTACAATTGATAACAACATCCCCTTCATTGACTCGTAACTGGACAACCCCTTAGTGACATCATACCTAGTGATATCCCCCTACAATTTACAATTGATAACAACATCCCCCTTCATTGACTCGTAACTGGACAGCCCCTTAGTGACATCATACCAAGTGATATCCCCCTACAATTTACAATTGATAACAACATCCCCCTTCATTGACTCGTAACTGGACAGCCCCTTAGTGACATCATACCTAGTGATATCCCCCTACAATTTACAATTGATAACAACATCCCCCTTCATTGACTCGTAACTGGACAGCCCCTTAGTGACATCATACCTAGTGATATCCCCCTACAATTTACAATTGATAACAACATCCCCCTTCATTGACTCGTAACTGGACAGCCCCTTAGTGACATCATACCAAGTGCTATCCCCCTACAATTTACAATTGATAACAACATCCCCCTTCATTGACTCGTAACTGGACAGCCCCTTAGTGACATCATACCAAGTGATATCCCCCTACAATTTACAATTGATAACAACATCGCCCTTCATTAACTGGTAACTGGACAGCCCCTTAGTGACATCATACCAAGTGATATCCCCCTACAATTTACAATTGATAACAACATCGCCCTTCATTGACTCGTAACTGGACAGCCCCTTAGTGACATCATACCAAGTGATATCCCCCTACAATTTACAATTGATAACAACATCCCCCTTCATTGACTCGTAACTGGACAGCCCCTTAGTGACATCATACCAAGTGATATCCCCCTACAATTTACAATTGATAACAACATCGCCCTTCATTGACTCGTAACTGGACAGCCCCTTAGTGACATCATACCAAGTGATATCCCCCTACAATTTACAATTGATAACAACATCCCCCTTCATTGACTCGTAACTGGACAGCCCCTTAGTGACATCATACCAAGTGATATCCCCCTACAATTTACAATTGATAACAACATCGCCCTTCATTGACTCGTAACTGGACAGCCCCTTAGTGACATCATACCAAGTGATATCCCCCTACAATTTACAATTGATAACAACATCGCCCTTCATTAACTCGTAACTGGACAGCCCCTTAGTGACATCATACCAAGTGATATCCCCCTACAATTTACAATTGATAACAACATCGCCCTTCATTGACTCGTAACTGGACAGCCCCTTAGTGACATCATACCAAGTGATATCCCCCTACAATTTACAATTGATAACAACATCCCCCTTCATTGACTCGTAACTGGACAGCCCCTTAGTGACATCATAACAAGTGATATCCCCCTACAATTTACAATTGATAACAACATCACCCTTCATTGACTCGTAACTGGACAGCCCCTTAGTGACATCATACCAAGTGATATCCCCCTACAATTTACAATTGATAACAACATCGCCCTTCATTGACTCGTAACTGGACAGCCCCTTAGTGACATCATACCAAGTGATATCCCCCTACAATTTACAATTGATAACAACATCCCCCTTCATTGACTCGTAACTGGACAGCCCCTTAGTGACATCATACCTAGTGATATCCCCCTACAATTTACAATTGATAACAACATCCCCTTCATTGACTCGTAACTGGACAACCCCTTAGTGACATCATACCTAGTGATATCCCCCTACAATTTACAATTGATAACAACATCCCCCTTCATTGACTCGTAACTGGACAGCCCCTTAGTGACATCATACCTAGTGATATCCCCCTACAATTTACAATTGATAACAACATCCCCCTTCATTGACTCGTAACTGGACAGCCCCTTAGTGACATCATACCTAGTGATATCCCCCTACAATTTACAATTGATAACAACATCCCCCTTCATTGACTCGTAACTGGACAGCCCCTTAGTGACATCATACCTAGTGATATCCCCCTACAATTTACAATTGATAACAACATCCCCCTTCATTGACTCGTAACTGGACAGCCCCTTAGTGACATCATACCAAGTGATATCCCCCTACAATTTACAATTGATAACAACATCGCCCTTCATTGACTCGTAACTGGACAGCCCCTTAGTGACATCATACCAAGTGATATCCCCCTACAATTTACAATTGATAACAACATCGCCCTTCATTGACTCGTAACTGGACAGCCCCTTAGTGACATCATACCAAGTGATATCCCCCTACAATTTACAATTGATAACAACATCGCCCTTCATTGACTCGTAACTGGACAGCCCCTTAGTGACATCATACCAAGTGATATCCCCCTACAATTTACAATTGATAACAACATCCCCCTTCATTGACTCGTAACTGGACAGCCCCTTAGTGACATCATACCAAGTGATATCCCCCTACAATTTACAATTGATAACAACATCCCCCTTCATTGACTCGTAACTGGACAGCCCCTTAGTGACATCATACCTAGTGATATCCCCCTACAATTTACAATTGATAACAACATCCCCCTTCATTGACTCGTAACTGGACAGCCCCTTAGTGACATCATACCTAGTGATATCCCCCTACAATTTACAATTGATAACAACATCCCCCTTCATTGACTCGTAACTGGACAGCCCCTTAGTGACATCATACCAAGTGATATCCCCCTACAATTTACAATTGATAACAACATCGCCCTTCATTGACTCGTAACTGGACAGCCCCTTAGTGACATCATACCAAGTGATATCCCCCTACAATTTACAATTGATAACAACATCGCCCTTCATTGACTCGTAACTGGACCGCCCCTTAGTGACATCATACCAAGTGATATCCCCCTACAATTTACAATTGATAACAACATCGCCCTTCATTGACTCGTAACTGGACAGCCCCTTAGTGACATCATACCAAGTGATATCCCCCTACAATTTACAATTGATAACAACATCCCCCTTCATTGACTCGTAACTGGACAGCCCCTTAGTGACATCATACCAAGTGATATCCCCCTACAATTTACAATTGATAACAACATCGCCCTTCATTGACTCGTAACTGGACAGCCCCTTAGTGACATCATACCAAGTGATATCCCCCTACAATTTACAATTGATAACAACATCCCCCTTCATTGACTCGTAACTGGACAGCCCCTTAGTGACATCATACCAAGTGATATCCCCCTACAATTTACAATTGATAACCACATCGCCCTTCATTGACTCGTAACTGGACAGCCCCTTAGTGACATCATACCAAGTGATATCCCCCTACAATTTACAATTGATAACAACATCCCCCTTCATTGACTCGTAACTGGACAGCCCCTTAGTGACATCATACCTAGTGATATCCCCCTACAATTTACAATTGATAACAACAACCCCCTTCATTGACTCGTAACTGGACAGCCCCTTAGTGACATCATACCAAGTGATATCCCCCTACAATTTACAATTGATAACAACATCGCCCTTCATTGACTCGTAACTGGACAGCCCCTTAGTGACATCATACCAAGTGATATCCCCCTACAATTTACAATTGATAACAACATCCCCCTTCATTGACTCGTAACTGGACAGCCCCTTAGTGACATCATACCAAGTGATATCCCCCTACAATTTACAATTGATAACAACATCGCCCTTCATTGACTCGTAACTGGACAGCCCCTTAGTGACATCATACCAAGTGATATCCCCCTACAATTTACAATTGATAACAACATCGCCCTTCATTGACTCGTAACTGGACAGCCCCTTAGTGACATCATACCAAGTGATATCCCCCTACAATTTACAATTGATAACAACATCGCCCTTCATTGACTCGTAACTGGACAGCCCCTTAGTGACATCATACCAAGTGATATCCCCCTACAATTTACAATTGATAACAACATCGCCCTTCATTGACTCGTAACTGGACAGCCCCTTAGTGACATCATACCAAGTGATATCCCCCTACAATTTACAATTGATAACCACATCGCCCTTCATTGACTCGTAACTGGACAGCCCCTTAGTGACATCATACCAAGTGATATCCCCCTACAATTTACAATTGATAACAACATCCCCCTTCATTGACTCGTAACTGGACAGCCCCTTAGTGACATCATACCAAGTGATATCCCCCTACAATTTACAATTGATAACAACATCCCCCTTCATTGACTCGTAACTGGACAGCCCCTTAGTGACATCATACCAAGTGATATCCCCCTACAATTAACAATTGATAACAACATCCCCCTTCATTGACTCGTAACTGGACAGCCCCTTAGTGACATCATACCTAGTGATATCCCCCTACAATTTACAATTGATAATAACATCGCCCTTCATTGACTCGTAACTGGACAGCCCCTTAGTGACATCATACCAAGTGATATCCCCCTACAATTTACAATTGATAACAACATCGCCCTTCATTGACTCGTAACTGGACAGCCCCTTAGTGACATCATACCAAGTGATATCCCCCTACAATTTACAATTGATAACAACATCGCCCTTCATTGACTCGTAACTGGACAGCCCCTTAGTGACATCATAGCAAGTGATATCCCCCTACAATTTACAATTGATAACAACATCGCCCTTCATTGACTCGTAACTGGACAGCCCCTTAGTGACATCATACCAAGTGATATCCCCCTACAATTTACAATTGATAACAACATCGCCCTTCATTGACTCGTAACTGGACAGCCCCTTAGTGACATCATACCAAGTGATATCCCCCTACAATTTACAATTGATAACAACATCGCCCTTCATTGACTCGTAACTGGACAGCCCCTTAGTGACATCATACCAAGTGATATCCCCCTACAATTTACAATTGATAACAACATCCCCTTCATTGACTCGTAACTGGACAACCCCTTAGTGACATCATACCTAGTGATATCCCCCTACAATTTACAATTGATAACAACATCCCCCTTCATTGACTCGTAACTGGACAGCCCCTTAGTGACATCATACCAAGTGATATCCCCCTACAATTTACAATTGATAACAACATCCCCCTTCATTGACTCGTAACTGGACAGCCCCTTAGTGACATCATACCTAGTGATATCCCCCTACAATTTACAATTGATAACAACATCCCCTTCATTGACTCGTAACTGGACAACCCCTTAGTGACATCATACCTAGTGATATCCCCCTACAATTTACAATTGATAACAACATCGCCCTTCATTGACTCGTAACTGGACAGCCCCTTAGTGACATCATACCAAGTGATATCCCCCTACAATTTACAATTGATAACAACATCGCCCTTCATTGACTCGTAACTGAACAGCCCCCTAGTGACATCATACCAAGTGATATCCCCCTACAATTTACAATTGATAACAACATCCCCCTTCATTGACTCGTAACTGGACAGCCCCTTAGTGACATCATACCTAGTGATCTCCCCCTACAATTTACAATTGATAATAACATCCCCCTTCATTGACTCGTAACTGGACAGCCCCGTAGTGATATCATACCTAGTGATATCCCTCTACAATTTACAATTGATAATTACATCCCCCCTACAGTTACTCGTAACTGGACAGCCCCTTAGTGACATCATACCTAGTGATATCCCTCTACAATTTACAATCAATAATGACATCCCCGTCAGTGACTCGTAACTGGACAGCCCCTTAGTGACATCATACCTATTGATATCCCCCTACAATTTACAATTGATAATGACATCCCCCTACAGTGACTCGTAACTGGACAGCCCCTTAGTAACATCATACCTAGTGATATCCCCTATAATTTACAATCAATAATGACATCCCCGTCAGTGACTCGTAACTGGACAGCCCCTTAGTGACATCATACCTAGTGATATCCTCCTACAATTTACAATTGATAATAACACCCCCCTTCATTGACTCGTAACTGGACAACCCCTTAGTGATATCATACCTAGTGATATCCCTCTACAATTGATAATGACATCCCCTACAGTGACTCATAACTGGACAGCCCCTTAGTGACATCATACCAAGTGATATCCCCCTACAATTTACAATTGATAACAACATCCCCCTTCATTGACTCGTAACTGGACAGCCCCTTAGTGACATCATACCAAGTGATATCCCCCTACAATTTACAATTGATAACAACATCCCCCTTCATTGACTCGTAACTGGACAGCCCCTTAGTGACATCATACCTAGTGATATCCCCCTACAATTTACAATTGATAACAACATCCCCCTTCATTGACTCGTAACTGGACAGCCCCTTAGTGACATCATACCTAGTGATATCCCCCTACAATTTACAATTGATAACAACATCCCCCTTCATTGACTCGTAACTGGACAGCCCCTTAGTGACATCATACCAAGTGATATCCCCCTACAATTTACAATTGATAACAACATCGCCCTTCATTGACTCGTAACTGGACAGCCCCTTAGTGACATCATACCAAGTGATATCCCCCTACAATTTACAATTGATAACAACATCGCCCTTCATTGACTCGTAACTGGACAGCCCCTTAGTGACATCATACCAAGTGATATCCCCCTACAATTTACAATTGATAACAACATCGCCCTTCATTGACTCGTAACTGGACAGCCCCTTAGTGACATCATACCAAGTGATATCCCCCTACAATTTACAATTGATAACAACATCGCCCTTCATTGACTCGTAACTGGACAGCCCCTTAGTGACATCATACCAAGTGATATCCCCCTACAATTTACAATTGATAACAACATCCCCTTCATTGACTCGTAACTGGACAACCCCTTAGTGACATCATACCTAGTGATATCCCCCTACAATTTACAATTGATAACAACATCCCCCTTCATTGACTCGTAACTGGACAGCCCCTTAGTGACATCATACCAAGTGATATCCCCCTACAATTTACAATTGATAACAACATCCCCCTTCATTGACTCGTAACTGGACAGCCCCTTAGTGACATCATACCTAGTGATATCCCCCTACAATTTACAATTGATAACAACATCCCCTTCATTGACTCGTAACTGGACAACCCCTTAGTGACATCATACCTAGTGATATCCCCCTACAATTTACAATTGATAACAACATCGCCCTTCATTGACTCGTAACTGGACAGCCCCTTAGTGACATCATACCAAGTGATATCCCCCTACAATTTACAATTGATAACAACATCGCCCTTCATTGACTCGTAACTGGACAGCCCCCTAGTGACATCATACCAAGTGATATCCCCCTACAATTTACAATTGATAACAACATCCCCCTTCATTGACTCGTAACTGGACAGCCCCTTAGTGACATCATACCTAGTGATCTCCCCCTACAATTTACAATTGATAATAACATCCCCCTTCATTGACTCGTAACTGGACAGCCCCGTAGTGATATCATACCTAGTGATATCCCTCTACAATTTACAATTGATAATTACATCCCCCCTACAGTTACTCGTAACTGGACAGCCCCTTAGTGACATCATACCTAGTGATATCCCTCTACAATTTACAATCAATAATGACATCCCCGTCAGTGACTCGTAACTGGACAGCCCCTTAGTGACATCATACCTATTGATATCCCCCTACAATTTACAATTGATAATGACATCCCCCTACAGTGACTCGTAACTGGACAGCCCCTTAGTAACATCATACCTAGTGATATCCCCTATAATTTACAATCAATAATGACATCCCCGTCAGTGACTCGTAACTGGACAGCCCCTTAGTGACATCATACCTAGTGATATCCTCCTACAATTTACAATTGATAATAACACCCCCCTTCATTGACTCGTAACTGGACAACCCCTTAGTGATATCATACCTAGTGATATCCCTCTACAATTGATAATGACATCCCCTACAGTGACTCATAACTGGACAGCCCCTTAGTGACATCATACCAAGTGATATCCCCCTACAATTTACAATTGATAACAACATCCCCCTTCATTGACTCGTAACTGGACAGCCCCTTAGTGACATCATACCAAGTGATATCCCCCTACAATTTACAATTGATAACAACATCCCCCTTCATTGACTCGTAACTGGACAGCCCCTTAGTGACATCATACCTAGTGATATCCCCCTACAATTTACAATTGATAACAACATCCCCCTTCATTGACTCGTAACTGGACAGCCCCTTAGTGACATCATACCTAGTGATATCCCCCTACAATTTACAATTGATAACAACATCCCCCTTCATTGACTCGTAACTGGACAGCCCCTTAGTGACATCATACCAAGTGATATCCCCCTACAATTTACAATTGATAACAACATCGCCCTTCATTGACTCGTAACTGGACAGCCCCTTAGTGACATCATACCTAGTGATCTCCCCCTACAATTTACAATTGATAATAACATCCCCCTTCATTGACTCGTAACTGGACAGCCCCGTAGTGATATCATACCTAGTGATATCCCTCTACAATTTACAATTGATAATTACATCCCCCCTACAGTTACTCGTAACTGGACAGCCCCTTAGTGACATCATACCTAGTGATATCCCTCTACAATTTACAATCAATAATGACATCCCCGTCAGTGACTCGTAACTGGACAGCCCCTTAGTGACATCATACCTATTGATATCCCCCTACAATTTACAATTGATAATGACATCCCCCTACAGTGACTCGTAACTGGACAGCCCCTTAGTAACATCATACCTAGTGATATCCCCTATAATTTACAATCAATAATGACATCCCCGTCAGTGACTCGTAACTGGACAGCCCCTTAGTGACATCATACCTAGTGATATCCTCCTACAATTTACAATTGATAATAACACCCCCCTTCATTGACTCGTAACTGGACAACCCCTTAGTGATATCATACCTAGTGATATCCCTCTACAATTGATAATGACATCCCCTACAGTGACTCATAACTGGACAGCCCCTTAGTGACATCATACCAAGTGATATCCCCCTACAATTTACAATTGATAACAACATCCCCCTTCATTGACTCGTAACTGGACAGCCCCTTAGTGACATCATACCAAGTGATATCCCCCTACAATTTACAATTGATAACAACATCCCCCTTCATTGACTCGTAACTGGACAGCCCCTTAGTGACATCATACCAAGTGATATCCCCCTACAATTTACAATTGATAACAACATCCCCCTTCATTGACTCGTAACTGGACAGCCCCTTAGTGACATCATACCAAGTGATATCCCCCTACAATTTACAATTGATAACAACATCCCCCTTCATTGACTCGTAACTGGACAGCCCCTTAGTGACATCATACCTAGTGATATCCCCCTACAATTTACAATTGATAACAACATCCCCCTTCATTGACTCGTAACTGGACAGCCCCTTAGTGACATCATACCTAGTGATATCCCCCTACAATTTACAATTGATAACAACATCCCCCTTCATTGACTCGTAACTGGACAGCCCCTTAGTGACATCATACCAAGTGATATCCCCCTACAATTTACAATTGATAACAACATCGCCCTTCATTGACTCGTAACTGGACAGCCCCTTAGTGACATCATACCTAGTGATCTCCCCCTACAATTTACAATTGATAATAACATCCCCCTTCATTGACTCGTAACTGGACAGCCCCGTAGTGATATCATACCTAGTGATATCCCTCTACAATTTACAATTGATAATTACATCCCCCCTACAGTTACTCGTAACTGGACAGCCCCTTAGTGACATCATACCTAGTGATATCCCTCTACAATTTACAATCAATAATGACATCCCCGTCAGTGACTCGTAACTGGACAGCCCCTTAGTGACATCATACCTATTGATATCCCCCTACAATTTACAATTGATAATGACATCCCCCTACAGTGACTCGTAACTGGACAGCCCCTTAGTAACATCATACCTAGTGATATCCCCTATAATTTACAATCAATAATGACATCCCCGTCAGTGACTCGTAACTGGACAGCCCCTTAGTGACATCATACCTAGTGATATCCTCCTACAATTTACAATTGATAATAACACCCCCCTTCATTGACTCGTAACTGGACAACCCCTTAGTGATATCATACCTAGTGATATCCCTCTACAATTGATAATGACATCCCCTACAGTGACTCATAACTGGACAGCCCCTTAGTGACATCATACCAAGTGATATCCCCCTACAATTTACAATTGATAACAACATCCCCCTTCATTGACTCGTAACTGGACAGCCCCTTAGTGACATCATACCAAGTGATATCCCCCTACAATTTACAATTGATAACAACATCCCCCTTCATTGACTCGTAACTGGACAGCCCCTTAGTGACATCATACCTAGTGATATCCCCCTACAATTTACAATTGATAACAACATCCCCCTTCATTGACTCGTAACTGGACAGCCCCTTAGTGACATCATACCTAGTGATATCCCCCTACAATTTACAATTGATAACAACATCCCCCTTCATTGACTCGTAACTGGACAGCCCCTTAGTGACATCATACCAAGTGATATCCCCCTACAATTTACAATTGATAACAACATCGCCCTTCATTGACTCGTAACTGGACAGCCCCTTGGTGACATCATACCAAGTGATATCCCCCTACAATTTACAATTGATAACAACATCGCCCTTCATTGACTCGTAACTGGACAGCCCCTTAGTGACATCATACCAAGTGATATCCCCCTACAATTTACAATTGATAACAACATCGCCCTTCATTGACTCGTAACTGGACAGCCCCTTAGTGACATCATACCAAGTGATATCCCCCTACAATTTACAATTGATAACAACATCCCCCTTCATTGACTCGTAACTGGACAGCCCCTTAGTGACATCATACCAAGTGATATCCCCCTACAATTTACAATTGATAACAACATCCCCCTTCATTGACTCGTAACTGGACAGCCCCTTAGTGACATCATACCTAGTGATATCCCCCTACAATTTACAATTGATAACAACATCCCCCTTCATTGACTCGTAACTGGACAGCCCCTTAGTGACATCATACCTAGTGATATCCCCCTACAATTTACAATTGATAACAACATCCCCCTTCATTGACTCGTAACTGGACAGCCCCTTAGTGACATCATACCAAGTGATATCCCCCTACAATTTACAATTGATAACAACATCGCCCTTCATTGACTCGTAACTGGACAGCCCCTTAGTGACATCATACCAAGTGATATCCCCCTACAATTTACAATTGATAACAACATCGCCCTTCATTGACTCGTAACTGGACAGCCCCTTAGTGACATCATACCAAGTGATATCCCCCTACAATTTACAATTGATAACAACATCGCCCTTCATTGACTCGTAACTGGACAGCCCCTTAGTGACATCATACCAAGTGATATCCCCCTACAATTTACAATTGATAACAACATCCCCCTTCATTGACTCGTAACTGGACAGCCCCTTAGTGACATCATACCAAGTGATATCCCCCTACAATTTACAATTGATAACAACATCGCCCTTCATTGACTCGTAACTGGACAGCCCCTTAGTGACATCATACCAAGTGATATCCCCCTACAATTTACAATTGATAACAACATCCCCCTTCATTGACTCGTAACTGGACAGCCCCTTAGTGACATCATACCAAGTGATATCCCCCTACAATTTACAATTGATAACCACATCGCCCTTCATTGACTCGTAACTGGACAGCCCCTTAGTGACATCATACCAAGTGATATCCCCCTACAATTTACAATTGATAACAACATCCCCCTTCATTGACTCGTAACTGGACAGCCCCTTAGTGACATCATACCTAGTGATATCCCCCTACAATTTACAATTGATAACAACAACCCCCTTCATTGACTCGTAACTGGACAGCCCCTTAGTGACATCATACCAAGTGATATCCCCCTACAATTTACAATTGATAACAACATCCCCTTCATTGACTCGTAACTGGACAACCCCTTAGTGACATCATACCTAGTGATATCCCCCTACAATTTACAATTGATAACAACATCCCCCTTCATTGACTCGTAACTGGACAGCCCCTTAGTGACATCATACCAAGTGATATCCCCCTACAATTTACAATTGATAACAACATCCCCCTTCATTGACTCGTAACTGGACAGCCCCTTAGTGACATCATACCTAGTGATATCCCCCTACAATTTACAATTGATAACAACATCCCCTTCATTGACTCGTAACTGGACAACCCCTTAGTGACATCATACCTAGTGATATCCCCCTACAATTTACAATTGATAACAACATCGCCCTTCATTGACTCGTAACTGGACAGCCCCTTAGTGACATCATACCAAGTGATATCCCCCTACAATTTACAATTGATAACAACATCGCCCTTCATTGACTCGTAACTGGACAGCCCCCTAGTGACATCATACCAAGTGATATCCCCCTACAATTTACAATTGATAACAACATCCCCCTTCATTGACTCGTAACTGGACAGCCCCTTAGTGACATCATACCTAGTGATCTCCCCCTACAATTTACAATTGATAATAACATCCCCCTTCATTGACTCGTAACTGGACAGCCCCGTAGTGATATCATACCTAGTGATATCCCTCTACAATTTACAATTGATAATTACATCCCCCCTACAGTTACTCGTAACTGGACAGCCCCTTAGTGACATCATACCTAGTGATATCCCTCTACAATTTACAATCAATAATGACATCCCCGTCAGTGACTCGTAACTGGACAGCCCCTTAGTGACATCATACCTATTGATATCCCCCTACAATTTACAATTGATAATGACATCCCCCTACAGTGACTCGTAACTGGACAGCCCCTTAGTAACATCATACCTAGTGATATCCCCTATAATTTACAATCAATAATGACATCCCCGTCAGTGACTCGTAACTGGACAGCCCCTTAGTGACATCATACCTAGTGATATCCTCCTACAATTTACAATTGATAATAACACCCCCCTTCATTGACTCGTAACTGGACAACCCCTTAGTGATATCATACCTAGTGATATCCCTCTACAATTGATAATGACATCCCCTACAGTGACTCATAACTGGACAGCCCCTTAGTGACATCATACCAAGTGATATCCCCCTACAATTTACAATTGATAACAACATCCCCCTTCATTGACTCGTAACTGGACAGCCCCTTAGTGACATCATACCAAGTGATATCCCCCTACAATTTACAATTGATAACAACATCCCCCTTCATTGACTCGTAACTGGACAGCCCCTTAGTGACATCATACCTAGTGATATCCCCCTACAATTTACAATTGATAACAACATCCCCCTTCATTGACTCGTAACTGGACAGCCCCTTAGTGACATCATACCTAGTGATATCCCCCTACAATTTACAATTGATAACAACATCCCCCTTCATTGACTCGTAACTGGACAGCCCCTTAGTGACATCATACCAAGTGATATCCCCCTACAATTTACAATTGATAACAACATCGCCCTTCATTGACTCGTAACTGGACAGCCCCTTAGTGACATCATACCAAGTGATATCCCCCTACAATTTACAATTGATAACAACATCGCCCTTCATTGACTCGTAACTGGACAGCCCCTTAGTGACATCATACCAAGTGATATCCCCCTACAATTTACAATTGATAACAACATCGCCCTTCATTGACTCGTAACTGGACAGCCCCTTAGTGACATCATACCAAGTGATATCCCCCTACAATTTACAATTGATAACAACATCCCCCTTCATTGACTCGTAACTGGACAGCCCCTTAGTGACATCATACCAAGTGATATCCCCCTACAATTTTCAATTGATAACAACATCCCCCTTCATTGACTCGTAACTGGACAGCCCCTTAGTGACATCATACCTAGTGATATCCCCCTACAATTTACAATTGATAACAACATCCCCCTTCATTGACTCGTAACTGGACAGCCCCTTAGTGACATCATACCTAGTGATATCCCCCTACAATTTACAATTGATAACAACATCCCCCTTCATTGACTCGTAACTGGACAGCCCCTTAGTGACATCATACCAAGTGATATCCCCCTACAATTTACAATTGATAACAACATCGCCCTTCATTGACTCGTAACTGGACAGCCCCTTAGTGACATCATACCAAGTGATATCCCCCTACAATTTACAATTGATAACAACATCGCCCTTCATTGACTCGTAACTGGACAGCCCCTTAGTGACATCATACCAAGTGATATCCCCCTACAATTTACAATTGATAACAACATCGCCCTTCATTGACTCGTAACTGGACAGCCCCTTAGTGACATCATACCAAGTGATATCCCCCTACAATTTACAATTGATAACAACATCCCCCTTCATTGACTCGTAACTGGACAGCCCCTTAGTGACATCATACCAAGTGATATCCCCCTACAATTTACAATTGATAACAACATCGCCCTTCATTGACTCGTAACTGGACAGCCCCTTAGTGACATCATACCAAGTGATATCCCCCTACAATTTACAATTGATAACAACATCCCCCTTCATTGACTCGTAACTGGACAGCCCCTTAGTGACATCATACCAAGTGATATCCCCCTACAATTTACAATTGATAACCACATCGCCCTTCATTGACTCGTAACTGGACAGCCCCTTAGTGACATCATACCAAGTGATATCCCCCTACAATTTACAATTGATAACAACATCCCCCTTCATTGACTCGTAACTGGACAGCCCCTTAGTGACATCATACCTAGTGATATCCCCCTACAATTTACAATTGATAACAACAACCCCCTTCATTGACTCGTAACTGGACAGCCCCTTAGTGACATCATAC
This sequence comes from Leiobunum rupestre, assembly GCF_980474605.1. NCBI lineage: Eukaryota > Metazoa > Arthropoda > Arachnida > Opiliones > Sclerosomatidae > Leiobunum > Leiobunum rupestre. The sequence continues at coordinate 10,883,883 of NC_143393.1, read as the reverse complement.
CAAGTGATATCCCCCTACAATTTACAATTGATAACAACATCCCCTTCATTGACTCGTAACTGGACAACCCCTTAGTGACATCATACCTAGTGATATCCCCCTACAATTTACAATTGATAACAACATCCCCCTTCATTGACTCGTAACTGGACAGCCCCTTAGTGACATCATACCAAGTGATATCCCCCTACAATTTACAATTGATAACAACATCCCCCTTCATTGACTCGTAACTGGACAGCCCCTTAGTGACATCATACCTAGTGATATCCCCCTACAATTTACAATTGATAACAACATCCCCTTCATTGACTCGTAACTGGACAACCCCTTAGTGACATCATACCTAGTGATATCCCCCTACAATTTACAATTGATAACAACATCGCCCTTCATTGACTCGTAACTGGACAGCCCCTTAGTGACATCATACCAAGTGATATCCCCCTACAATTTACAATTGATAACAACATCGCCCTTCATTGACTCGTAACTGGACAGCCCCCTAGTGACATCATACCAAGTGATATCCCCCTACAATTTACAATTGATAACAACATCCCCCTTCATTGACTCGTAACTGGACAGCCCCTTAGTGACATCATACCTAGTGATCTCCCCCTACAATTTACAATTGATAATAACATCCCCCTTCATTGACTCGTAACTGGACAGCCCCGTAGTGATATCATACCTAGTGATATCCCTCTACAATTTACAATTGATAATTACATCCCCCCTACAGTTACTCGTAACTGGACAGCCCCTTAGTGACATCATACCTAGTGATATCCCTCTACAATTTACAATCAATAATGACATCCCCGTCAGTGACTCGTAACTGGACAGCCCCTTAGTGACATCATACCTATTGATATCCCCCTACAATTTACAATTGATAATGACATCCCCCTACAGTGACTCGTAACTGGACAGCCCCTTAGTAACATCATACCTAGTGATATCCCCTATAATTTACAATCAATAATGACATCCCCGTCAGTGACTCGTAACTGGACAGCCCCTTAGTGACATCATACCTAGTGATATCCTCCTACAATTTACAATTGATAATAACACCCCCCTTCATTGACTCGTAACTGGACAACCCCTTAGTGATATCATACCTAGTGATATCCCTCTACAATTGATAATGACATCCCCTACAGTGTCTCATAACTGGACAGCCCTTAGTGGCATCATACCTAGTGATATCCCCCTACAATTTACAATCGATAATGACATCCCCCTTCAGTGAATCGTAACTGGACAAACCCTTAGTGATATCATACCTAGTGATATCCCCCTACAATTTACAATTGATAACAACATCCCCCTTCATTGACTCGTAACTGGACAGCCCCTTAGTGACATCATACCTAGTGATATCCTCCTACAATTTACAATTGATAATGACATCCCCCTACAGTGACTCGTAACTGGACAGCCCCTTAGTAACATCATACCTAGTGATATCCCCTATAATTTACAATCAATAATGACATCCCCGTCAGTGACTCGTAACTAGACAGCCCCTTAGTGGCATCATACCTAGTGATATCCCCTACAATTAACAATCGATAATGACATCCCCCTTCAGTGAATCGTAACTGGACAACCCCTTAGTGATATCATACCTAGTGATATCCCTCTACAATTTACAATCGATTATGACATCCCCCTTCAGTGACTCGTAACTGGACAGCCCCTTAGTGGTATTATACCTAGTGATATCCCTCTACAATTTACAATTGATAATGACATCCCCTACAGTGACTCATAACGGGACAGCCCCTTAGTGACATCATACCTAGTGATATTCCCCTACAATTTACAATCGATATTGACATCCCCTTCAGTGACTCGTAACTGGACAGCCCCTTAGTGGCATCATACCTAGTGATATCCCCCTACAATTTACAATCGATAATGACATCCCCTTCAGTGAATCGTAACTGGACAACCCCTTAGTGATATCATACCTAGTGATATCCCCCAACAATTTACAATCTATTATGACATCCCCCTTCAGTGACTCGTACCTGGACAGCCCCTTAGTGACATCATACCTAGTGATATCCCCCTACAATTTAAAATTGATAATAACATCCCCCTTCATTGACTCGTAACTGGACAACCCCTTAGTGATATCATACCTAGTGATATCCCTCTACAATTTACAATTGATAATGACATCCCCTACAGTTACTCGTAACTGGACAGCCCCTTAGTAACATCATACCTAGTGATATCCCCCTATAATTTACAATCAATAATGACATCCCCGTCAGTGACTCGTAACTGGACAGCCCCTTAGTGACATCATACCTATTGATATCCTCCTACAATTTACAATTGATAATAAAATCCCCCTTCATTGACTCGTAACTAGACAGCCCCTTAGTGATATCATACCTAGTGATATCCCTCTACAATTTACAATTGATAATGACATCCCCCCTACAGTTACTCGTAACTGGACAGCCCCTTAGTGACATCATACCTATTGATATCCTCCTACAATTTACAATTGATAATAACATCCCCCTTCATTGACTCGTAACTGGACAACCCCTTAGTGATATCATACCAAGTGATATCCCTCTACAATTTACAATTGATAATGACATCCCCCTACAGTTACTCGTAACTGGACAGCCCCTTAGTAACATCATACCTAGTGATATCCCCCTATAATTTACAATCAATAATGACATCCCCGTCATTGACTCGTAACTGGACAGCCCCTTAGTGATATCATACCTAGTGATATCCCTCTACAATTTACAATTGATAATGACATCCCCCCTACAGTTACTCGTAACTGGACAGCCGCTTAGTGACATCATACCTATTGATATCCCCCTATAATTTACAATCAATAATGACATCCCCGTCAGTGACTCATAACTGGACAGCCCCTTAGTGACATCATACCTAGTGATATCCCCCTACAATTTAAAATTGATAATAACATCCCCCTTCATTGACTCGTAACTGGACAACCCCTTAGTGATATCATACCAAGTGATATCCCTCTACAATTTACAATTGATAATGACATCCCCCTACAGTTACTCGTAACTGGACAGCCCCTTAGTAACATCATACCTAGTGATATCCCCCTATAATTTACAATCAATAATGACATCCCCGTCAGTGACTCGTAACTAGACAGCCCCTTAGTGGCATCATACCTAGTGATATCCCCTACAATTAACAATCGATAATGACATCCCCCTTCAGTGAATCGTAACTGGACAACCCCTTAGTGATATCATACCTAGTGATATCCCTCTACAATTTACAATCGATTATGACATCCCCCTTCAGTGACTCGTAACTGGACAGCCCCTTAGTGGCATTGTACCTAGTGATATCCCTCTACAATTTACAATTGATAATGACATCCCCTACAGTGACTCATAACGGGACAGCCCCTTAGTGACATCATACCTAGTGATATTCCCCTACAATTTACAATCGATATTGACATCCCCTTCAGTGACTCGTAACTGGACAGCCCCTTAGTGGCATCATACCTAGTGATATCCCCCTACAATTTACAATCGATAATGACATCCCCTTCAGTGAATCGTAACTGGACAACCCCTTAGTGATATCATACCTAGTGATATCCCCCAACAATTTACAATCTATTATGACATCCCCCTTCAGTGACTCGTACCTGGACAGCCCCTTAGTGACATCATACCTAGTGATATCCCCCTACAATTTAAAATTGATAATAACATCCCCCTTCATTGACTCGTAACTGGACAACCCCTTAGTGATATCATACCTAGTGATATCCTTCTACAATTTACAATTGATAATGACATCCCCTACAGTGACTCATAACGGGACAGCCCCTTAGTGACATCATACCTAGTGATATTCCCCTACAATTTACAATCGATATTGACATCCCCTTCAGTGACTCGTAACTGGACAGCCCCTTAGTGGCATCATACCTAGTGATATCCCCCTACAATTTACAATCTATTATGACATCCCCCTTCAGTGACTCGTAACTGGACAGCCCCTTAGTAACATCATACCTAGTGATATCCCCCTATAATTTACAATCAATAATGACATCCCCGTCAGTGACTCGTAACTGGACAGCCCCTTAGTGACATCATACCTAGTGATATCCCCCTACAATTTACAATTGATAATAACATCCCCCTTCATTGACTCGTAACTGGACAGCCCCTTAGTGATATCATACCTAGTGATATCCCTCTACAATTTACAATTGATAATGACATCCCCCCTACAGTTACTCGTAACTGGACAGCCCCTTAGTGACATCATACCTATTGATATCCCCCTATAATTTACAATCAATAATGACATCCCCGTCAGTGACTCATAACTGGACAGCCCCTTAGTGACATCATACCTAGTGATATCCCCCTACAATTTAAAATTGATAATAACATCCCCCTTCATTGACTCGTAACTGGACAACCCCTTAGTGATATCATACCAAGTGATATCCCTCTACAATTTACAATTGGTAATGACATCCCCCTACAGTTACTCGTAACTGGACAGCCCCTTAGTAACATCATACCTAGTGATATCCCCCTATAATTTACAATCAATAATGACATCCCCGTCAGTGACTCGTAACTAGACAGCCCCTTAGTGGCATCATACCTAGTGATATCCCCCTACAATTAACAATCGATAATGACATCCCCCTTCAGTGAATCGTAACTGGACAACCCCTTAGTGATATCATACCTAGTGATATCCCTCTACAATTTACAATTGGTAATGACATCCCCCTACAGTTACTCGTAACTGGACAGCCCCTTAGTAACATCATACCTAGTGATATCCCCCTATAATTTACAATCAATAATGACATCCCCGTCAGTGACTCGTAACTAGACAGCCCCTTAGTGGCATCATACCTAGTGATATCCCCCTACAATTTACAATCGATAATGACATCCCCCTTCAGTGAATCGTAACTGGACAACCCCTTAGTGATATCATACCTAGTGATATCCCTCTACAATTTACAATTTATAATGACATCCCCTTCCAAAAGGCGTTTTTTTCACTTCCGAAAATTGACCTTCCCCCTTCCCAAAAAAGGTCTTTTCCCCTTCCAAAAATCGACCTATCCCCTTCCAAAAAAAGGGCTTTTCCACTTCCGAAAAACTAACTTTTCCCTATCCATAGCGTGAAGCCCATAATAATATCCATATATCGTCCAAAATAAGCGACTTTTCTAATGTGTGATATTTCGTCAGCTAATACCCAGGCGCCTGTGTGACCTCTCCATAACGGAAAACGTATTTCGTACTTACTCTCTCTAGTCACGAAAACCAAGACTGAAACGAAAATACAGATGGACAACGCTCCCAAAATGCCCATAATGACTCGTGATTTGGTCACTTTACACGACGTGGTTACGGCTCTTTTCACGCGAAACCACAAATTTTAATATTATTAAAAATTCTAATTGATACTGTTAAAGCAGTTGTAACATACCCAGCGTTCACCTGGACATATTTGAAATCCATTCTCAACTGAATTTCTCATAAATTTTTTTAATTAATTTAGCGGACTCAACGGGCGAAAATTAAACGTTATCCTTTAAGAGAAAGCTTTGTTTATTCTGGAAGATTAAACGATAAAAAAGGGCTGTGGTCGATGAGAGAATACACAATTGAACACTGAAAAATTGTATTCGGTGTGTTGCCGCAGAAGTAAAATTTAATTTTGTACAATGTGAGCAAATTTATCTAATATATATTAAGTCTGGGCATTTTGTGAATATTCAATCTCAGCTCACAAGCCGCTCATGCTAGTTCCTGACATATTTGTATCTCCCGCTCTTCCCATGAGCGGCTTAGATAATGTATCTCTTTCATATCCGCTCGCATCAAACGAGCTTATGCTTATTGATAGCTCATCTCTTTTCATCTTTAAATTTTGTAAAGAAAGCGACTGCTCTATCATTCGTTCATTTTCGAACTGCATGTTGATAATGCTCTCCTGCACTCAGCTCAAAGAAAATATTATTAATTTCACTCGTCTCATCAAACAGGTCAACGCACGTAGACCACTGAATTAGTTAATTAAAAGCACTAAAAACCTAAACTAATTCCATCATATTAACTATTTAATCAACAAAATAAATTCTAGAGACCCCAAATAAATACTCTAAATACACGTTTTTTGGTAATTTTTATTCGCTCGTCTCAGTTTGTTGAGATTTAAATCTATGACTAAATGCAGTGCCCATCACTAAGGTCCGCTCATTTAATCAAGCTAAAAATTTATGTTCTCGATCGTCTCACTCATTATTAACTAAATATTGAGGCAGCTCCACTCTCCTCTCGATTATTTAAAAGTTAGCGCTCATTCTGACTCCAAACGCTGAAAAACCTCTCTAAAATGAGTGGAACGCGCCCATCACTGATTCAGAATCACGATATATGAATGAAAAAGTCACAGGTTTGTGCTTTTATCGGGTAGGTAGATTTCAGTTCTACGGAACCAATGAGATAACAGGCTGATATTAAAAGAACGAAATAACTCTTCGCCAACAATAGTCATTTAATGATGGCACGCCAAACGAGACAGAATTCGAAAATTCACAATGATTACGTCGAAAATTTGACGCAACTCGAAAACGAAACAAAATTCGATATTTCACAATGAATATGTCGAAATTTAAACCAAACTAGAAAACGCCCACAATTTCAAACTTCTTTATACTTGCAGTTTATTATACTGGAAATTTGGTATTCTTGAATATTATTATACTGGAAATTTGGTATTCTTGAAGATTGTTATATTGGAAATTTAGTATACTTAAAGTTAATTTTACTGGAAATTTAGTATAACCTAAAAATGTTTTACTTTTATTAACAGAGAGACACGCATGGATTTTATAAAATTATTTAATCAATAATTGGGGTGTAAAGAGCCCACAATTTTACTAACAACTGAGCTTTCGACCCGCTTGCCTTCGTCAGAAGTTTATTATTCTGGAAATTTAGTATGCTAAAAGTTTATTATACTGCAAATTCAGTATGCTTAAAGTTTATTACACTGGAAATTTAGAATCCATAAATTTTAGAATCCTCGAAATTTTGAATCTTCAAAATTTAGTACGCTCGAAATTTAGTACGCTCGAAATTTAGTACGCTCGAAATTTAGTACGCTCGAAATTTAGTACCCTCGAAATTTAGTACGCTCGAAATTTAGTACGCTCGAAATTTAGTACGCTCGAAATTTAGTACCCTTGAAATTTAGTACGCTCGAAATTTAGTACGCTCGAAATTTAGTACGCTCGAAATTTAGTACCCTCGAAATTTAGTACGCTCGAAATTTAGTACGCTCGAAATTTAGTACGCTCGAAATTTAGTACCCTTGAAATTTAGTACGCTCGAAATTTAGTACCCTCGAAATTTAGTACCCTTGAAATTTAGTACCCTTGAAATTTAGTACGCTCGAAATTTAGTACCCTCGAAATTTAGTACCCTCGAAATTTAGTACCCTCGAAATTTAGTACCCTCGAAATTTAGTACCCTCGAAATTTAGTACGCTCGAAATTTAGTACCCTTGAAATTTAGTACCCTCGAAATTTAGTGCGCTCGAAATTTAGTGCGCTCGAAATTTAGTGCGCTCGAAATTTAGTGCGCTCGAAATTTAGTGCGCTCGAAATTTAGTACGCTCGAAATTTAGTGCGCTCGAAATTTAGTGCGCTCGAAATTTAGGGCGCTCGAAATTTAGTGCGCTCGAAATTTAGTGCGCTCGAAATTTAGTGCGCTCGAAATTTAGTGCGCTCGAAATTTAGTGCGCTCGAATATAGTGCGCTCGAATATAGTGCGCTCGAAATTTAGTACGCTCGAAATTTAGTGCGCTCGAAATTTAGTGCGCTCGAAATTTAGTGCGCTCGAAATTTAGTGCGCTCGAAATTTAGTGCGCTCGAAATTTAGTACGCTCGAAATTTAGTGCGCTCGAAATTTAGTGCGCTCGAAATTTAGTACGCTCGAAATTTAGTGCGCTCGAAATTTAGTGCGCTCGAAATTTAGTGCGCTCGAAATTTAGTACGCTCGAAATTTAGTGCGCTCGAAATTTAGTGCGCTCGAAATTTAGTGCGCTCGAAATTTAGTGCGCTCGAAATTTAGTGCGCTCGAAATTTAGTGCGCTCGAAATTTAGTGCGCTCGAAATTTAGTGCGCTCGAAATTTAGTGCGCTCGAAATTTAGTACCCTCGAAATTTAGTGCGCACGAAATTTAGTGCGCTCGAAATTTAGTGCGCTCGAAATTTAGTGCGCTCGAAATTTAGTGCGCTCGAAATTTAGTGCGCTCGAAATTTAGTGCGCTCGAAATTTAGTACGCTCGAAATTTAGTGCGCTCGAAATTTAGTGCGCTCGAAATTTAGTGCGCTCGAAATTTAGTGCGCTCGAAATTTAGTGCGCTCGAAATTTAGTGCGCTCGAAATTTAGTGCGCTCGAAATTTAGTGCGCTCGAAATTTAGTGCGCTCGAAATTTAGTGCGCTCGAAATTTAGTGCGCTCGAAATTTAGTGCGCTCGAAATTTAGTGCGCTCGAAATTTAGTGCGTTCGAAATTTAGTGCGTTCGAAATTTAGTACCCTCGAAATTTAGTGCGCACGAAATTTAGTGCGCTCGAAATTTAGTGCGCTCGAAATTTAGTGCGCTCGAAATTTAGTGCGCTCGAAATTTAGTGCGCTCGAAATTTAGTACGCTCGAAATTTAGTGCGCTCGAAATTTAGTGCGCTCGAAATTTAGTGCGCTCGAAATTTAGTGCGCTCGAAATTTAGTGCGCTCGAAATTTAGTGCGCTCGAAATTTAGTGCGCTCGAAATTTAGTGCGCTCGAAATTTAGTGCGCTCGAATATAGTGCGCTCGAATATAGTGCGCTCGAAATTTAGTACGCTCGAAATTTAGTGCGCTCGAAATTTAGTGCGCTCGAAATTTAGTGCGCTCGAAATTTAGTGCGCTCGAAATTTAGTGCGCTCGAAATTTAGTACCCTCGAAAATTAGTATCCTCGAAAATTAGTATCCTCGAAAATTAGATATGTGTTGATATTGCAAACTTGGCAAGCAATATGATATTCTGGGGTACAAAGTAGGTTAAGGGTGGACAACAGTCTTGCCGAATGGGTTCAATGTGCTGCTCATTGCATGAACTTAGTTGGAGTGTTGCTTAGAAGTAGTAAGTTTTTCGGATATTTTGCATAGGTACTTTAATTTTTAAAGTTTAAAATTAATTTTTTTAAATTTTTTCAGTTTTTTTATAAATGTACTTCCCTGTCTAAAAAAGACCTCATTTGGGGAAAGTAAATTAACATTCAATCATTCATTGATTGGTCTTTTTGGTTGAATAACACCAAACAAAATATCGGTGTTTTAAAACGTTTATCAGATACAAGATGGTGGGGAAAGATTAAGGCTGTTAACGCTTTTTTTCATAATTACTCTGAAATTCGGCAAGCATTGTTAGAAATAACAGAAAGTGAACGACGACCACCATCAGCTGTTCATGATCTCTGATAAAAAAACTTGATTAGTTGTAGATAGCGTTAATGGAAAGATTTATTACAAAATATTTATATTATCAAAATAGCTTTACAATTACCAGGAATTGAACTTTCTACAATTTAAAATTGTACGATAGTCTTTTACATCATTTACCAGTTTGCACGCGATATATTTGATATATTTGAAATTGTAGTTAGAGGACTTACATTATCCGACTACAATGAAAGTAGCAAACGCTAAAAGAAAAAAAACCGCTTTGCATTTAATTTGGAGTGCCCTCAGTCATATTTTTTAAATTTAAAACAGTTGTAATTAGAGACGAGTCGGGCCCACATTTTTCCGACCCGACCCGACGCGAAAAACGTAAAAATAAATTTTGCCCGATCCGACCCGACGCGAAAAACGTAAAAATAAATTTTGCCCGATCCGACCCGGCGCGAAAAACGTAAAAATAAATTTTGCCCGATCCGACCCGGCACGAAAAACGTAAAAATAAATTTTGCCCGATCCGACCCGACCCGAAAAACGTTAAAATAAATTTTGCCCGATCCGACCCGACGCGAAAAACGTAAAAGTAAATTTTGCCCGATCCGACCCGACCCGAAATAATTAAATTAAAATTTTGCCCGACACGACCCGACCCGAAATTTTTAAAATTAAATTTAGCCCGACCCGACCCTACCCGTAAAAAATGAAAATAATTTTTGCCCGACCCGACCCGATAAATTAAAAAATCGATTTTGCCCGGCCCGGCCCGAAAACCCGACCCGACCAGGAAACCCGATAAGACCCGAAGAACCGCCGCAACCCATAACATGAAGCATTTTTTTATTTTATTATATAGTGTAGATGTAGATATGCAATATAAAAAATAACAAGAGGCATTTATTTATTTAAACATTTGTGAAGAGCAGTTAGTTGCGAAAGAGTTGAACCTTTTAAATTTGTTCTTCGAGGACCAAGTGTCAGTCCCGTGCTGGAAAATACACTCTAGTTGTAATTCTTAAATTCTTAATAAATTTGCAACGACGCATACTTCATTGTACCAAAGATAATTTAAACTCGTACCGTAGATTCGAATACTGAGAGCTTTCCCATTGACGGTTTTGTTACGAAGCATTTACCCTTTTCCGGCACGTGACCTCAGAAAAATCGGGCTCCATCGGTTGTGGCACAGCCAACTTCGATCACGCGCTGCCGCGATAGCGCGTGATCGAAGTTGGCCGTGGTTGCGATAAGGCGCAAACCATGGAGCGAATTTTTTCTGAGTTCCGGCGGGAAGTGGGTAAACGCTATCGGCAACGCGCGAGAGAGTGATTTCGAATCTAGGGTACGAGTTTAAATTATCTTTGATGGTACCAAGGAACGCTATATCTTCCTTGCGTTCTCCTTGCGTGGGGTGCTCCTAGATGGTAGTATAAACGTAGCATCATGAAAGATCCATCGTTGCAAATTTATGTTTTATTTATTAACCTTGGCTAAAAAAGACAACGTGTATGAGTACTAATTCTTGTTTATGTATAATTCATTATAGGTTTAAAAGGTGAAACCAACAAATTTGAAATTCATTAAGAAGAAAATCAACACGGTCCATTGTATCGCGGCTTAAAGTCTTATTTTTTTCTACCAAAAGAACCATTTAACATTTTTTATGATGAAAAAAAACCCTCGCATCTGCTTCCAAAATTTAAAAGTTATGTATTGCTGTTTTAAAAACATGATCCTAATAAAACTGAAAATGTGATGAATGAAGTTAACAAAGCTCTTAGCCAAAATTAAATTTTAACTCCCCAAAACGCTCGCCCCAGAACTTAAATTTTTAGCGAACTCGTAGTTTTGCATGCAGATCAAAGGATAATTTTTTAGATGAAATTTGTCAGCATTATTTCAGCTCAAATATCTCAAAAGAAGGATTATATATTTTGGTAGGTGGACATGGACTAACTGGGAAAGGTTTCGTGATAAAACTTTTAGAAAGGTTATTCGCGCACATTTTGAAGAAAAACTTCGTGTGGCTTTGGTAGCCGCTACTGGAATGACTTCGTATAAAATTAAGGATTTACCCCGAACTATTGGTTAACGTTTCCCGTTCAACGAGGCGAAAGCAAAAAGTATTATGAATTGGGACTGGAGACGTTACAAATTATGTGAAAATGGTTGATGAAATTTCTATGGTATCTTTGGCGTTGACATTACATCCATTCAGAGGTGGGCATTTTCCGAAATGGTTCGTTGAAAGGAGACTCTGCGCAACACGAGCTTTTTTGAGCGCGCTATCCCTGTTTTTAAATTTTTCGGCGCTCGCTGTCTTGCGCGGCGTATTAAAACATAGGCTGTTAAGTCCCCTAGTGTTACGCAACCCCCATTTTATCTAAAAACCTTAAACAAACCTTCTACCAATGGCGTAGCCAGAAATTCGTCGAGGGGGGCGGGCGAAGTATGTGAATGTTAAGAGTCGGTGGAGACGGTGGTAAAAGTACAGTCAATGGTACGCCCAATTGGACACGACACTGCCTCTTATATCGTTTTATTCAGTCATCAAAATAAAAAATTACTCTCCCAGAGAAGCAGAAAACCCAAATCCCGATTTTCTACACCCAAGTGATAGCGACGGCCACCTATAAATTCAGACTTCTCATTGGCATTGTAGTTGCTGGCAATATTCACAATACATGTAGTTACAATGCGTGTTCTGTACCAAAAATATAATTACATATTAGGATTGCGAAGAACTATCACCTGTAAGCCTACAATTAATATTATGTTTAAAGGCGTATGAGTTGAGTGTATAAATACATTTGATAAAATTTTTGAAACCCAATAATAACAAAGCTACAGCGGAAGTGTATAATATACGTATACCTGAGAAATGTGCGTATCCCGATAATCCTAAGGCTATTAGCTTTATAGGCAGACTCCCTCTAGGTTTTCAAAATATTTAAATATGTAAATTCATTTCACAGTGGGATTAATGTTTCCGTCAGGTACCAATTTTTCATCACTTTATTTTAGACTAGCCGAAACGCCCAGTAACCCACTTAAACTTATTTTTTTTGCTACGCGACTGCAGCCCAAGGTAGGATTCGCCGATAATTAAAGAAAATTATGATTTACGGTGTCACACTTATATTTTACTTCTGGATATATGTTGAGCGTGAAATGGGCACAAAAATCCACGTAGGACTGTGCGACTACAACCTAATATCGCCTTCAACTATCTTGATTTCCGGATTATGGCCTTTTGCACCAACATTCCATCCCCTACCTACCATTCCCGTAACTCCTATCGTGTTACCTGCCCTCGCGGATACCATCCCTACTGCTCTTACGTTTTTATCCACCAACGCTGAATCGATTCTAAGCAAGTTAACCGAACTGCGACCTGTAGTATTTCGTGACAGCCCCGGTATTATTGCTATCACTGACAATGTGAATCTTGACTTCACGAGGGCATTACTGACACCGCCTATGCTCTTCAAGGATACGATTCTTTTCGTTGCGATTCTTCCTCTCGTAAAGGCGGCGGTCTCATGTATGTGAGAGCATCCTTGGAAGGAAGTTTCAACGCAACTTTATCGTCTAGCAACATCTTAGTCTGCCGATTCCGACCTGTACGCTCGTTCTTGTTTTTTGTGGTTTGTTGCTATCGTTCCCCGCCTGCTACCGCCAACTTTGATAAACTGTTATTGAACACCATCAGCCAAGTTTGTCGATTGGGTGATCGCGTGGTTATCCTCGGGGACTTCAACGCTTCCTCTATCGACTGGATGAACTCTGTTACTTCGCGAGGCACGCGGTCGTTTGATTACAAATTTATTCAGACCTGTCGGGAAGCCCTCTTGCACCAACACGTCGATATATTGGATTTGGTCCTTACCTTTGATTGGGATCATGTCTCGTCTTTGAAAATTAATGCCCCACTTGGGAAAAGTGATCACGCCGCTCTGCTATTTCAAATTGCATACAATTTGTCTGACGGATCAGACGTTGCCTTGCCTTCGGAGCCTAAATACATTTACGGCCGTGGGGACCACGAACTTTATAGAGCCGCATTGCGCCTCCAAGACTGGTCTCTTATCTCTCCTAAGAATAGCATTGATCGCAACTACAACTGTTTCACAAACATTATCTTCTCAGCACGAGCTGAAGCGGTGCCAGTCTCTACTCCTACGTCATGCAACACCAATAAACTTCGTCGCTAACCCTGGTGGACCAAAGATACTCAGGCCCTAATCCTGGCCAAGCGTCGGGCATTTCATCGTTACCGTACACATCGAACTTCCGATACTCGTCATCAGTATTCGGCTCACCGCAATGCTCTCGTCTCCCATATTTGAAAAGTCAAATATAGTTATGAATCCCGCCTCGTCGAACAGGTATGTTCGAACTCCAAGGCGTTCTTCGACTACGTTGGACGGACTACAAAGCACAGCGCTCCTCCTGTGGTCCTGGAACTTCCTGATGGCCAGGTGTCTGGTAATCCTACCACCATCACTGGTCTCATGAGCGACTTCTTTCTATCGGTCTTTCGCCCTGAGCCTCATCCTGAAGCGGCCTTTCTCGGCGATTTCGCTCCCCTTTCTGAGCCCAAAGCCTCTACCGGTTAGGTTGACATACAGCCTAGTCAAGCGATCTTTGTCGCATATAAAAATCGATAAATCTCCCGGTCCGGATGGAGTCCATCCTCGTTTCCTAAAAGAAGGTGCCTCAATTCTGGCTGGCCCTCTGCTCGTTATCTACGAGCAATCGTGGTCTACGGGTATTCTAACGTCTATTTGGGAAAAGGCTGACGTCATTCCTCTGAAAAGGTAGCCTAACAGTTGCAAAGTGGAAGACCTCCGCCCAATCAGTCTCACGTGCATTCCTTGCAAGAATCTGGAAACCTCTGTGAGAGACTCGGTTGTCGCTCAGCTGGATAGCCGCGGTTTCTTCTCTGCCGCAAAAAATGGTTTTCTTCTCCGGCGGTCGTGTTTCACAAATCTCTTGGCAACGTTCGACGAGGTCTATGACGCGTTGGATGATGGCCACGACTACGATTTAATTTACTTAGATCTTCAAAATGCTTTTGACACGGTCCCACACTCATTGTTGCTGTCCAAGCTGCGCAATCTGGAAGTTCCGCCGACACTTATCAACTGGATAGGCTCTTTCTTGGCTGACCAGAGCCAGCGCGTTTACCACCGTGGTTCAACGTCTGGTTGGCAACCGGTCACCAGTGGGGCCACCCAGGACTCAGTCTCGGGCCCTGTGCTATTTGTTATTTTCATCAACGATCTACCCATGGCTGTGAAACATTCGTCTGTTTGCAGACGACAACAAAGTAGGAAGCCGCATTCGTACTCAAGTGGATTTCCGCACACTTCAGGAGGATCTCACTGCCGTGGAGGCCTGGGCCAGCACCAATTCCTTGAGCTTCAACGCTACTAAATCTATGGTCTTGCACCAAGGTAAAACTAATCCACGCTTTACCTACCACTCGTCCGGCCGGCCTTTGGTTCCCACTGACCAGGTCCATGATTTGGGTATTCAAGTCTCGAGTCTTATGGGCCCCACCGTCCACTTTCGTGCGGCAGTGGCAAGGGCGTCCCGTGTTCTCTACCTACTTAGGCGCTCTTTTTCTCGTCTCGATGAGAAATCGGTCAAGATTCTATACAACAGGTATGCGCGCCCGCACCTAGAATACTGTTCCAGTATATGGAGTCCACATTTGATTAAGGAGATAGAGTGTCTTGAGCGTGTGCAACGTAAAGCTACCAAGATGGTTCCTCGCCTTCGCCAGTGCTCGTACGAAGAATGCTTGTAGAGGCTCGGAATGCAATCGCTAGCAACCAGACGTTTGCGGATTGATTTAGTTGAGACTTTTAAACTATTGCATGGGCTATATGATCTGCCCACAGATAAATTCTTTAAAGTGGTTTGGAGCGGTAGAAATGCTCCAAAAATATTTATAACCAGATGTGTCACGTCATCCGAACGAACTTTCTTCACCCATCGTGTGCTAAATTCTTGGAGCTCTCTCCAGTCTGCTGTAAAATCTCGTTCTTCAGTTGGTGCTTTTAAAACTAGATTGGACAAATGTATGAGATGGACCTAATCCGTTCCAATTTTTCGTTTTTTTTGGTCTCTATTTTGTTTTGTTTTTGGAAATGATGCTGACCCAATAAGCGCTTGCGCTTTTTATGTAACTCAGTTCAATAAATTCTATTCTATCCAAAGTCTACCCCGGCCCGGGGAGCGAGAGAATACCCGCGTCGATTGACAGCGCGGGGTCCAGGTGCTTCGGTCTTGCGGTCACGGATTATTGGGCCCGCGGGCAAAAACTATGAAGGTTAGCAAACTCAAGACACCTCTAAAAGCTGACGGCAGGCGCCACAACGCCGCAGACCAAATTTCGTGCGAATCGGACAATTATCTTGGGCGTGCATAAAGAGTAACAAACCATTATACAAACATTCATACGAACCAACAAACAAACATTAGATTTTATATATATAGAATTTTGCTCATATACAGTACTTTACCTTAAATTTTGATTGTTGCGAGGTCAGATTAAAGTTTCGAAGAGTGAAAGGTATTGACAAGGGTTGACGAAAATCATACCCGATGAGCAAATTCCAGATTTTAGGGAAAACCATTGCAAAAATGAAATGTCCTATACGAAAAACCTAGCAATACGTCTTCGCTTAAGAATCCTTTTGCCTTATCAATTTTTATATACTTGTCAATAAAATTATTATGACAAGATTCCTTTACTAAACTCGATTAGTGAAACTTGCCACAAATGAAGCTTTTTCCCAAATTCGGATAAGATTTATCTAGCTTCTCGGAGAGCGAGCGAAAATAAAACGTTCCCTTAATTGTCGCTCTATTTTAAAATTCACAGAAGTTTCGTTCCTGTATCGAACTTCTCGGAGAGCGAGCGAAAATAACACGTTCCCCCATTTGTCGCTCCATTTTGAAATTCACAGAAGTTTCGTTCATTTATTGAACTTCTCGGAGAGCGAGCGAAAATAACACGTTCCCCCAATTGTCGCTCCATTTTGAAATTCACAGAAGTTTCGTTCATTTATTGAACTTCTCGGAGAGCGAGCGAAAATAACACGTTCCCCCATTTGTCGCTCTATTTTAAAATTCATAGAAGTTTCGTTCATTTATTGAACTTCTCGGAGAGCGAGCGAAAATAACACGTTCCCCCATTTGTCGCTCTATTTTAAAATTCACAGAAGTTTCGTTCATTTATTGAACTTCTCGGAGAGCGAGCGAAAATAACACGTTCCCCCATTTGTCGCTCCATTTTGAAATTCACAGAAGTTTCGTTCATTTATTGAACTTCTCGGAGAGCGAGCGAAAATAACACGTTCCCCCATTTGTCGCTCTATTTTAAAATTCACAGAAGTTTCGTTCATTTATCGAACTTCTCGGATTGCAAGCGAAAATAACACGTTTCTTCAATTGTCACTCTCTTTCAAAATTCACGAAAGATTCGTTCATTAATGGAACTTTTCGCAGAGCAACCGAAAATAAAACGTTCACCCAATTTTTGCTCTCTCCTAAGAACCTTTGTACCAAGGCTCGATTGAAAAAAACTTCTTTGCGGGAGAGGATTTTTCAAACTTTAGTGTCGCCGAATTCATGCTGAGAGAGATAAGGAGTACGTTTGAGTCCGAATTATTCATGCAGTGAACTTTGGGCGAACGAACTACAAAAAGTTCGAGAGAGGTGAACTAAATGTCAGTTTTGCCCAGCTCTGCATCCATTTAAGGGGGAAGAATACAGTAAAAACCTCTTTTTCGTTCAAGCTGAACGTTTCTGTTTTAACAATTACATAATTGAATATTTTTCTTATTATGCTGAAACTTCCTCTAGTGCTTAAAATAATTTTGATAATTCTAATATTAATAGTTAACGAGATTAGTTAACGAGATATAAGGTCCTAACTAAAGGGTAGTTTGGGCGCTTGCCCAACTTATTTAGCTCCGAAGGTCCGAATTAAAACGTAATAACTTAATTACTTTTAAATTTAAAATTGTCAAATTATTACACTTAAATATTAATTTTATAAGTTAAAATACAAAATTAAAAGAGTTCAGCTTGAAATAGCGCGAAAGTAGACAATGGACACAGTAGTCTTCTCCCTTAAGACTTTTTGAAGAAGAGGAAGCGTTTGGTCTTATTTAAATTCTCGTATTAGGTGATTTGTTACAGTTACCACCTGTTAAGGGTAATCCTCTATTTTCTACGCTGCCTCTCACAGAAGCTAGAAAACTCATCGGATCTGTTTGTAAATTTTATATAAACATTCCACTATTATTTAAAACTTTAATGAGTTGACAATTCATAAGAGACAATAAATTGAATTCGCTTATGGAGAAATGCTAAATAAGGGTATTATTAAAGTAACCAACCAAGATATTGAAGTCTCGAAGACTAGACTAATTCCTAAAGCAGATAATGTTGAAGAGATAGGCATTTATTATATTAGGTTGTGAAAAGTAGAAGAAAGCTACTGTTTATTACCGACCAACGAAATGTGTGATGCTATAAACAATATTATGCATCAAAATGCGGTAATTTTATTGTTGAACGATAAATCTCACGGGAAATAATAAATAAACCGTTAAAGATTAGTTAAAGAAATTGGGAAGCAACGAGACTGTTACAAAAGGGTGGGAATCTGTTTTTTTGCATTTGTGCTCGAATAATGTTGAGAATAAATCTAAACATAGGAAACGGGCTTGTTAATGGAGCCATGGGTACGGTGAAAGGGTTTGAAAAGAATGCGGAAGTTATTTGATAGTCATGATACTAAAGGGAAAATTGAAAGAGCTAAGGCGAAGTTTGAAATTGTTACAAACGTTTATGTTCAAAGAGCTCAATTTCCTGTGGTATTGACTTATCTAATTACTATTCAAAAAAGTCAAGGCATGAGTGTAGAATGGAGTAGGATAAACATGGGAGCATGTGTATTCCAAAGTGGAATGGCCGATGTGGCTCTTTCGACGCTCTACATTTACTTGATTTGGACCTTTCTAAATATATGCAGATTCTAAAGCTATATCAGAGTATAATAGTCTCAGAATTGATTTAGGCCTGATTGGCCTCAACTGAGTTTGATTTGTAGAAAAACATAAAATTTTCCAGTACTGGAGCAAACATGTAAAGAAACTGATACTGGTTTTGAAGCGAAATGTTTGGGAAAAGTGATGATTCTGGCTATGCTATATCTATTTAGCAAGCTTGACATTCCAGAATTTTTGCAAAGCATTTAAGGAAAAGTTATTTCACCAGCTCTAGCTGCCACAAATGTTGATTGATAGGTTTTTATCGAAATTTTCCACATTTAAAAAAGTGAGGACAACACTTGAACATTTGGATACTGTAAACATTTATGGAGGGAAATTTTTAAATTTGTTCTACAAATATACGAATCTGTTCCATTGCGCCGAATCCCATTCGACCGAACCCAATCCCATTCAACCGAATTTAGGATTCGGTCTAATGGGATTGTCCCATTCGACCGAAAAACCCGCACTTCTCCGGGTTTAGGATTCGGTTTTATCCGTTTCAGCATCTGTCAGAACAGCATGCAGTGTTACCTAACCTAACCTAATCTAATCTAACCTAACCTAACCTAAAAAACATTTAATTAATTTATAATTTTTTATCAAAATTACTATTTTGATCAGTGGCGCCGCCAGCAATAGGCACGAGTAGGCACGTGCCTACCTGTAAAACTAGAGGGGGCCCCAAATTTATTAAAAACGGGGGCCCTATTTTTTCATATTTTTAAATTTTCGGTAGCCGAATTAATAGAGAAATGGCTGAAAAATTTCAAACTTGTGACTTTCAACTAATGCACATATTTTATGGGTTTATATTTACTCCATTTAAAAATGATAATACCCATTGTATAATACCAGGGGGTAAGGGCGTAAACAAAAACGCAACGGGTGCCTTACGCGGCCGTCACTACTCCTCCCGCTGAGGGGGAGTTACACGCGTGGCTAGACGAAACACGAAATCGCATAGGTGCGACCGAGAGAAAAATAAACAAACAACAAGCTATCTTGTGACTAGATTTAAGGCTTGTATATAGTTCTCTTAGCTATATTTTGACGACTATTATGAAATGACCGTCAGTAGCAGAGATGTAGACATGTAGTGCATTATTTCAAAGAAAAAAGGGTGACTCACTTTCTCTTTTTATTTCGTGCCTGGCCTATATGGGGGCGTGGCAAGAAATATTGAGTTTACTCAATAGTGGTACCATCCCCTGATATAATAATGCATAAATATTTTCACACAAAGTAAGCATTATTTACATTTTTGAAAGCATTTCAATTTTTAATGGTCCTTGGCTGTATCACTCGGCGATTTCCAAAGACAAAGAGGAATTCGCCGAGAGTTATTAGTCTTTAATCACATAATAATTTACGTTGTCAATGGCAAAACAGATTATTATTAAAAAAATGCATTAGGTAAATAGGTAGTGTCATACTTATGCTTATTATGTTACTTATGGTTGAAGTAAATATATTAAAAATTGGTGGGCAAGAGGGGGCCCCAATTATAGTTCCTACGTGGGAAAAAATCCTGGTGGTGCCACTGATTTTGATCAAAATTGGTCAAACTTATTGAAATTTATCAATTTTGAAAAAATAATTTATTTCAAATTTGTTTTAGATATTTTCAAGCAGACATGTGCGAGCCTTGATTTTTGGGATTCAAGTCGAGCTTCGAGTATTAAAAATTTAACTTTTCGAGTATCGAGCCCAGCTTTACAATTATCGAGATTTCGAGCTTTTAGGCCAAGCTTAAAAAAGGGTTTCGAGCTTTTAGGCTTAGTTAAAAAAGGGTTTTAAGCTTTTAGGCTAAGCTTAACAAACCCTGGGGTTGTTCATCAGAAATTGAATCACTTGTTGCACTTTTAGAACTTTCTTTCGATGATAACAAATTATTTGAACTGAAATCTTCATTTTCATCACTTGGTTCTAGTATTTCTTCTTGAAAATAATAGCTTTTACGTTTATTTGATGCCATTTTTAAATCAGAATTCGCCTAAACAAATAACTGGGTGATAAAAGCACTAGGGTAGTGCAGCTGGAAACCGCCAAACAATTGGTTTCGTTTTCGTTTTTTCATTTAATATCACAAACCAATCAAAAATAACTAGTCGTTTTACGTCAGCCAATAAGGCGGGGTCAAGGGGTTTTTTAATTTATCGTTTTCCCGCCATTTTTTAATACTCGGGAGTAGTGCCTTGGAAAACAATTGGTTTCGAGTACTCGAAATTTAAGCCTTGGACTCGACTTAAGGGGTTATCGAGCTTCGATCGAGTACTTGACCCAAAACGAGTACTCGCATTTGCCTAATATTTTGTTAATTTTTTAATTTTTTTCATTTTTTCTTAAATTTTTCTAATTTTAGCCATTTTGGTTCATTTTCACCCATATTGATCACATCGATCAAAATTAATCAAATTTTGATCAATTTCGAACTTTTTCATTATTTTTTATTTATATTTTATATTTTTAAAATTGGTCAGATTCCCATGTTATTTCCTATGGGAAACTATCAATTTTGAATTGTCAAAAACATTTTTGGTTGCCATGGCAAAATGGTTGCCTATGGAGACATTTCCCTTTCGGGTTTTTCAAGTTACATGAAGTTCTACTAAACCCCTGAGTTTGAACAAAATTGGTGTGTTACACCTCTGGTCGTCTCCTTGTGAGTACTATGTTATCATCCTTTGTAGTAGTGTATTTCGGCTTAGATAGATTTCAGACACTAGGGGGCTATGTTGTGAAATAAACCTTGAGTGCGTAAAAATTCTGAAAAACAGTTTGGGATAATTTTTCCTAATTGTCATACTTAATAATTTTATGTTACTTATGGTATTACAGTTTTGATTTTCCGGTTTAAAAAGGCGGTTTATTTAGAAACAATATGTATATCATTTAGTGAACTAAATATGTTTCTTAAATAATTTCTGTACTATCACGAATTGTGGGTGTATATTTCTTTGAAAATATTTAAAATTTCGATGGAACAATTAAATACTGGTAAAATTCAAATATAATGAAAGGAAAATCCAAAATGACCGTTATATTAAGCCTGAAAAATAAAACTGTAATACCATAAGCAGCATAAAATTAAAAAATATAACAATTAGGAAAAATTATCGGAAACTGTTTTTGCGCAATCAAGGATTATTTAAAATCTACAACTAACATACTACTCAGTTTGGTTGCAATTCCAAGTTCTAAAATATTTTATTATCTATACAAAAATACCATTGATACATTCTAAGGCATAATTTTTATAAACAATAAATAATATTAATTGCATGGGCTATTTTTGTACGTATTTTCCGCGAACAGTGATTTCAAAATATATTGCATTTTTGGGATGGATTCATTTTGGAACCCTCTTCACACTGAAACACTTTTGCGAACCAAATAGAATTTCTAAGTGGAATTCTCACGCTACATGAGGTAAAAAGATATGAGACAGTATTTGATAAATAAATGCAGTGGCGGATGAACTACCATAAAATCGCCTGATTTTATATTATCAGCTAATTCCATATAATATTATAACCCTATAAGTTAGTTAATGTAAAATTTAATAATGTTTGTAATAACGGCTGAGGAGGACCGCGGTCCGAAAGCTACCGATAATAAATTTTATTTTATTATATTTGACCTCCATGTAGTAGCAGAACTTTTATTAAATTTTACATTAAGATATATCGACCATGGAACAAAATTTTAGTATTTATAACTATATGTTAGTTAATATAAAAGTGATTTCTTCCAAGCTTGGCGCGCTTAAGTATGGACGCCACCGTGTGAGAGAAGTCGGTACCATGTGGTCAAGAATTTATATACCGGTGCTCCAAGCGAATCAAGAAGCCTACTACACCGGTGGTCTCATCAGAATGCCCTAAGCCATCGTCCACAAGCCCGGACTGGTGACAAAAACAGTCATGTGCAGCAGAACCCTACTACTGGCGGTCGCACCCTCAACGCAAGCCACTCTACCCGAAAAAAGGCGCAGCAATGGGTCGACAACTCCCACTTCGGACACAGCACTGTGGGATAGAGAGTGGATGCTGTAGCATCTCCAACCGATACCCTACCTACGTAGGTAGAGAGACTAGCCCTTCAGAAAGAGTTTCTAAAGGGGATCGACGGGCACACAGTGGTCCACGTTACCTGTCACAGCTGGCACCGGACATAAGGTTATGTATTTGTACCCCGCCGTTCCGCTGGGCACTACGGCGGCACACAAGACAAAGAGTCATGCTGGACAAAAATGCACTTTGCGAAACAAACGTTCGGCCAGTGAGACAGCCATAAAGACAGGCTCGCATATGGCAAACAAACGCCCTCATCATGGCCCAACAAAAGGCGACACCATGGGCTGCCCTAATTCCCACCCTCGCACAGCTGAGGACTAGAGTGACTTCCTCTTCCACCACAACTATCCTCCCCAGTAGCTGGCACCGGACACCCGGTTTGGCCCCAAAAGGGCGGGAAACAGAATCACTGCGCCTTATACGGAGACACAGCAGGCCAAACCAGACCTCCGAGACGGCCAGTATGCAAGGACCTGCTCCGTTAGCCTGAGCCGAAACTCAGTTTCCAGCCCCTACCTGACCGAAGTCGGAGGTGAAGAAAGGACCATTTGACGACGGCTAACATCTCCCGATGCGCCACTACTCTTTAGGCTTGAAAGAGCCGGACCCCGACTCCCCGGTAAAGCCACCAGTTATTGCACACCGTGACCCGTTAAGGGCCGAGGAGTAGGTACCACGGGAAAATGGGGTGAAACCGGGAAAAGGAGTTTTCCGACTGCAGCGCCCACATTCGCGCTCAGTAGAGACCAAAAAATTATGGCCGCAGCAGACAGCCCTAAGGTGAATATTTAAGGGTCATCCCAATGTCCCCTGTAGTAACATCTCTAATATAAAACTGACACATTATTTAACGTACATTAAATTCATTTTAAATGTCATGTCATTTACTTTTAGATCTTTAAAGATTTAATTATAACATATTATAAAATTATAGTAAACTATAAGAATGTAGTACTTTGTACCGCTTATAGATGACGCCACAAACGGCTATGAACTCTAGCGGGAGAAGACGCTATTTATATTACGTCTATGGCGGTGTCAAACTTACAGGGTTATATCATCATTATTTGCTAATACTAAGGCACAACCAAGTCAGCTAGCGACTTTTATTCCGATGGTCGAAAGTGCTAACCACTCTATTTAATCTTGCTCTAGTCTTCCACAATATTCTAGCAAGTTCCCGGCCCCTAAGCTTAGCCAACTCAGCCTATTGGTTAATCCGCCACTGAATAGCTGAACATTTTCTCACCGATAAGGTCCCAAAGAATGCACGCCATTGTTCAACATGGACTCTATAACCGTGGGTATGCCATCGATACACCATGCCTTCAATGAAGTTACAACAAATTAGGAAACTATACAGGGTGTCCACTAAATATGAACCAGGCCGAATATCTCAAAATATGTTTTAGGTATGATTTGGAAATTTTCAAGTCGTATACAAGATAAAGGGGGAAACCTACTGCGAAAATTTCGATGACCTTGAACCATGTCTTCAAGGTCATCCAAAAACTAACTCGAGAACCGTAAGGGTTAGAAATTTGGTTCCAATTAGACACGCGTTCCACGTGACCTTTTAAAGTACAAATAGCTTGACCTGATCGGATTTGACCAATAGGAAGCCGAGAAATGCTAGATGAAAAACAAGAAGGTCGTTCAGTTGATGACGTGTCGAAAGCGAGGTTCGGGTGCTGATAACTCTAAAGATACTCGTGTTAGAGACTTAGAGTACTGAAATTTGCTACACATCCTCACCAGGATTGAGGGTCTTTAGTTTAAAAATTTCAATGACCTTGAACCATGTCTTCAGGGTCATCCAAAAACTAACGCGAGAACATATTTTCAGATATTCGCCCTGGTTCATTTTTTAGTGGACACCCTGTATGTCTCTATACACTTGGAATGTTTAAAGATCCATTGGTGAAACGACCGTGGCTGCCGGGAGTAGGGGCTCACTCCTGTAATCCCAAGCGTCCGGGAGGCAGAGTTTGTGGATGGCCGTGTGAGGAGGACCACCAATCCCCCAACGGGTGGTCGGAATACTTCCGCCACGGGTGTCCCCACGTATGCCCCCGTTGGCGTGGCCGTTACACACATCTCGCCCTGATTAATCAGATGGACGAGAAGACTGAACTGTGCCACACGTTACAATCGAATAAAAAAACCGACCGTGGCTAAAATCTTGACTGTAAACCGCGCCCGTTTCATTAACGCCTAAGACATTCCCAGTGCATACGTATATAAATTCCCGATATAATAAGTTTGGTTACTTACGGAAGCGTACGCGATGAAAAACTGTCTCGATTGACTTTGATTCAAATTAGGGAGAAGATCGTTGTGGAGAAGGTTACTGCGGTCAAAAGTCTGAATTATAAAGTAGATTTCTTGACGATTAAGTTGGAAAAATGTCTCGTATATCGGTTACCTCATAAATCGTGTCGATTGCCATGTTGTCGGGGAAGTCTTCCCTGATTGTTCGAGTACCATTTGACTACAATATTTAAGAGCGTAAATCTTAATGATATTCCGACCATTGAGTGGAAGGCTATCAGCGAAACATGTGAACACTTTTCGTACGCAACATCTTGTTTTCGAGGCGTGAAATTAACAAGCTGGCCTAAAGTTAATGTATAATATCTGGATAAAAAAGTAAGTTTATACTTAAAAAAATGACAACAACATCGCTCTTCGGGCTATATTTATTCACGACTCGAAAACAAGTTTGCCCGTTAGGATTCATGTTTCAAGCGCTTCCCTTGGGCCTTCCACTCTATGCGAGTGGGTTACTCCATGGATAGTAGATTTTAGAGGATTGGTAAAAATCCTGGTTTTTAGCCCCCGTAAACCAATCACACTAAGGGAGTCGGCCAGGGTTATTTGAAAAAAAAAAAAAACAAGTATCGCTAAGAGTGGACGATACTGTTCGAAAAAAGAAAAAAGTTAAACCCGAAGTACATTTTTACGCCAAAAGGTATTTTTTCACGTTTTTATAGATTAAATATGATATTCTAAATATCAGTTGATAGTTTTTATTGAATTAAAAAACCAAAATTAAAAATGACTAAAATCTAAAGCGCAAAAAAATACGTAACAATATCAACCGCATTGCCATTTTGAAATTTTAAGATCACGTGGTACAAACGACCTTGCAAGACTCCCTCGGAGTCTCTCGAGCTGATTAATATGCGGGGAGAAATAAAGTGCACTGTCGAAGGGTATCGAAAACCTGTCCTCTTTATTTACTGTCCATGGTTACTCTATATGATTCAGACCGTACACATTTTTTGTATAGCTTTTAGAGTATTTCGTAGATATTTATGAAGAAAGTCATTCTAAAGGGGTTTCTATTCATAATATTAAAAGTGACATAATTACCAAAAGTGTGACAATCCCTGTACTTTCGTACCACATAGACTATTTATTGTCGCCTTTCTGGATCTTGTTTTTTTTTAGTCTATGGTATTTTATCGTAGGTAGATGGCGATAGCATCTTCACAGAACGACGAAAAATCAAAAAGTACACTAACTTTGACCAGTGCTACTTAGTTCCTCCGTTCCTCACTGCGAGGCGTTATTTGTTGGTTTTAACTTCCTTCCCTCCCCAAGGCATACTTTCCCGTCTCCCCTCCCAACTTGTATTTCGCTCGTAACATTCATTCAGAAATAGGTCCGATTGACACACTTTTGGTAGTTATGTCACTTTTGATCTAGAACATTTGGCGGAAAGATACTAGCACGAATTTCCGTTAAATCGGTGGCGGGAATTTCGAAATTCGCCTGTTTACGGTTGAAATTCTAAGTATACCCGCGCGCGTTATATAATTTTGGAAAATACCGTTAATTGCCTTATATTTCAAAGTGAGAAATAATTAATTAACACTGATAAGATTTAAAAACCGTTGTAATAATTTAATTTTGGTACTACAACTAAGAAATAACTAAAAGAAATTCTGTTTGCGAGTCCAGGGTAAGTATAGAAAGGGTAATGCCAAGATTACCACGTTGACGTGCGTTTCGATGATTGTTTAGGAGCATAATACAAAAAATACGCTATAATTAAGCTTTAAAATAATAATCTACATTTAATATTTATTTAATCATTTCGCAATAGACATTTCTAAAATGGATTAATAGATGGTTTTATTCGCCTGTTGCTGGGATGAGAATTACTCCACAGGCAGCCATTTTGGAAAAACGTTTTACTCCGACTCAAACTATTCGCGACCACAGAATCGGAGTAAAGTGACGTCATAACGTTACTCTTCTTACCCTACTCCGAAATCCCGGAACAAGCGAAAAGAAACCACCTAATATAACACGCGTAGGAACCTTTAGGAATTCAACAGAAAATAGACGAAATTCGAAATTCCCGACGCCGATTTACCGGAATTTAAATAAACTAGAATACACCGGAAAATGTGCGTAGATATATATTTCACTTCTGTGTCTTTGACGGATACTTCTATCATAAAATATATACTATATACTTCTGTAAATAACTGTAGGTTTCTCTAAAGAATATATTTTATATCAAAGGAATTATATAGTTATTGTTTAGAGTTTGCGCGTAGAAACAGCCAAGAAATATCTTTAAAGTATTCTAATAGACGCTTCAATAAAACATCTTCAAGGAAATTGCCAAGAAGTAATATTACCGAGAGTAAGGACCTGCATGTTACTGTTTATATATAATATAATAATGGAAACTTTTCACCTCTACGGTATGCAACAAGTGTTTCCTTTTAATCACATAGATTTTTGTCGATAACACGGCGTTCCATTTACAGGTGAAACGTTTCCATTATTTCAACAAGCATTATGGCAGCTAGGAGCAACAAACACAACACCCCACACAAGGAGAACGCAACCCGTCAAAAGTCGTGGATTTTCTTGTGTACATTTTTCCAAGGATTCTATATTTTAGAAGGATAGGAAGTGATGGCGCTTTCGCGCCGGGAAGAAAACGCGCGACTGCGCAGTAGCTCCTTCCAAAAATTTCCCAGCCAAGGTCAAATATCTCTATTCGTGAAGGCGCCAAAGCCCATTTTGCCGGTGAACGATTTGGCCTTGGGGGTGAGAAAAAGCAGTGAAAGTGACGTCACTCTTTTGTAAAACTCCACGCTCTTCCCGCCAGGCCGTTTATACAGGGGAACCTAGTCACTTCCTATCCTTCTAAAATATAGAATCCTTGAGCGAATGCTGCCGTCGGAAGGGGAAAATTCGTAAATTGTCAAACATTCATCGTAAAGGCTCGTGACGCTCGTCCAATGAAATTAGTACACAACCCTTCGTTAGCGTGTTTAAAGGCTAGCTGCGTTCTCCTTGTGTTTGTTGCTCCTAGATGGCAGCGTCCGTTGATCAGGTTTCCACGTTGCTCAACGGTCACGTGACGTCGCAGCACGGAGGAAGACTAGCTGCAGACCGTCGCTGCCACAGACGATATTTTACAAATTTTACAACAAGCGTAAGAGTTCAACAAGATCCTACGTCATGTTAGCAACGGTCGCAACGAAAATTATATTACAGATACTTCGTTCTTGGTGATTTAGGAAAGATGTTTTATTTAAGGGGGAAAACTACAGTGGCCATTGTCTACTTTCGCGCTATTTCAAGCTGAACTCTTTTAATTTTGTATTTTAACTTATAAAATTAATATTTAAGTGTAGAACAGCCTCTTGTTTTGTGCTTAAATTTTTTTTACAATTTTAAATTTAAAAGTAATTAAGTTATTACGTTTTAATTTGGACCACCGGAGCAAAACTACCCTTTAGTTAGGACCTTAAATCTCGTTAACTATTAATATCAGAATTATCAAAATCATTTTAAGCACTAGAGGAAGGTTCAGCCTAATAAGAAAAATATAATTCAATTATGTAATTGTTAAAACAGAAACGTTCAGCTTGAACGAAAAAGAGGCTTTTATTGTATTCTTCCCCCTTAAGAGCCTATTGTTTTAGAAAATATTTGTACAACAGTTGCAATTTCAAAAATCAAAACGAACCTTTTCCTCGGTGTACTGATTCATGAAACAACTCATCTTCGAGTAATATTCGTTGGCCACTTTGTCGCTGAAAAGGTTATTCCTAAGCTGACCGATTTCGTCAAAAATGATACCTATTAAAGTAATATAAATTTTACTACATTACATAATTTCCTCGCGAATGTTTCGTGAAAAGTCAAACGTACATAATGGATCGAAAGCGTGAAACATTTCGTGGGCTATCGTGAAACCAAGCATCCCAAAAGTGACCGATCTGTTTTTAAAATAACGATTAATATTGCGTATTTCAACTTAAAATGAAGGACATATTTAGGTCTACCTTGGCTGAGAGACGTCTGGCAGCACCGGGTAATCCAAGATGGAGATGGGGATAACTAAAGTTAATATTAAATTAATGCAATTAATTTAAATAATTAATTTACTTAATAAAATCAAATTAATTAATTAAATTATCCGAAGTATTCAAAATAATTAGTATGAGATATAGTTAAAATTCAATTAAACGAATGAATCTAAATAATTAATTTACTTAATATAATTAAGTCCATGATTTAATTATGTAATTTCATTATTCCGTTTAATAAATTTAATTAAGTAATTTCATTATTCCATTTAATAAATTTAATTGAGTAATTTCAATATTCCATTTAATAAATTTAATTAAGTAATTTAATTAATCTACTTAATAAATTTAACTATTTTTCATTATTTATTATAATTAACATAAGATATCGTTAATATTAAATTGGTTATATTAAATTAATCGATCTAAAATATTAATTAACTTAATCTAATTAATTAATATAACTATTCTATTTTTAAATTATTAACATAATATATAGTTAAAATAAAATTAAGTAAAATAAGCTAATTAATTAATCAATTTCATTAATATTCTAATTTTTATTAATATAATTAATTTATTTATTAATTTATTTATTAATTAATTAATTTATTTATTTATTAATTAATTTATTTATTTATTAATTTATTTATTAATTTATTAATTAATTAATTAATTTATTTACGTAATTTATTTACGTAATTAATTTACGTAATTAATTTACGCAATTTATTTACGTAATTTATTTACGAAATTTGTTTACTTAATTTATTTATTTATTTATTTATTTACTTAATTACTTTATTTACCTAATTACTTTATTTACTTAATAACTTTATTTACTAAATAACTTTATTTTAATGTTGTTAATTTTCCGGATAAATAAAATGCGGAAAATTTTCCAGAAAAGTTTCGGAAATTTTTCCGAATTTTAAACATAAATTACCTTTTAAGGGTTTTTAATGTTTTAACTTTTTATCGATATAAAATGTCTAATATCAGTAAACATACTACAAAACATTAATAGCGTTACATTGTTAATCAGTTTAAACTAGTCTAGAGGTTTAGTTTTACTTTTAGATTCGAAAAAACGAGGCGAAAATTCCGCTTTATTTAAATTTGCAAACAAACAATATATTAGACTAATCATGGAATGCAAACGTTTTTTTATTTTTTTCGGAAAAATACGGAAACTTTTTCCCGACAAAAGGCCTCGGTCATTTTCCGGACAATTTTCCGAGCGAGTAATTTTCCGCGGAAAATTTTCCGACTTACAACACTACTTTATTTACTAAATAACTGTATTTACTAAATAACTTTATTTACTTAATAACTTTATTTACTAAATAACTTTATTTACTAAATAACTTTATTTACTAAATAACTTTATTTACTTAATAACTTTATTTACTAAATAACTTTATTTACTAAATAACTTTATTTACTAAATAACTTTATTTACTAAATAACTTTATTTACTAAATAACTTTATTTACTAAATAACTTTATTTACTAAATAACTTTATTTACTAAATAACTTTATTTACTAAATAACTTTATTTACTTAATAACTTTATTTACTTAATTAAATAATTTAATTACTTAATTACTTTATTTACTTAATTAATTTATTTAATTACTTAATTACTTAATTACTTTATTTACTTAATTAAATAATTTAATTACTTAATTACTTTATTTACTTAATTAAATAATTTAATTACTTAATTACTTTATTTACTTAATTAATTAATTTAATTACTTAATTACTTTATTTACTTAATTAATTAATTTAATTACTTAATTACTTTATTTACTTAATTAATTAATTACTTTATTTACTTAATTAATTAATTACTTTATTTACTTAATTAATTAATTACTTTATTTACTTAATTAATTAAATAAATTACTTAATTATTTATTTATTTAATTAATTTATATAATTACTTAATTAATTACTTTATTTATTTAATTAATTTATATAATTACTTAATTAATTACTTTATTTATTTAATTAATTTATATAATTACTTAATTAATTACTTTATTTATTTAATTAATTTATATAATTACTTAATTAATTACTTTATTTATTTAATTAATTTATATAATTACTTAATTAAATTACTTAATTATTTATTTAATTAATTTATATAATTACTTAATTAATTTTATGTAATAAAGTCTGGTATTAAAGTAAATTACGATAATTTTGACCGAAAAGGCACTACGTACTAATAGAATTGCCAAAAGGATTATACCAGGCGTTGACGCTAATCAAATCGGGAATCCAACTTAAAGGAAAAACATTCCATTATCCAATAAAAAATAAATAAATAAATAAAAGACATCGAAGAACCTACTATTGATCTCTTTCGTAAGGCTGCTGAAGCCTTTTCGCTTCACGAGTCCATTCTAGTCGCAACAGGGCCTTACTCGCGTCAATGTACGTGCTGGTTTCCGCAATGTCGATTTCGTAATACTTCGATAACTCGTCCGGCTTCAAAATCCAATCGGGATACGCTACCATCGGTACTATTTGTTTCAACTACCACGAAAGATGCAAGTCATGTCCTTAATATAAAGTATACCCAACGTAATCTCTCAGAAGTATGCCACAAAAATGCATTTTATTTAATGAAACCTTTTTCACGGGATGTGACATAAAATACGTCATTTCCAACTCCGTGGTGAAAAATGCGTCATGAACTTTATAGAAAGGAAACGGAAGTTAATAATAATAATAATAATAATCAGCTAGGCTAATACCCAAGGCACCACCCTAGGCCTAAGTCATCAAGCGACTTTGGAAGCCATTAATGCAGGTGGCCGGGTTACAATGCGTAGGAGGGTGGTGGCCAGCTCTTCATGCCACGCGAGCCAACAGCTCCCTACACTAACTATTACCGTTAACCTCAACAAGTTTTTAGGGAAGGGGAAACCGAAGAGCTTGGGGGAAAACCCCTTAAACCAGCGGGGAGAGAACTTGCAAACTCAACGCAGAAGCAGTTGTTCCGAGTTTTCACCCAGTGAAGTGGATTTCGAAAAAGCTTAGAATTCCTCGCGGGTTTTTGACTTTTCAAATGGTTTTTCAAATGGAAACATTTTCCATTGTATGTTCCGTAAAAAAGGCCTCATTGAAATTGTTTCTATGGAAATGTTACACAAACGCATACTTATGAGTGATTATGTTACGTATGATTACAGCTTGAAGGTTATACTTTAGTATTCAACTTTTTCTTCGCATCATCGTCCAGCCAATTCGCGTTGTTAAATTTAATTTCGATGGTTTTCTTCACTTCATCCACAATATCCAATACCTAGGAATTGACGGTAGTTGAGTTGATACATGCAACAAAACCAACTTAAGAATCTGATTCATGCAACAAAACCAACTTAAGAATCTGATTCATGCAACAAAACCAACTTAAGAAACTGATACATGCAATAAAAACAAACTTAAGAAACTGATACATGCAACAAAACCAACTAAAGAATCTGATTCATGCAACAAAACCAACTTAAGAAACTGATATGGAACTGATGGAATAAAACAAATTTAGCAATGTTGTAATTTGCAAAGAGCTTTGCTAGGTACGTATAATTAGCAGGGTAAAACTGATATGCCATGACAAGCATTAAGCAAAGTTGACTTGCTAAGGATTTCGCAAAGTATCGAAATCAACTTAACAAAGTGTCAGGGTTGAGATGAAACAGAACAAACTAAGCAGTAAGCAAAACTAGCAAATGACTCCGCAAAGTACGTACAAGTGGCAGATTTTAAAATGATATGAAACAAAACAAACTTAGAAGGACTTGCGATGGATTTTCCAAAGCGACAACAGAGTTAAAGGGAACTTAAAGCTGATATGAAACAAAACAGACTTAGCAAACCTTGCAGGGGATTTCGCAAAGTTAAAGAGTAATTTGAATACCAGTTTTTTCTTATCTCCACGTTGGGACCAGTACAGATCATAGATGGCGGCGGTGGCGTAAGGCATCAATTTATTGACTTCCATAGCGCATCTGTGTTCCTTGGACGCGGTACGATCAAAGAGACTGCTAAATTTCGGTCCCAGCTCGAACAAGACCTTCGCCATGAACCAGTTTTTCACCGTCCTTTAAAAAACAGCAAAATTTGAAACCCATCGGGATGGAAATCAATAAAAATTACCTGATGTTCGTCTCTTTTAGAATATCGAAGATTCGCTTGACGACCGGCCGCTCGATCATAACAGTGAAATCGCCTTTTATATTTGGATCGTCTAATAAAATGGCGATCATATCGATCCAATTACCGTCTGGTAAAGGAGTATTTTGATTCAGATTGTCTAAAGACGCGCTCATTTGCCTTATTTCGTCTGACAGGTCGGGCTAAGCACAGAAAAATACTACCGTTTGGTTTAATTCTTGTAGGGAAATGGTCAATACTTCAGAGGGGCTAGCCACAAAAAAACAATGTACGCCAAATTTATGATTTCTGAATATTTCCAATATTTCCATGGTATTTATCTATTTTTGGGTTTTCCATAATTTTTCGCGTAATTCCAATATTTATCAAATATATTTCTTATATTTACTAAATATATTTCAACTTTTTCTCAAATATTTGCACAATTTCTCAAATATTTCCACTATTTCTCATATATTTCCACTGCTTTTCAAATATTTCCAATTTTTTTCAAATATTTCCAATTTTTTTCAAATATTCCACTGTTTTTTAAATTTTTCCACTATTTTTAAAATATTTCCACTGTTTCTCAAATGTATCCGATACTTTTCAAATATTTCTGAATATTTCCGATATTTCCCATAAAAATTTCCACTCTTGGAATTTCTAATATTTTTCCCGATTTAAAAAATTTCCAACATTTTTTGTGGTTTTCTAAATTCCAAGACATAATTATTTTGATTTCAAGTTACTACCGTTTTCTTATCCAATACTGGACTTACCGAAGGCGAATTTGAAATAATTTTCGGAATGTTCTAAATACGAATACAAGAAATATTTATGAATGAAAAGGAAGAAAGGATTGTGTTCCTGTATTATATACCTGGATATTTTCTTCCAACGCCATAATTTCGGAAATATCTTGATCTAGCCTGGAAAGTTTCTCGCAATCGGGAATCAAGTCGCAAACAAAAGAGCGCAGTGACACCTTGTCCACGACTGAAGCGTAATTCTTTTCAGATCGAGCGAAATTAATGCTAAATAAATCATATGTAGCAATCTAAACCGGAAAAATAAATTGAATCAGCATTTCGTCCGGAAACTTTTGACGGAGATGCGCTACAGTCAAAATGAACTTCCCAGGCACCAACGGGTTCGGCAAGACGAGAAAATTTAAAATAATCTTCAAATTGAATTTCCGGAGCGCTTCAGTATTATATTTGAAGATAGTGCTTAGATTATCCGTTTCAATCTTCGGATCGCCGTTCAAGAGGATTGGCCATCCTTGAAACTGTTCAATCAGCGTGAAAAGGTCTTCCTTTCTCTGATTGGTGTGATCTTCTAAACAACCAAAGTTTATACCCAAATTAATCAGCCGCTTTAGTTAACATATAGACAAGTAGATTCCAACTCCAGAAGTTAGTGGCTGCACGTAGATAATTGTCAATAAATAAACAGTTACTCTTAACTAAATTAAGATTGAATTAATTGTAATTCAACCTGAACAATAATTATTACAAAAAAGAAATTTTTCGAGGCTAGTCACTTCACGTAAGCCGTGTACAATGCCGTAGCTTTGACTGTACTAATGAAAGTATTCGTACTCTTTCAAGTCTGTACTTTTAACAGTGTAAAGTACGCGTAATCGGTGTACAAGCCACCTCGGAGACAATGTAAGCCTGATTAGTAACAACATAAGCCTATCATAAGGTCCCCATAAGCAAAGGTCCAGGCCAAATTTTTGATGATCACATTCCCGTTATTAAGAGGTAGGTATTCAAAATCTGCACCGCCTAGTGGCTACGTCCTCAACTATGCATTTCTGAAATAAATTTCGCGAAATGCATTATGAATGCGCGCAAGCCGTGCGTGAACGTTTTTAAACTTAGAAGCACGCTGGAGAAATCTCCGCCGCGAGCCCTTAGCACCGTAGCCAAGGCTTATTCTCAAATTTATCGCTTTAAAACCTAAAATAAACAATATTTTTGCAAAAGGATTCATCAAAACCTAAAACTGGCTATTAGAAATAAGAGTTGCGTTTCTGAGGGTATTTATTTTTCAAATTTGAGATTTAGACGCGTTTTGCGTGGCATTTATCAACCCGAACGTGGTTGCTCTACTTAGTAAGAAAATATTTTAGTTGTAGAAATTTTGAAACAGAAGATGTCGCTACTGCCCTATCGTCGTACATTAATTTCCTTCTCGCATGGACAATGCCGTAAACATTGGGCTCTATGATAGACCTTATGAGGCTTATGGTAATAATAATAATAATAATAATCAGATAGACTAATACACAAGGCCCCATCTTAGGCTTAAGCCAGCTAGCGACTTTTATGGCCTTAAAACCAGGTGACAAGGTCACAACGCGTAAGATGGTAACGAGCCATTCATTCCACGCGAGCCAACATTTCCCTACACTTACTAACTTAAGAAATGTTTATGGAAGAGGTAACTAGCAAACTGAGGTATTTCCAGGTTTGAACACAGTGACATCTAGGAGCAACAAACACAACACCCCACACAAGGAGAACGCAACCCGTCAAAAGTCGTGGAATTTCTTGCGTACATTTTTCATTGGCTGCCGTAAAACGTTCAGCGTAAAGGCTCGTGACGCTCGTCCAATGAAATTCGTACACAACCCTTCGTTAGCGTGTTTAAAGGCTAGCTGCGTTCTCCTTGTGTTTGTTGCTCCTAGGTGACACGAGCTTTACTTACCAACGCACTTCTTGTAAATGAAAGTAGCCAGACCCAAAGGCGAATTCGTATCATTCCGCGAAAGCAATGTCAGCAAAGCTAATGCGAAAATCAAAGCGAATTTATTATCTCATTTTTCGATTTGCGGTATGCTTTGTCTCACTCGAAAGATTGTCCCATATCTTCCATTGAAAGCGTATGAAGTTAGTGGTTACTAGAACGCTGGCATTCGCCGGGAAGTGTTGCTGCCAATTGCCGCAAGCGTAATTGTAAAAGTCCTCGCATGGGTCAATGGTCGTGTCCATGATGTCGCCGAGATCAGAAGCTACATTTACATTAACATGCATCAATATGTTGTAATAGCAGATGTATATCTCTAATTTATCTTCCTATTCGCGACTGAAAACTATCGCTACGCCCCCTTTGGTTTGCCATTGAAACACAGATAGGTAGCGGCTAAAGCAGACGCTATTAGGTTCTCCTCATCGTTATTCGCAAATTTGACTTTATAAATAATGATACCTGCATTTTAATATAAATTTTGCATCGTTTGCTTATATTTTGATGGTTATTTAAGAAAAAGGTTCTTATGACTTTTTAATTTGTCTGTAGCAGACGCTAGATCATAGGCGGTACATTGGAGAAGCTAACGCCGTTACGCCACCTAGACTCGTCGCGAATTTTGCTCGTGTTAATCGCTTGAATCATGAACCTTCTCAGGCTCTAGCTGTTTTACATTTTAAAATTTTTAAGTACGGTAATTTTAGGAAAAATAAAAAGGTTTCAATTAGGGCCTGGTTAGAAAGCTGAATCCTAAATGGGTTCTTTACTCTTAAGAGATATATCATGGACTTCTGATAATGGGTATAATGATACGTTACCAATATTTTGGCAAGATTGTTCTCGGCATATCAGTTTCGGCACAATTTCTACTTGAACGTTCACATCTCCTACGGAATCAATACATTTAAGCTCTATTGCAAAGTATAAATTCGTGAATGAATTTTCTTACTGGGTCTATTGGCCAACACCAGAACCGTTACGAAAAAGGTGATGGCCAAGAACGACAATATTATAATGGCCAAACACGATTTGTTCATGATGCTTTCGAGTGGAACTCAAGTACTGAAATCGTTAGATACGTCCTCAGCTATGTTATCGGTGCTTAAGACGCTCGCCTCGCCCTGATTGCTAGTAAACCGCTCAACTACTAACGGTTGCAAATAGTGTTATAATTAAGTACCTAAATAACCACCTCTCTTAAGAGGATATAATACCAAAAAGTAAACTCAAAGTGTAATAAAGGGTACTTGTAAGAATTTCAATTGATAAGATGAATTTATTTTCGTAGAACTAATTACCCATTCATATCGGGTGGTTTCCTTGGAAACGAAGATAAGAGAGGTTTACCTTAGAATGCGTTTCAAAATTGAGAAAAAATTTATTGATAAGACAAAATTGTTGTATTCCGGCTAACAGAGAATATGTGGTGTTCCCACGCTTCACGCTCTAACAGTAAAGGCTGGTTCACACGGACAGGGTTTTTCTAGTTTTACCGCCTTTTCTCGTTGTTCTGGTGCACTTGAAAACGACGGCCGGTAAACGAGAAAACGGATGACTTTTATTTGAGGCGCGTTGGGCTCGACCAATCAGCGAGCTTTATGCCGTCACGTGATAGACGCAAAAATTCGTAAGCCTACTTTCAAATATTTTCAAAATCGCTCCTTATATCACGTGACAGAGTAACGCTCGCTGATTGGTCGAGCTCAAAGAGCTTCAAAAAACCGGGAAAATAAAGTAGAGATATTATTTCGTTAACCGGCAGCGCTGGCGGCGGTAAATATAAAAAAAAATACTTATTTAAATGGCAGTCTTCGACCGTTGGTGGCTTCATATTTTGTGATTACTAAGAATTAAAGAAAGTATCGGCTCGACGTGAACTAGCTCTTTTTTTCAACAATGTCGCTATCGTTGAAATCAAAACAAGATGCTTAAGCTAAATTTTGACCTAAAAGGCGGGACGTAAAAATACCCCTCGCGTTGATTGGTTCGTCTGTAAATTTGCAAATAACTTAAAATATAGTAATTTTTCACTATATTTTATATGGGATATGTATAATTTAGGTTTAAGTCCACTAACCAGGGTATAAGTTGTCTATTTATAATAATTATAAATGGTTATCTGACGACGTTATATTTTTGCTATTTTCAATTTTAGATTCCTTTCCCATTAATAGATGGCACCATGGTCTCCATGAAAGTAGTTTTTTCGACGAATACGATAGATTCCTTGCCATCTCTAATAACAAGGGCCTTATCATAATACAGTTTGCTTGAAATTTTTCTCAGAACGAATACACATGAGTTAAGAAATATCCAAACATATTTCAGTACCCAAAAATTTATTTATGTCGTAAAATATGATATGAGTTATTATCTTTTACAAATGACCCGTTAAATCTGAGTTTTTTAATGAACATTGCGTCATGAAAATGCTTTTAAAATATTCGGCATTTTTCGGTTTGAGGATTCATTTCGGAGCCCGGTTTGCAGCGAAACACCTTGGCAAACCAATCGGTGTTTTTCAGCGGAATTGTGGCACTACGAATTTGAAAGTAAACGTTAATAATCATTTTTAAGATACAGGCTGTTCTAATTTTCTCTGACAGGTCATTTATATCATGAACGTTTTAATCTCGAATTTTTAAATTTTCAGGATTCAGTTGGTAAGCGGGTAACTCTTCAATTTCTGAATTCAGAAAATTTTAACAAGGTTTTACGGTTTTGAATAATTTATGTTTTTACTGGTAGGGGTAGACAAAACGTTTCAATGAGAAAGTTGTTGAGCATGCTCTAAAACGTAGACATTAAGTTATTTCAGTCTCAAAAGTCATTTTTCACTATTATATCAATGCATCAAAAGTGACATAATTCCCAAAAGTGTGACAATACCTGTACTTTCGTATGCTAAAGGTTTAATGAATGCTCGACTCGAGATCGACCACATAAAAGACGGCTTATTGTCGCCTTTTGGATCTTTTATTAGTCTATACATGGTATTATATCGTAGGTAGATGGCGATAGCATCTGCACAGAACGACGAAAAATCAAAATATACACTTACTTTGACCAGTGCTACTTAGTTCCTCCGTTCCTCACTACAAGGCGTCATTTGTTGGTTTTAACTTCCTTCCCTCCCCAAGGCATACTTTCCCTTCTCCCCTCCCAACTTGAATTTCGCTCGTAACATTCAATAGGTCCGATTGACACAGTTTTGGTAATTATGAAACAAATTGGTACTAGCCTTTTTCTCAACTATATAGCTCAATGGAGGTTTAAATGACACACGCGTCAGAGCAAATTAGAACTTCCTGTATACGAGATCTTACCGATAAATTCCCAACGAGTGCACGTCACTTTTGATGGACTCGCGATAAGCATTCGTCATATCTTTACACCACGTCTGAAATTTTTTTCAAATGAGACGAATGACTTTTACGTGTGTAGGTTATCCGTACTCACGGCAGCGTAGGCGATGGAAAACTGAGCGGATCGACTTTGATTGAAATTTGGAAGGAAATCATCGTGAAGTATATTAGTTGTCGATAACGTCTAATGAAAACACACGAAAACCAAATAAATTAATGGTGGACTGGTACGACGGGTTAGCCACTGATTTCTAATATTTCCAATTCATTTCTGCATTTTTGGAATTCTTGGTATTTATTGAGATTTCTTCAAATATTTTAAAACATTTCCGATACTTC
Organism: Leiobunum rupestre; assembly: GCF_980474605.1. Taxonomy (NCBI): domain Eukaryota; kingdom Metazoa; phylum Arthropoda; class Arachnida; order Opiliones; family Sclerosomatidae; genus Leiobunum; species Leiobunum rupestre. The sequence goes on along the minus strand of NC_143393.1, from coordinate 10,844,219 downwards.
TCAAATATCTCCGATTCTTATATTTCCGATACTTCTCAAATATCTCCGATTCTTATATTTCCGATACTTCTCAAATATCTCCGATTCTTATATTTCCGATACTTCTCAAATATCTCCGATTCTTATATTTCCGATACTTCTCAAATATCTCCGATTCTTATATTTCCGATATTTCTCAAATATCTCCGATTCTTATATTTCCGATACTTCTCAAATATCTCCGATTCTTATATTTCCGATACTTCTCAAACATCTCCGATTCTTATATTTCCGATACTTCTCAAATATCTCCGATTCTTATCCTTCCGATACTTCTCAAATATCTCCGATTCTTATATTTCCGATACTTCTCAAATATCTCCGATACTTCTCAAATATCTCCGATTCTTATATTTCCGATTCTTCTCAAATATCTCCGATTCTTATATTTCCGATACTTCTCAAATATCTCCGATTCTTATATTTCCGATACTTCTCAAATATCTCCGATTCTTATATTTCCGATACTCTCAAATATATCCGATACTTCTCAAATATCTCCGATTCTTCTCAAATATCTCCGATTCTTCTCAAATATCTTGGATATTTATCAAATATCTCCTATATTTATCAAATATCTAGGATATTTATCGAATATCTAGGATATTTATCAAATATCTAGGATATTTATCGAATATCTAGGATATTTATCGAATATCTAGGATATTTATCGAATATCTAGGATATTTATCGAATATCTAGGATATTTATCGAATATCTAGGATATTTATCGAATATCTAGGATATTTATCGAATATCTAGGATATTTATCGAATATCTAGGATATTTATCGAATATCTAGGATATTTATCGAATATCTAGGATATTTATCAAATATCTAGGATATTTATCAAATATTTATCAAATATTTATCAAATATTTATCAAATATTTATCAAATATCTAGGATATTTATCAAATATTTATCAAATATTTATCAAATATCTAGGATATTTATCAAATATTTATCAAATATTTATCAAATATCTAGGATATTTATCAAATATTTATCAAATATTTATCAAATATCTAGGATATTTATCAAATATTTATCAAATATTTATCAAATATCTAGGATATTTATCAAATATTTATCAAATATTTATCAAATATCTAGGATATTTATCAAATATCTAGGATATTTATCAAATATCTAGGATTGGATGTCTTAAAAGGCCAGCTCCTCGGACTTTGTATTTATATTTCTTACCTCAAAAACAATGGACGTAGCGGCGTTATCCGGAAAATCTTCAGTGATGGTCAGGACACCCTTTGACTAGAAAATAGTTACGATAAATTTATGTAACGTGGAGCTAAAAAAATGCGAGTTTTTCGAACTCACCCCTCCCTTGTACTGTTGTATCAGGCACATGACCTTCTCATCGTATTTTTTAGTAAAAGCTTCGCTGAATTGTCCATCAGCCAGCTTACCATTACCGTCAAAGTAAATTCCTACAATTTAATCCATAAATTTTTCCAATATTTATTAGACCGTTTAAGCACTTGCAAAACGCGTAGAAATTAACGTCTAAGAAATGAGCTATTTTAAGCTTATTAAAGCTCATATTTTACACGTTTTATCTCTACGCGTCATTACTTGAATTCTCGCGGGTATTTATCAAGGCGGGAGTATTCAACTTTGAATGGAGTTTATCGGATACGCGTACGCCAACGCGAGCCGTCAACGATAAAATTTAAAAATAGGTTCCTACCACTTATAGCTTTATTCGTGGTAAAAGTTGGGTATGCTAATAAACCACATTATATCGTAACTATACTATTAGTCTTCGGTAACACTTATTCTAGGATAACTACCACTAATCACTTCCAGGGCAGTGCAGAACTTTTCTGGGACCCGGAGCAAATGTTATACAACCCCCTAGAGACTTTGAAACGTTTTGTAATTTTTTAAACCCCCCCCCTTTAGACGTTTTCAAATAGTTATGATGTCTACCCCCTTCCGCACAAGAATGTTTTATGGGGTTTTCTGCACGGCCCTGACCTTTTTACCCATTTTGTTACGAGTCCTATATGTTCGATTGAAAAGGCTTGCGAAAGGCTCTGATATATTATATATTTGAAACAACTTATATTGCTTCCAAATATAAGTTATTCAAACGAATTTAATGTTTTTTATTGTTATTAGAAATGGTTTAAAAATCTATCTCGGGAGATGATAGAAGCAATAGAAAATGGAGATATAGAAAACGGAGTGGCTTTTATCTGTGTGATTGTCGATGGCGGCTGGTCCCACAGAAGTATGGGATTTCGGTTTTCTTCGAAGAATGGTGTCGCAATCATTATTGGGGCCAGAACGAAAAAGATACTTTTTATCGGTATAAGAAGTAAATACTGTTGTATTTGCGCGGTGAAGGAGGTTGACGCTAATGTACAAGTACCGTCGCATAAATGCTTCAAAAATTGGGAAGGCTCATCAACCGCGATGGAAGCGGATATCCTTATCGAGGGTTTCAACAAAAGCTTGGAGATGCATGGATTGGAGTATAGAACACTCATCGGCGATGGAGATTCGTCCGTGCACAAAAAACTGCAGGAAAATGTTCCCTATGGTCCTAGGATACGAAAAAGTGAATGTGCCAACCATGTGGTGAGAAATTATAGGTCAAAGCTTTACGCATTAGGAAAATCGTTCAAAGGAGTTTTGACTCAGTCCCGAATTACGCGAATGGGGAAAGGAGCCAGAGCCGCGGTAGCGCACGTGGCCAAGGAGATGAATGAAGAAATGAATGCGGAAAACAATCAAGAACGCACGTTGAATTTAGCCGCGCTACACAAAAGGTACGCGGAACGTCTCCGAAAAGACATTAGAAACACCCACCTCCATGTCTTTGGCCGCCATACTAACTGCCGAGATTATTTCTGCGATAAATCGGGTCCAGACAGAACGGCTTTGCTGACGAAACCCCTCGAAATGAAGTTATTGGAAGCTTCGCAACGAGTGCAAGATTTGGCTTCCTCATTGCTAGACAATGAGACCAACAATCTAGCTGAAAATTACATGTCGTTGGTTGCTAAAGCGGTTGGTGGCAAGCAAATTTTTTATTGTCGAAAAGGCTCGTATTTTACAAGGTGCGCAGCGGCCGGGCTACAATTTCAGCTTGGACGAAACTGGCACGGGCAAACCATAAAAAATATCACCCAAGAGAGCCCGTGTACAACGTTAAAAAAGCACGCCGCAAGAAAAGAAAAACAAAAGAAATGGAAAAAGCGATCACTGGAGAAAAAATTTGACGCGTTGAAAAAATCGTCGAATAAAGTTATAGAACCCATGGACAAGGCTAACTATGGTCAAAATTCCCAAAAGCCAGATATGTCGACGTATGATATGGAACGAAGGAAAAAAGAAATTTTACATGAACTAACGGTAACTATCAAAGAGCAACAAGAACTTAGTTCCAGAACAGTGATGCAAGCGGGCTGCGAGGAATGGCATTTACAAAGAAGGAAAAGAATAACCGCTTCCAGTTTTGGAAGAGTCTCAAAACGAAGACCACAAACTGGGAATGCCAAACTCGTTGAGTCTCTGCTTTACGCCAAATCTTTCACGAATGCTCCTGTCGAATGGGGAAAAGCGAAAGAAAGTGTGGCGATTGCCGACTACCAAAGAACAGAAAATGTAATTGTGGTCCCCAGTGGTCTTTACGTCGACCTGGAGTACGGGTTCCTTGGGGCCTCCCCAGACGGCTTGGTAGGCGACAACGGTTCAATCGAGGTCAAGTGCCCCTATAAAGCCAGATTTAGGACTCCCGAAAATGCGGCCATTGAGCAAAAGGACTTTTGTTCAAAACTTGTCCACGGAATGTTGAAATTGAAAAGAACCCACGATTATTACCACCAAATCCAGGGGTTACTTCACATTACAAAGCGCGAGTATTGTGACTTCATAATTTGGACCACTTGTGGAATGAACGTGGAAAGAATTTACCCTGATGAAAAGTTCTGGGGTAAAGTTTTGGAAAAACTTAAAATATTTTATCTTGACTGTATGATTTTGGAAATAGCTGATCCACGTTTCACCAGATCTATGCCCATTCGAGAACCAGTTCCTATCACAGGGACCAAGTCCGCTAGTAAAAGAAAATATACAAATACACCTGAAGCCCCCGATGAAACTCCTAAAAAGAAACGACAAAATAGAAAATCAACTAATTTGAAGTTGACCTGAGCAGTGATTCGAGAGTAAAAATATAAAATCATTAGCATTATTTCTGGTAAGGGTATGTGTAATAAAAACAATCACAATCCGTCCCTCTTTTACTCAAATCGCTTGAATTCCTTTCATCATATCACAGCCTAACAAACAGTATCACAACTATAAAAAATAAAAAAATCACGAAATTCATTTTCAAAGTTATTTCAAATTGTTCTTTTTATAAAGTAACGTGGCCTTCTTGTTGAAATGTTGCTCTTACGTCACAGTCTCTTACTTTGACAAGCCTACGAGCGCGCGCTACAGTCGCGAGGAATATAGCTTTTTCTAGAGCGGGTGCAAATCGCTCGTGCGAGGAATACACTAATAAAGCTGGGTCTTGTGACGTAAGAGCAACATTTTAACAAGTTGGGCAAGACCCCTTTTTATTTTATAAAATCAACTATTCAAGATTTAGTATACCCCTAAAATGCACCAGCTTTCGCTCGCGATGAAATATAATCCACTATAATGCCGATCCATCTCGAGCCGGGCAAGCGGCATTGTCATACTTATCGATATTTGCGAATTGTTACTTACGCTATAACACATAAAACGACACGAGTAACAGTTATCTGTACTAAATTAAAAATAAATTTCATTGTACTAAAATTTCAGTAGTTCAAAGATTATTGATTGTATAGAAAATCGAAAAGGGTGATAATGTTTTTCAGTAATCGTCCAAGTACTCAAAATGCCCCCATAGAGAAAGAAGGAAGGGGAGAGATATTTAGAAAGGTGACGACGTAAACTCGAAGGTAGAGAGAAGCTCGTACACTAACGCGCATCGCCGTTGCGCATGAGACTGCGTGACGTCATAATAAGTGGGGATTTTAAACTTTGCCAAAAACGCAAACCATAGAGACGTAGTTGCACACAACGATGCGCGTTATTGTACAAGATTGTCGGTAATCCTGGTAGCCATATGACGCGAAGAGCCACTCTGTGAAATTGGGAAATACATTGAAATTCCCTTTCACCATCTCTCCCCTTCCTTCTTCTCTATGCCCCTAAGGCCGTTATTCATTTTGGTCGCTCTCATCCCCCCCCCCTCTTTAAAATCAAGAGCCGCTTCTCAGCGGGAGTCACGGGATATCTGCCAACGCCTCCCCTAAAAGCTTCTTTCGGCCAGGTCTAAACCCTAGTTCTCAATGCCACCGTCTCAGGACTATAACAATGAAGAGAATTTGACAATGATTTTTGACGTACAATCCATCTGGTTCCCGCGTTAAATTCAAATAGTTTTTTATTCTGGCAACACCAGCAAGAGACGATTTTCAGAGCCATCTGGTGGTTTTTAAACGAAATAGAAAACCTTTTACTTCCCCCTTAAATCAAAAAGGAGCTAGTCAGACTTGTGGTCTCGACGGATTTGATTCGTTTTTGCACCTTTGGTTTGTGGGTAAAATTTCAACAATAGAAGGGAAGCCGGTACAAATTTCCGGGGTCCGCGCCACCTAGGAGCAACAAACACAGCACCCCACACAAGAAGAACGCAACCCGTCAATAGTCGTGGATTTTCTTGTGTACATTTTTCATTTGTTAGACTTTTTAGTGCCTGCTGCCGCCGGAAGGGAAAAAATTCGGAAATTGTCTTCCCCCTTGCCCGTAAAACGTAAAGGTTCGTCCAATCAATTACAGTAGATACAGGGACGAGAAAGTGTATTGGCGGCCTCTGTTGGAATATTTCACCTAAAACGACCTAAACACAAGGAGAGTTAGTTGTAAACAAAAAAAATGGTGCTCACCTAATTTTAGCGGTTCTTGACGAGGCTTAAGTGTTCAAAACAAATGGGATTTTTTTTATTTACGCTCGTAGTTTTATTTTTAATTTAACATCAAAATGGTAAAAACAAACTACAATAATACTGTCCATGGTGAACCACGTCTTAACAATGGCCGCGGTTTGTTCACATCTAACTCCCCGTGAATATGAAGACGTTTAAAATCAAAAAAATTTTCCCTGCTTTCTCGTCTCTGTATCTACTGTCCTTGGTCCAATGAAATTTGTACCCAAAGTGACGTAATTCTACGGTTTCCTTATTTTTTCAAAAGGTGGTGCTAGTAGTCGAGGGTTACTTTGAGAAGACACATTTTGAAAAGGATAGCTGTCCTGGAAAATCTTTTATTTGTCTATGGTCCCCCTAACGTATTTTTTAAAATAATTGTCTTCAGCATTAAGTTTTCCCGCGCCCATTTAGTTAAGCTTTTGCACGATGGGTAGCGCCATGCTAAAGACTGGATTTTTAAATTTAATTTAAGCATGAAAATGAATATTTCTTATTATGCCTTGGAAATTTGATAACTAATTGACTTAGCTCGAAACTGATTTGTCTCGAATATGATTATCATCGAAAGACTTTGGTTAATAATGTAATAATCTTGAAACTGAAATACATCTTACTAAGCTTATTAAATGTTTCCGAATTTCGTTCTTTTTCAAATTCGTAACTTCTCCATTTCGAACATATCGTCTACGACGCTTTTCCGTTTCGATTATCTTCATTTACGAGCTCAGTCAATCATTGACCAAAGTCTTTCGATGTTATTCAGATTCTAGACTAATCATTTACGAGCTTAGCCAATCATTGACCAAAGTCTTTCGATGTTATTCAGATTCTAGACTAATCATTTTCGAGCTTAGCCAATCATTGACCAAAGTCTTTCGATGTTATTCAGATTCTAGACTAATCATTTTCGAGCTTAGCCAAATATTGACCAAATCCTTTCGATATTATTCAGATTCTAGACTAATCGTATACGAGCTTAGTCAGTCATTGAGCAAAGTCTTTCGATGTTATTCAGATTCTAGACTTATCATTTTCAGGCTTAGTAAGTCATTGACCAAAGTCTTTCGATGTTATTCAGATTCTAGACTAATCATTTTCGAGCTTAGCCAAATATTGACCAAAGTCTTTCGATGTTATTCAGATTCTAGACTAATCATTTTCGAGCTTAGCCAAATATTGACCAAATCCTTTCGATATTATTCAGATTCTAGACTAATCGTATACGAGCTTAGTCAGTCATTGACCAAAGTCTTTCGATGTTATTCAGATTCTAGACTAATCATTTACGAGCTCAGTCAATCATTGACCAAAGTCTTTCGATGTTATTCAGATTCTAGACTAATCATTTACGAGCTTAGTCAGTCATTGACCAAAGTCTTTCGATGTTATTCAGATTCTAGACTACTCATTTACGAGCTTAGTCAGTCATTGACCAAAGTCTTTCGATGTTATTCAGATTCTAGACTAATCACTTACGATTTTAGCCAATCATTGACCAAATCCTTTCGATGTTATTCAGATTCTAGACTAATCATTTACGAGCTTAGTCAGTCATTGACCAAAGTTTTTCGATGTTATTCAGATTCTAGACTAATCATTTTAGAGCTTAGTGAGTCATTGACCAAAGTCTTTCGATGTTATTCAGATTCTAGATAATCATTTACGATTTTAGCCAATCATTGACCAAATCCTTTCGATATTATTCAGATTCTAGACTAATCATTTACGAGCTTAGTCAGTCATTGACCAAAGTCTTTCGATGTTATTCAGATTCTAGACTAATCACTTACGATTTTAGCCAATCATTGACCAAATCCTTTCGATGTTATTCAGATTCTAGACTAATCATTTACGATTTTAGACAATCATTGACCAAATCCTTTCGATATTATTCAGATTCTAGACTAATCATTTACGAGCTTAGTCAGTCATTGACCAAAGTCTTTCGATGTTATTCAGATTCTAGACTAATCACTTACGATTTTAGCCAATCATTGACCAAATCCTTTCGATGTTATTCAGATTCTAGACTAATCATTTACGAGCTTAGTCAGTCATTGACAAAGTTTTTCGATGTTATTCAGATTCTAGACTAATCATTTACGAGCTTAGTCAGTCATTGACCAAAGTCTTTCGATGTTATTCAGATTCTAGACTAATCATTTAGGAGCTTAGTCAGTCATTGACCAAAGTTTTTCGATGCTATTCAGATTCTAGACTAATCATTTTAGAGCTTAGTGAGTCGTTGACCAAAGTCTTTCGATGTTATTCAGATTCTAGACTAATCATTTAGGAGCTTAGCCAATCATTGACCAAAGTCTTTCGATGTTATTCAGATTCTAGACTAATCATTTTCGAGCCTAGTCAGTCATGGAAAAAATTCGATCTTTTTCTGATGCGCAATGTAAAGTATACTACCAGTTGGGTCGAATCCGTGAAATATTTCGTGAGCGATCACGTGTCCGAGTATCCCAAATAAGACCGATCTATCGGGAAAAATTGGAAACGTGTATAATACCCTTATTGCTTGTTATTGAATACAAGCACGAGCGTATTCATTTGCACCATGTATATCTAACTGTGTTTCTAAGCTGTGGGTCAAAGATAGCTGGTAACATTCTACACGTCTAGAGCGTTGCCAACGTGAAAATCAAGGCCAGTGCATGAAAATTTTCTTAAATATATTTCAAGAATTTTAGTTCGCCAATAGGCGCTTAAATAAATCATCCTGCAAGGAAATCGCCAAGAAGTAATATTTCCGAGAGCCAGGACCCGCAAGTTATTGTTTATATAGTGATTGTGGAAATACTGGAAACTTTTCAAATTTAAACAGAACTTCGTGTTTTTGCAAAAACCTACCTGGATAAAAAGGAACGCAATTGGGAACTATTGTTGTTACCGTAAAGGTGGAAAATTTCCATTATTTTAACAAGCACTATATAAACAGTGATTTGCAGGTCCTGGCTCTCGGAAATATTACTTCTTGGGAGGATGATTTTTTGAAGCGTCTATTCCGACCACTATAGTTCATTTCGAACCTGAGCCTCGTTGTCAAGGCAACGGAAAGGTTTCAAAAGTCAAGACCTACAAATAGATTTGCCGTTGCAAAATGTGCAATTATAACAAATTTATTATGTTATTTAAGATTTTTTTAGCTTCTTATAAGATATTAAATTTAAAGCATTTTAGGAAAAGAAAGGTAAGGATACATTTTTTTAAGTAAACGACCATACCATCTTGAATAAATTCATTTGAGCGTTAACCGAAGAAATCAATTACTGTTAATTCTGAGGAAAATATCTGAAATTTGTTAATTATCTTTAAAGAAATGTGTAATATTAATATTTTAATTTATTTTGGTTCAATCGAAAAGATGGGCATTAAACTTTTATGAAATAAAATTTGGCTCTAGGCAGTAGGCCTTGTCAATAAAAATTACCAAAGTTCCGAACCAAATAAATATCGTCGTTAGAACACCGAAGACCCGAGTTGAGTACACCGATTACAGTCATACGAAACTGACTTTGGTAATGCTAAATCTGTAATCAGTTACGTATAAACTTGGGTGCAGTCAAAGCTACAGCTTGTTCACCGATTGCTCGGATACAGAATCGAATCTGTCCAATGCAGTTATACATTCATGGTAGAAATGAAAATCTTTGTGGTACAAGTTAAGAGAATGATTTTATACCTAGGCTGCGATACATCGGCTAAGAACGGGTAATCCAAAATCGAAATTGGAATGGCTAAAGTGAAGCAAATAAGCATTTATTTAGAAATGCGATGGAAGGAACGTACGAGGTAACGTACTTATGGAATTGACCAACGGATGATACCAGGCGTTGACCCTAATTAGGTCGGATGAAATCCAACTTGAAGCGGATTTCGAAAATTAGTTCATTTCGGGCTAAAAATATAATTTACTTACTATGTTTCGCGGACGAATTTTTGATTGAGCAACTGAGTAGTTTTATGAGTCCATTGAAGTCCCAGCAGAGCCATGCTGACATCGATGTAGTTGGACGTATTATTTACGAAACCACCTATTGCGTAGTGTTTACTCAGTTCGTCTTCGTTGAGAATCCAATCGGGAAAACCAACGTGCGGAACTATTTTTTTCAACTTAATAAAAAAACGAAGTCTTTATTCGCTGGAAAATACCGGTAATTAAGGGCTGATTTTCACTTGGCGAGCGCAAGGAGGATAGGAAGGGAGGCGAAGTAGGAGGGATGAACGCGCCAGCATCCTTGTAAGAAGCTTAGCGCGCGCTCGGCGGGAAAATTCCGGGAAAATGGCAGCAAGATTCAGTGCCATCTTTCCCATTGGGCAAAAAGAGCACTGCCCCAGGGCCCCATGATTCTGGAGGGCCCCAAGATTCTGGAGGGCCCCATTTTTCAAATTGTGAAATGCAAAAGAAATTTTAATCAAAAAAAGTGTTTTTAACATTGCTCGAAAGTCCTAAACTTCGTATTTAGTCACGTCTATAGACAGCGTAAATCTAAAACGAATAAATACTTTTGGTTGTTGGTATTTTTAAATTGAGAATAAGCTTCTTCTTTAGTAACCTTTAGTAGGACGAGTGAAACTATTTGAACCGATAGTTGTAGATTACAGCAACGATGGACTTCGCACTGGATGTTAGAAACTTGGGTGGAGTTACAGGGGATCGCCCATATTTTTGCCCAGGGGCCTTCAATTAGGTAAAGACGGCCCTGGCAAGATTGCGGCCGCTACGCTACGTGTTGCCGCCATTTTTAACGAAGTTTTCCCGCTGAGTTCGCGCTAAACTTCTTACAAGGATGCTGGCGCGTTCATCCCTCCTACTTCGCGTCCCTTCCTATCCTCCTTGGCGAGCGTCAACGAAAAGCCTGTAAGACGCAAAAATATTGTATTAGGCCTAACGTGGATAATTGCTCTAGTGAAAACCAGCCTTTAAAGATGATTGATCGACGCCCACCATCGTGAAAGTTTTCCCCAGTGAAAACCACGAGTGACTAAACGTAGCAACGGTTCCCAATTTTCATCGGTCAAAAATAATCTCAAAACTCAAAGTAATTATTGCAATCAGAAGACAAACGATAAGACCAGAATTCTAACCTAAGCTAAACTATTCGTAACGTAACCCTTGAGCCCAATTGGTCATCCACTAAAAGATACAGGGGGCCATTTAAGTAGGGAGGAAAAGAAGTAAATAAAAAATTGAAAGCAAAAACAAGCATAAATTTCCGGTTCCCCGAACGCCATCTAGTGTTGATTGAGTCAGAATTCGGAAATAGGTGGCGGTTGTAATTCGAAAATCCTGCCATGTTTGGCCCCTCATTTTTACATTAATTTGAACGATTCTAAGAAAGTATATGTTTATTTTAATAGTTGTTTAAAACATGACTGATACTTCATGGTATTCTTGATTTTATTAAAAACAGTTAAAATTTACATGTTTCCGAAGCTTTCGGGTTCGAGACCCCTCGTCAAGCGGTATTTTGAAAACTGAATAATTTTACAGATTGAATTACAAATTGTGGAATTTTCGATACAGAGATTGACATTTCTCATACAAATAAGTTTTTTATGATTTAATTTTTAAATAATTATAAATATTATACTAATTATGAACTTAGTATGTATAAAAATAAGTATTTTCTTTACTAACCACACTCGATATGATAGCTGTGTATTAATATTCCAGGATATTTACTACGACGACCTCGTGTATTTTTTTTTAAAACTGTTCCTAAGAAATTGGCCCCCAAAATGACAGAGGCCCGCGATCGCGCGTTTTTCCCAATAGGGGGCAATAGTGGTCGGGTGTTAGCTCTATTGGACGGGTTTTTCGCAGAGTCCTGTCCTGGATTTATCATTATTTGGCCAATGCCTAACATAACTTAGGATTTGTTACCACTGAGGCTACGGTGAGCGTCGCCGAAAAAAAATAGCTCTTTCTATAGTCAAAACATGTATAAAAGTGGTATTTTTGTTGCACGCGCTGTTGAATTATTTAATATAAATTAACTCGCGCAATTATTCACGCGGTCTCTTAAATATAAAAATATCACGCGCTCGTATTTTTAAGAGAACGATAGGTGGTTTTATTTCGCCTGTCCGAGGACAAAAAGTCTAAACTTTTTACCCTAAAACGTTTTTTTCGCCTGTTCTCGGGGTAAGATTTACCCTGTCCCGAATTTTGTTCGCTTGTTCCAAAGCTCTAAGGTTACACTTTTTACTCCTCCTCGAAAAGAGGTGTAGAGGGAGTAATCTAGCTTTGTCGTCTGCTTAAATTTCGTTTCACGAAAACATGACGGGTTTTGAACATCTTCACATATGGAAAGCTTATAATAACGAAAATTGAATTGTTAAATGGTATTTAATGACTTTGAAAGTCACTTGATGACTTAGGCCTATCAGGTGGTGCCTTGGTAATTAGAAAAGCTGAATATTATTATTAAATGAATGAGAAAAATGAGTCACGTATTGATGACCTCACCACCGGTCGCCATCTTAAAACAAAACTACGGCTGCTACGGCAATAAATAACCTTTAACCTTTAACTACTCCCTTCTTACTCCAACTCGTTTTTTTCGTCAAGATGGAATTGGAGTAAAATGACGTCATAGGGCTACACTTTTTAACCTGCTCAAAAAACCCGGAACAGGTGAAAAAAACCACCTTATAAAACTGACATAAACACGTGACCTCTCGTATTTTATAGAATATCCTATTTTTCGCGTAGACGCTCACCGTCGTGTCGTTCTAACCCGAGTGATACCAGCTCTTAACCTAACCTAACCTAACCAGAAACCTAGGGAAAACCAAGGCGTAGCAAATCACGAACCTCAGAGACCCGGCAAAAAGAAACCCGATGCCACCTAGGAGCAACAAACACAAGGAGAACGCAGCTAGCCTTTAAGGGGGAAGACTACAGTGGCCATTGTCTACTTTCGCGTTATTTCAAGCTGAACTCTTTTAATTTTGTATTTTAACATATAAAATTAATATTTAAATGTAGAACAGCCTCTTGTTTAGTGCCTAAAATAAATTTGACAATTTTAAATTTAAAAGTAATTAAGTTATTACGTTTTAATTCGGACCCCCGGAGCTAAACAAGTTGGGCAAGCGCCCAAACTACCCTTTAGTTAGGACCTTCTCGTTAACTATTAATATTAGAATTATCAAAATTATTTCAAGCACTAGAGGAAGGTTCAGCCTAATAAGAAAAATATAATTCAATTGTGTAATTGTTAAAACAGAAACGTTCAGCTTGAACGAAAAAGAGGCTTTTACTGTATTCTTCCACCTTAAACACTCTAACGCAGAGTTGTGTACAAATTTCATTGGACGAGCCTTTACGCTGAGCGTTTTACGGAAAGGGGGAAGACAATTTCCAAATTTTCCCCTTCCGACGGCAGCAGGCGCTAGAGCGTCTAGCCAATGAAAACTGTACACAAGAAAATGCACGACTTTTGACGGGTTGCGTTCTCCTTGTGTGGGGTGCTGTGTTTGTTACTCTTAGAAGAAATTATGAAAGTGGCTACGTTTAGTCGATTAGTGAAAAGGAAAAGCCTACTTTGTCAACCAGTATGCTCTTGGCACCTTCGTCTAACCAATCCGACTTGTTAATGCGGCTTTCAATCGTTTTCTTCACGTCGTCGATCATTTTCCCAACCTGAGGATAGTTTTATGACGGAAAAATTATATCTTCATTCATCAAAGATAATATAGACCTCGTACCCTAGATTCGAAATCACTGCCTCGCGCATAGTCCATATCGCTTACCTCACGTTCTCCACAAATATTAGCTCTATGGGGCGCGTCAAAATTATAAGCATTCTCGCGTTGATAGTGAGAACTTCTCAAAATATTTACGGTTCTTCTCACGGCAAATGACGTAATATCTTCTCACGAGTTCTCATGAGAAGAGTAAAGGCGGATGCACACATACGGTCGCGAGCGAGTTTCACGCGAAATTTTCGCGCTCTATTCGCTCGGTTTCGCGCGACAACCATACACACGTGGCTTCGTCAGTCGCGCACGCTAAGCAGGAATCGGGATTCATATATTCATTCATATATGTCATACCTAACAAATTCATTTCTACACCAATTTAATTCCATGAGTTTTTGACATCTTGATGGTAGAATGATTTATGCTATATAGACGTTAATTTTTTTTACGTTTTCTAGTAATTTATTTTCTTTTTACATTTTCTATTAATTTAATTTCTTTTTACATTTGTTTTCGATAAAAACCGACACAGCCACTACACGTGCCCAGCTCCAAACAACCATGAAACAACGAAAGAAAAGATTGCATCATGTGGTAGAAGCTTGGCTTTGATCACGTGAATGAACGCGACCATTCTATTGGCTAGTTCGGGGGAGACGAGCGACACTCGCGCGTGAAAATAGAAAGAAATCCTATTCCCGGCGACGTTTCGCATGCTCGCTGGCGAGACCGATATTTTTCCACGGCGCATGCGTTCGCGCGAAATTTGCGAGCGAAACTCGCTCGCAACCGTATGTGTGCATCCGCCTTAAGAAAGCCTCCGAGCATTGTCACTTGGGGCGCGTCAAAATTCTAAGAAGCAAGTCTACTCTTGAGAAGAGTTCTTCGTGAGAATTTTTCTCTCCGTGAAAACTCGCTAAAAAGCGTCAAAAGTAAAAAGATTCTTCTAAAGATGGCGGCGGACTAGAATGCCACGAACGTTGTAATCTGAAGCTTGTTTTCCACTGGCGCGCGCAACGACGCGTTTCTCAGCTTTGAAACGTTCAAACGCTTTTACGCGCGTAAGGAAAATAACATTATGACGCACGCTAGTGGAAAACAAGCTTAAGATTTTGACAATAAAAATTATTTTAACACGATTTCATGATAATATATGAAGGAAGAAAACATTTTACTTATAATTTAAAAGGAAATATTTCATCGGAAAATAAAATTAACATTCGGTTTTCTCTGAGCTTCATTTTCGTCCACAAAAATATCATACTGTTTATTTTCTTCAGCATCAAGAATATTAGCTGCCATTTTTATTTATAATTCCCCCCCCCCCCCGTTTTGAGCAAGTGAGAATGCTCGGCGGCATTCTCGGTCTTCTCGAGAGAACTCTTGAGAAGAGATTACGTCACTTCCTGTGAGAAAGACCGTCAAAATTTTGAGAAGTGGGAATTCTCACTATCAACGGTAGAATTCTTAGAATTTTGACGCGCCCCAAGTCAAAAACGGGGGGTGAGGGAATTATAAATAAACATGGCTGAAGGAAATAAACAGTATGATATTTTTGGTAATGAAAATGAAGCTCAGAGAAAACCGAATGGTAAGTTAATTTCCGATGAAATATTTCCTTTTAAATAATAAATAAAATGTTTCCTTCCTTCATATATTGTCGTGAAATCGTGTAAAAATAATATTTATGGTCAAAGGCTTAGTTTACAGCGTTCGTGGCATTCTCGTAAGCCGCCATCTTTAGAAGAATCTTTTTACATTTGACGCTTTTTAGCGATATCTCACGGAGAGAAAATTTCTCACGAAGAACTCTTCTCAAGAGAAGAATTCCTTCTTAGAATTTTGACGCGCCCAAGGTAACCAACAATAGAAAGTGCCCTACAGCAACCGATCGCTACCTTAGAGCCAGAATCAAGCAAGTCTGAAAACCCCTATTTGAGAAAAAACAGTTTTTAGTTCGAAATCTAGCATAATAACAATGATAATCTAATAATGGAAATTGATAAAAATAGAGTGAAAATATATATTCAACATTTTGTACTGAGGCACCTTGATTTAAAAACACTCAAGGATTCTTATTTTGAATTTATTTCAATAGTCACGTATCTCGACTTACTTGACTTTTGCTCTCAGGTAGCGCGATGGAGGCCGATTTTTCGGAGGTCACGTGCCGGAAGTGGGTAATCGCTTCGTTACAAAACCGTGAATCGGAAAGCTTTCTGAATTCGAATTTAGGATACCGAGTTCCGTATTATCTTTGATTGGATTTTACCAGATCTTTCTTATGGGTGCGTTGCGACCAGAACAGGTTATAGATGTTGGCCGCTACGTAGGGCATCAAATTGTTGACTTCCAAGGCGCATCTGTGATCGTTGTCCGCCGGACGCCCAAAGAGACTGCTGAACCTCGGTGCAAGTTGGAATAGCACCTTCGTCATAAACCAATTTTGCACCGTCCTTCAAAAACCACGCCAGTAAATATCACGGAAACGAGTTGAAACTTTCCAACGCGATCGAAATACCTGACGTCAGAAGCGTACAAAATGTCAATGACTTCTTTTACCGCGCTTGCGTCCGCCATAACTTCCATTTTATCGTCGACGTTCGCGTTCAGCAAAACTTTCATCATATCAACCCAGTTGGCCGGCGACGGTAAAGGGACCCGCTGGTTCAAATCAGCCAGAGTCATTCTCATTTTCTTGATCGTTTCGGGTAAGTTCATCTACGTAAAATAAAAATATGATTCATTAATTTCGTCAATTGGAATTATTTAAAATAAAACTAGAAATTGACCTACGTTGTCCGACGAATATTGAATCGGTTTTTTCACATTCTGATGAAGAAATAAATATTTATGCATTTGACATTTAAACAATCAATAAACCATCGCCGTTAAAACAAAACCACGTAACTTGAGATACGTGGTTTTGTCAAAATTGACATATTTAGATTCTACACCCCAACTTAAGTATATACCATTAAAAACATTAATAGGTTGCAATTGGATTTATTTTTTTTAAATCGAGAAAACATTTAAACGTATCTTTGATATTCACAATTTATTTCGCGCAAAAGCACGTATCTCGCTTATTTTCAGCTCCTATCTCACTTCATGACGCAAAACCACGTATCTCTAAAAAATCCCCTTTAGCAAAATATTTTTAAATTAAAATCCTCTTAAAGAGTCAATATTGAAACGAAATTATTTAACTATAAAATTAAAAATTATTTAACTATAAAATTAACTGGCTTGTAAAAACCTAACACGCGATTTCACAAGTCCCTGCAAAATTAAAAAATCAATTTTTCTCAAAAAGGCCACCGAAAAGATACGTGGTTTTGTTTTAACGGCGACGAAACACTCCAAACCTGAAGTTTATTATCCAATTCTTTAATACCCTTAATGTCGTTATCTAACCACGCAAAATCGCATTCTACTTTCGACGTGTTTAGGAAACACACTATGTTCTTAATAGCTTCTTCGTTCATGACGTAGTTTCCTTCCGTATTCGTAAAATACGTCGACGTCAAATCCGCGAGCAGATCAGACTTGGAAATCTGAAAAATACTACCCTTATTATCGCGACACGTTGTGAGAGCTATGAGCAACAAACACAAGGAGAACGCAGCTAGCCTTCAAACAGCCTAACGCAGTGTTGTGTACGATTTTCATTGGACGAGCGTTTAAGCTGAACGTTTTACGGAAAGGGGAAGCCAATTTCAGAATTTTCCCCTTCTGACCGCTGCAGGTGCTAAAGCGTCTAGCCAATGAAAACTGTACACAAGAAAATCCACGACTTTTGACGGGTTGCGTTCTCCTTGTGCTTTTGTTGCTCCTAGGTGTGAGTAACCGAAATAAATAAAGCGTAATATACTTTACAGATAAAACAAACTTGTCGGCTTCGAGAGGATGGGGCAAGACAACGAAGTTCAGGATGATATTCAGATTAAATTCCTGGAGCGCTTTCAAATTATACGAAATGACGCTTCGGACACCGTCTTCTACGCTTCCGGAAGTTGAATCTGGGGCGTCGAGAATGGGCCAACCGCCAAACTGCTCGATCAAACCGATAATATCATCTATCCTTTGGTTGGAAGAATCGGCTACGCGAGTGGACAAATGACGCTCGATAAATTCGTACGGACACGAGCGATAGAATTAGCCTTACCGACGCACTCGTGAAATACGTAAGACGCCAGGCCACGAGGTTTACTGAGATCGTCGGGCGAAAGTATTTTCAGAAGCGCTAAATCAATCAAAATAGACAAAAACAGAGTGGTTTGAAATTTCCATTTTGAAAGGGCGCTGGAAAATGGTCTTACTGGATAGCTCATCGAGAACGCTGTTTTGTAATCTCTCAAATGGACCGGTAACAGGCGTGACGTCGGTAGCCGGAAAATGACTTTGCCAATTTCCGCAAGTGTAATTGTAAAAATTCTCGCACGGGTCCATCGTTGTATCCATAATATTGGAAAGATCCGAAACTATGATCGTCATAAAATGTCACTTTCCGAAATACGACCAAAAGGTAACCTATATCATGTTTTTATTTCACCCACGAACTTTCAATTGGAATATACTTTAAGGTGGAGACTATTCAGAACGTCAAATTCCGTGATTGGCCTAGATTTTGCATTCAAAATTTAGAACAAAAATGATTATCGTATTGCTTTTATCAATTAAATTCAAATTATAAATCTCCGATAAAAATTAGCGTTGGCGATTTTGACCACTCTCAAGTTTATTTCAATCGTATTTTTGTTTGGTATCAAAAACGACGCGCAAATCAGACGTTTCCGCTCGCCTGTCGAATCCTAGTAACTCCAGTGAACATTCTCAATATTATCACTTTTTGTAAATCTTGTTTATATGAATTTTTAAATTGCGAATCGTTAAAAGCTTTTAAATAAAGTTTTATAACACTTAAACTTTTTCTTGTAAGAGAAATAGTAATGAAAATGTTCAATACACTAACTATGAATTGAACCCCTCGTGTGAGGCGATCATCGGTGGTGTAGTCGGGTCAGGGCGTCGCCCCGGTGCTATTTTCAAAGGCAGGGCGCCGCCCCGAATTGGTTTTTCCATTTTGCCAGGGCGCGCCCTGCCTCTTTTTCTCAAATTTCCAGGGCGCGCCTTGCTTCTATTTCGTAAATCATTTTTCTCGAATAAAGGGTGTGTGAATTTATTATAAATACCATAACAATTTCAAATCGTTACCTATGTACGGCCAGCTTCGATCACTCAAAAAATCGAAGTTGGACGTAAATTTTTAGCGGCCGGTACAGCCAACTTCGAAGTTGGCCGTTCCCCAGGTAGCGCCCCCGTTTTTTTTTAGGACTACACCATCATACAACCTCCGAGCAAAGACGTTCGCTCCAAGGTCAAGTGTGAGGACGCCAAAATAATCTCCTTGGCTTATAAAGAGAGGACCAAATGGTCATGGGTAAAATATGGTCATGGGTAAAATATGGTCATGGGTAAAATATGGTCATGGGTAAAATATGGTCATGGGTAAAATATGGTCATGGGTAAAATATGGTCATGGGTAAAATATGGTCATGGGTAAAATATGGTCATGGGTAAAATATGGTCATGGGTAAAATATGGTCATGGGTAAAATATGGTCATGGGTAAAATAAATTATCGCCTATACGAATAACATTACCAGTCTGTTGGCAAAAACGTTCTCGGCATATCACTTTGGTAACGGTAGCTACGTTAACATTAACATCTCCTGTAGGAATCAACACGTGTTACAACACTTTATCCCAAGGCATAAGATAAAATAAACGCCTTACTGTCTCTAGTCGCCAAAACCAAAACCGACACGAATAGAGAAAAGGTCAAAGCGGATAAAACGCAAATGGTCACGCATGATTTATTGACTTTACTTCTCGTGTAACTGTACCAATAAAAACATCATCATAATCAAGGCGAATATACAACCAAACCTAGGCTTAGAATTACAAGACCAACTCACGAAGTTTCCAAATAATCCTGGGAGTTGGAAAGTTGCATAGACATGGTCACAAATATAAATATAACCTGTACCGGGTTCTCTAGGATGAAATACGACTTTAATTTCTCAGAACTAAACGAATCCCCATGATGCGAATCCGAGAAAGTACTTAGAAAACCAGTAAGGTAATTGCGTATCGAACTGATAAAACGTGGAGAATGTATATTGTTGCTCCATCCATATCTAGCCGTTTCCAAGGAAATACTGATAAGCGTCGTACCTTGGAGTTGTTAAAATAAGCGGTGACCCTAAATCTATAAACGATGGTGTAATAGTAATCAAGTTTGAAAAAGGTGGTTTTAAACGAAATAACCTCCTTGATATTCATAATACCACTGTCATGCATTGAGCGTCGAGATTATATCATCCTTTATGATATCAATATCTGAACTAACGTGTTTAGAAGTGGCCTACGTTATAATAAAGGTCCGTGCAAGGAGGGGTACATTTTAACGACGCGTCTTGGATCAAATAAGGGGGTTTACACATACTACATTTAAGGTGGTCGGTTACTTAATAAAATATGTGTCCCAATATTTCTTTATTCTAAGCTAAAAAGAATCGTAAATTGCATCGCATATTTGTTACAACGCGACAGTGACTTCTTTCTCTATGGTCAAATTTAAATGTAGGTCTTGACTTTTGAAACTTTGCCGTTGATTAGGCAACGCGGTCCAGATACGCCTAGTATGCAAATTGTTGAACTAAAATGCCAGAAATTACATGGGACGTAGGCAACGGACTTAGCGTTAAATGATAAAGAATAAATTCACAACAAAGAGTGTCAAAATAAGTTAATTTATAAAATTTAACTGGATTATTTAACAAAGTAAGTAAATGGCTAGGCGTCATTAAACCTAAAATTAGAGAAGTTAAGCATCCGGTGTTATGAACGGGAACGTCCAGGCTTCCACAGTTCTAGTTTAATTTTCAATGATGCTTTGCTTAACCTCTCAATTAAACTGTTCGAGTTTTAACCTAAGGAACATAAAAAACGTCTGCCACATAAGTAACATAATAGCCATAAGTATACCACTTGCAATTGATTTAATGCTAATTTTTGTACCCAACCTTTATTCGACACTGACACTCTCATCCAGCTCTGATTTTGACCCACAACCGAACTGAGTAGTATATTATCCTCCTTGGTAGTATTATATTTCACTTTGGGCATATTTAGACACTAGGGGGCTTAGTTTTCAACTAAGCCTTGATACCGCAATATCTCTGAAAATCAGTTCACTGATAATATTTTTTAATATACATACTAATGTTTATTATGCTACTTATGGATATGCATCGATATCTTTTAGTTAGTCACAAAGCCTGGTAACGAATTAAAACGTCTGGTAACCCCCAAATGCATCCGTTTTAAATGTCATTTTGGTGGGGTACTTTTAGCAGTAGAAGCAATCATGGGGGTTGTCACAGGGTTACTAGTCGATTCCTGGGCTGGCGTGGTAGTAGACGATTCCTGATCTGATGTGGGACTAGACGATTCCTGATCTGGTTGGGTAGTAATAGAAGCGGTGGTAGACTCATAAGTCGTTGACTCTGGCAGGTTTGGAGTAGTGGCTTTTGCAGTGGTAGGCTCCAGCGTTGTTACTGTGGTTATTTCAGATATTCCTGAGGTGGTCGTCACATCAGGACACCTCTTACAAGCTAAATACGCGTTAAACAGATCTTATTATCTAAAAATAGGTGCTCGCGAATCGGTGTAAATGAAACCGAAACATACTGGCACAAGATGGTCTGGCCGCCAAACCAATGACGCCGCACAGCAATACGACGACCAGTATTCCGAGACCCACCACCAATTTGTTCTTCTTGATGAATGTCAAAATAGTTGAGGGAAGACTTTTCTTTCCATAAGTCGCTGGGCTTTACAATAAAAAGTAATTAAAAATTAAAACGATACGAGGAAGTCTTTAATTATTTAATTAATTAATGGTGAAGAAGCGATTGACAATCACTCGTACTCAGCAGGAAGTGTTGGCCTATTGGGGTCATATCCCGCACCATCGAGTGAGTTCTGTGAACCCTGAAAGGACTGCATAGAAACGTGATGGCTACTTTGGTCGCTTCCATCTGGTTGATATCCAGTGTTCACTTCTCCGCGACGTAGTGACCTAGCATCCTGGTAGATGGGATCGCCGCCATTGCGCTGGTCTTCGCGTATTTACGAGAAATGGAAAGCCGAATTAGTTCTAAATCTATAACTATAAGACTTAAAGTTTGTCCTTTTATTTATTTATTTATTGGTATGTCATGTTCCTAAAAACTCGAGAACGGTTAGCTCGAGAGGTTTGAAATTTTAACTCAATGTTCAGGGCCTGATTTCCAAACTTTTTTTTTTGAGATACACAAACATCAGTGTCGACCCGAGGCCTTAGACACCAGAACACACACAATAACTGACAAATCAGGGTGAGATATGTGTAACGGCCACGCCAACGGGGGGATACGTGGGGACAGGGGTGGGGACACCCGTGGCGGAAGTATCCCGACCACCCGTTGGGGGAGTGGTAGTCGTCCTCACACGGCCTTCCACAAACTCTACCTCCCGGACGCCTGCGATTACAGGAGTGAGCCACTACTCCCGGCCCTGATTTCCAACTAAACGCGCCTAATTCCAAATACCTGTCATGGTTATTAAACTAATTAAATTTTACTCATAATTCAATTTACTCGACTTTGAACTTTCGCCTCTTTGTTTCCTTTATCCATTTTCCGCCTGTTCTCGGCCTCCAAGCCCGGGGAGGAGGGGGGGGCGGGGTTCCAGGTAAAGAGGGAGGGGGGGTGTTCGAGGTGGAGAGAGCGAGGGAGGGATAGTGGCTCCCCCTATCTCCAGCGCCAACCCTTTGCTTGCCTTATCTCCTCTCTGAGCTCCTTACGCCCGTCCCGACCTTTAAACTTTTTTTACGGGTTAGTGTTATACGGTTAGTATTAAAGCTAGTATCGTATGAAATTTAAATTCTTGAAATTCACCCAAATTTATTCATCAAGGCAAAGAATATAAAGCCCCAGGAATGGAAGGTGTAGCTCCGTCTAGTGGAACTTTGGCGTCTCTCGTTTTTAAAGAGAGACCGGGTTGCGGTAGCCGTTTCCGGTTACTCTGATTTGCTTTGCCGGATGTTTCTAGCTCAGCCAAAACACGTGGCCAATAATATCAATCCTTCCATTCCTGGGGCTTTATATTCTTTGATCAAGGTAAAGGCCAAATAGAAAGTCGATAAGTATTGCTAAAAATTCTACAAATCCAACCAGGCAAAAAAATCTACAAATTCAGCATGACAAAATTCTACAAATCCAACCAGACAAAAAAATCTACAAATTCAGCAGGACAAAATTCTACAAATCCAGCCAGACAAAAAATTCTACAAATCCAGCAGGACAAAATTCTACAAATAAAGTCAGTCAAAAAATTCTACGAATCCACCAAGACAAAACTCTACAAATAAAGTCAGACAAAAAATTCTACGAATTCAGCAGGACAAAATTCTAAAAATCCAGCTTGACAAAATTCGAAAATAGATAAAATATGGTACCTACGTTGGTTTTGACGCATATTTTCAGCCTGGTACGACTTATATCAATGATTATTGTCAAATAATCCGAAAATGGAACTGAACATAATTATCCACTGCATGGCTTATCTTATCAAAGCGCGCGATACAGGTATGCAAGCCTTTAATACGGTTGACAATTAGAAGAATTTCAAAATGTTGGCAATCTTTTCCAAAATGTTCCGCTTTTATATTATAAAGCCGGTCGTCACGTTTAGAGGCTCTCTTAATATCGACGGCGCTGCCAGCGTTTTGAAAACACGGGCTGGCCGGAGGGCTACCTATCCTTCTAACATATAGAATCCTTGATTAGGGGTTCCACTTGACACGAGAGAACCTAGTGATAGGAATGGTCGAACTTAATCGCCAAAAATAATTTAAAGCAAGTCTCGGCTCTTTCAAGAAAATAAAAGTACGCTCCTAGTATGTACTTCCATCTATTGGTATAAATATAAATTAAATCATGGATAGTAGATTTTAAAGGATCGGTAAAAAGCCTGGTTATTAGCCCCCGTAAACTAATCACACTAAGGTTATTTGAAAAAAAAAACAAGTATCGCTAAGAGTGGACGATACTGTATTTTTTAACGTTTTTATAGATTAAATATGATATACTTAATATCAGTTGATAGTTTTTATTGAATTAGAAAACCAAAATGAAAAATTACTAAAATATAAAGCGCAAAAAATTACGTAACAATATCAACCGCATTAGATTGCCATTTTGAAATTTTAAGATCACGTGGTACAAACGACCTTGCAATACTCCCTCGAAATATCTCGAGCTGATTGATACGCACTGTAGAATGGTATCGAAAACATGTCCTCTTAATTTACTGTCCATGATTAAATACAAGCTGTATAGCGCGATACAAAATGAAGACCCCGATTTCAAGACTCTTTGTGGCTTGACTAGCTTGTTTAGATTTTATTTTTGGTGACATCTATTGAGTAACTTTCGAAACGAGTCGGAGCCGAGACTTGCTTTAAACATTTTCCCGTGCACAGCCCTTATAATAACGATTTATTTCACAAAGAGAATGATTGTCTGAAAAATAATGATAATAATAAATATTTAATTCAATTCAAATGCTGTGAAATAAACTAACTTAAAAATGTTCTAAATGGATTTCACTTAAAGGAGGACTGTCACCACCCTAAAATTGGTTAAAAACCATTTAAATGGGTAGAGGACGTCCGAAAATGGTTATACAAAACTTTTCACGTTAATATTGCCAGTATTTGATTTATTATAACCAACCAAATTTCGTGATTTATCCCCCCCGACTCGAGAATCTCAGAACCGCTCGGTTGAAACCTACCCGCAGCGCCATCTCGTGAACGAAATATTGTTTCCCCGGTTTTACCTTTTTCCGGTCGGAACTGTCGTCTGCTACGACATTGTCCTTCGCTTTTTAGCCTAGTTATATTGGTAGATTGTAGTTAATACGCCTTACACGCCGCCCTTTCTCAAATTTTTGCCGCTTCATTCTTTTGGCGCTGCACGTAGGATCAACCGCGATTTCTGAAATTTTTGAAGCCGTTTGATGCAGATTGCGAAAAAAGAGCGTAACTTTTAAAATACTTTTCCAATAACTATAAAATTTCAGGAACATTATTATTAATATATTTACTATCTTTCTGTAAAATTTGGTTTTGGTGACAGTTCTCCTTTAAAAGAAATTCCTTACGATTACTCTACTGTGGAAGATTCCAATATAGAAAAAATAGTGCCATCTGCTTTTAATACTGGCGAGTAAATATTTAGCAAACTACTTTCGTATTTAAATGTTTCTATGCTGAATCCTTGATATGTTGTACTGAGATAATTTTTGAGCTTTCACACAAACAGTTTCAAACTAGGTACGTAGGTACCGATATGTCTGATCCTAATATAACTTTAGAAAGGTCGTGCGATATATCTGTAGCATCAATGAAATTTTGTTAGAAACTAAATATTAAGTTGGTTGAATATTTAACTGAAGAGATACCTCGAAACGTATAGAAAATTCCCAGCTTAATCAATTATAGGAAGAAATAAATTGTTAATAAGACGACATTCATTTTTGTCAAAAATATCAAACTAAACGATTATAGAAAAGAACACGCGTACACACAAATTAGAACGAAAAAATCAATCAATTTCCGTTAAATTCAGGCGTCCATGTGTCTTAGATTCGGGGTTATAAAAGGCAGTACCCGACCAGAGCAAAATCACTCTTCGCTCTCTCAACAGTTGTCTGCTAGCTAGACCCGCACTCTTAAACCTCTCCAGCATGAAGTACTTGGTCGCAGCCCTTTGCCTGATGGCCCTCACCATCAACCGAGCTTTCGGTAAGTGTGACTGAAATTGTGCCTTAGTTTAAGGACGCCTCTCGCGAAAGTAACCCGTTAGAAATTGAGTTTTGATCGTGTTTAGGTCAAACAATCAATGAAGAAACTAAGGAAACTATCAAGAACCTGGACGTCACCACCGTAAGTACAGACGGTATTTAAAGTGTGCGGCTGCTGGCCAACAAATAATCCTCGTTTGTCTGGCGTTTCATTACAGTGCTACAACAACTTGAGAGCTTGCTACTGGCAATACAGCTCCGCCAGCAAATTGGCCCTCGACGTAAGTTGTCGTTGATAATCGCTAATACGGACAATGCTAATTGGAGTACTATTTCTCTGTAGGGTGGTTTGGAAAGTCTCATCAAGAAATGCCACATTGACTTCGCCGACGTAAGTAGAAAGAATTGAGTCATTTGGTTCACCCGGGTGAAGCGTTATAATTTCATTTTGACCGTGACAGTGCGACAAGAAGGCCTTGCAAACCGCTTACGACATCATCAAGAAGGTAGCCGCCACCGCCGGAGATGCCGCCCGCGTTGCCGGCAGCACCGCCCAAAAGGTGGTCAATGCCGCCATGGACGTCGCCTTCGAAGCCGCCGCCAAGGCTGGACAGATCGCCAATGACGCCGCCATCGCCGCCGGACAGATTGCCAACGACGCCATTAACACTGCCGGAAAGATCGCCAACGACGCTGTCAACACCGCCGGAGACATGGCCAACAAAGCCGGCGACATTGCCAACAAAGCCGCGAACACCGCTGGAGATATCGCCAACAAAGCCGCCAACGCCGCTAAAGATATTTTCGGCCGTATCACCAGAAGATCGTAATAACGCCGATGACCTCTTTAAAGGAGTCAATGGAAATATGTATAGAAAGTTAATAAAGATCGTCTAATATGATTTATGCTTTTAGTGTTTCTTCATTGAATACCCTTGGGTTTGAAATTATATGAATTATGCATGCCGTAACAAGCAGTAGGCCATGATAAGGGGGTTTCCGTCCAAAATGCAACTTCAGCCGTAGCTTTCTCCGTTCTAAATATTGAACTGGCTTTATCTTAAAGGTACTTTCAAGGGAGTAAACACAGAAAAATATTATTGTAAATTTTACAGTAAGCTGCGGTCAGCATAGATGCCAGCAGAATGCTGTTAAGTTCACAACCAACTCTGACTGTTTTTTTTTATTGTCATGCTTCCTGTTAAATTTACTGGACAGCAAGATAAAATTATATTTACAGAGTATTGCTGTTTATTTAATCTTCATTCCAGACGTATTTAATACGGTAAATGCACGCAGTTTATATAGTAAAACCCAATGTTTGTATTATTTCAGTGATTGCCGTAGTTTTAGTTATCAAACGTATTTCGTACAGAACCCATTCACAACCTCTAAATTTCATCAACAATTTTACGGATCAAACCATTGTCACGTTGGTTTATATAAAATTTCCAAATATTTTATTAATCTATTCATGATAGAAGTATATAAAAATTTTTATCAATTATTAAAATTATTATAACAAAAACTTTGACAAATTATTTCTACAAACCAATAGAAAAATTTAATCGACAAATATGAATACAACTCTAGTTGATCATAGGGAAAACCAAAGGAAAGTAAACTATTAACTTGGTTTCAAATTATTAAGCACACGATGAACAAGGGTTGTATAATTAATATAGCATTTTTCGTGGGATGCTACTTATACAAAAGAGTATATAAAAATATTTTTATCGAATATTATTATATTTTAAAATAAAATGAAACTTGCGCGATTTAAAAAAATGTTTTGACAACTAAATAATAATTACTGGTTTTATATACTAGCGCTTGCCGTTTATAACAGAAAAAAACAGCAACGTGTGGTAAATTTTACCCATTTTTGAAGTAAAACGTCAACCACGGTTTCATATTGTTAATTTTAATATAACTGTCATTTTAAAAACCGTACGAATATGAATTTTTACAGTCGCTACTGTTTTCTTCAAAATACAGCAGAAAGCTGTAAATTTTGCGACAAACTGCTGTTAACCCACTTCAACTGCACCTTGCTGTAAATTATAAACCGTATTTGCTGTTTTTTCAACAGTAAGTTTTGAGTGTGTAGTGAGGGGTCGGAAGTCGATTCAATAAACGTCATTGAAACTTTTTCGATGGTCTTCAACCCCCCCACAGCCCTAACTTGAAAGTCCCTTTAAGATGGAGGTCTTGGAATCAGAAACTTTAGTAGCTAGATGAACGCGGGGACTGCCTGAACTAACGTATGATTCTAGGGGCTTCATATTAAATTTAGATATGTCTACAGTTCTAAGTTCTGATTAAAGTTCGGGTCGGTCCATGGTGGAGCGAAGTTCGGGTCGGTCCATGGTGGAGCGAAGTTCGGGTCGGTCCATGGTGGAGCGAAGTTCGGGTCGGTCCATGGTGGAGCGAAGTTCGGGTCGGTCCATGGTGGAGCGAAGTTCGGGTCGGTCCATGGTGGAGCGAAGTTCGGGTCGGTCCATGGTGGAGCGAAGTTCGGGTCGGTCCATGGTGGAGCGAAGTTCGGGTCGGTCCATGGTGGAGCGAAGTTCGGGTCGGTCCATGGTGGAGCGAAGTTCGGGTCGGTCCATGGTGGAGCGAAGTTCGGGTCGGTCCATGGTGGAGCGAAGTTCGGGTCGGTCCATGGTGGAGCGAAGTTCGGGTCGGTCCATGGTGGAGCGAAGTTCGGGTCGGTCCATGGTGGAGCGAAGTTCGGGTCGGTCCATGGTGGAGCGAAGTTCGGGTCGGTCCATGGTGGAGCGAAGTTCGGGTCGGTCCATGGTGGAGCGAAGTTCGGGTCGGTCCATGGTGGAGCGAAGTTCGGGTCGGTCCATGGTGGAGCGAAGTTCGGGTCGGTCCATGGTGGAGCGAAGTTTCCGCCACCGAATGACTTCTTGTTCTCCTTTTGTTTCCAGGTTGAGTAGCCTTTTTATAACTTTTATTATTTCTTTTTGTGCATTAGGTCACTGGGTCAAATGGCCCTGATTTATACGCTTCCTCTGGTATTCGTGACCAGGTCTTTCGCGGAAGGGGGTGTCACTAGGGTCACGTGGGAGAGCGTGTTTTCAAGTTAGGCTTCTTCCCCAATAACATAGATTTTTCTTAGAAATTTAATGATAGTTTCAAAATTTTTGGAGCGTGTTAAGATGTGGACACTCTTCAGTAACAATAAAATTATCCTCTTGTTATACGTCTCTTTTATTCTTGGATTTTAGGGTTAACTTTAACATTTACCTCATATATCTGGAAAAATGTAATAGGAATCCCACTCAAAATCACATTTTCGGGCTTATGCTATAGATCCATCTATTCTTGGCTTTTATATTATAGATTACAACATAAGGGGTTTTTACTTGGTAAACTTACAAGCAGAGTACCCGAGGTGTTTATTGCCGATTTAGTTCAAAGTCGGCCGTAATGTGGACCTATATGAGATATGAAATTTCCCAAAAGGAGACGTTGCACTACCCATTCGATTTGCCATGGCAACCGAAAATGTTTTTGACCACTTACAACCAAAATAAGATTTTTCCCTTATTTTACCCAAAATTTGTTACAAATTTACCCTAAAAATGTTTCAATTTACCCAAACTTGATGAAATTTACCTAAATGTGGTCCAAATTACACATTTCGTGTGGGTGGGTGGGTCTGTCTGTCAGGCCTGCGTACCCAGTTTCTTAGAATCAGGGAAAAGGTTTTTCCAAAAGCGCCCTCTTTTTGTCATTGGGTGTAGTATAATTTTTTAATCGGCCGGGATTCGAACGACAGGTGAGCGTTCTACCGCAGAACCACGTATACAGTTACGCTTCACTGAAAATTAAAAACTCTTCCGAGGATAGGTATATTTTGGCTTGCCAACTTGTTAAAGGTGTAAAATATTGGGACTTAACACTACACAAATGTTTAAATAAGATAAACATTCCAAGAAATTCGGATTCGTTTCACACCGTTCTAACACCATTTACACTCAATTTGATGAGTAGAACCCAGATTCAACACCTTAACCAAACTATTCAAACCCGTTTTAAGCACTCTCCACAGTTTGTGAAACAATATATCCAATAACATGTAAACGTACTTTTAATCAGTTATGACGCATCTTTTAAGGGTTAAACCACACCTTTAAAAGTGTTAATACGCCCTTTTTAAGAGTTAATCACACCTTTAAAAGTGTTAATACGCCCTTTTGTTAGAGTTAAATAGCACTTTTAAAGGTGTTAATAGACCCTTTTGTTAGAGTTAAATCACACCTTTAAAATTGTTAATACGCCTTCTCAGAGTTAAAACGCACCGTTAAAAGTTTTAATACGCCTTTGTTAAGAGTTAAATCACACCTTTCAAAGTGTTAATACGCCCATTTTAAGAGTTAAATAACAATATTAAATCGACAACGCCTGGGCCAATGAAATGATCCATACCCCCCAATTTCACCATCGCGCAAAGCTTATCAACATCCGTGAATTCTATATAACAGAGCTGGTCCAAGACGAACAGCCATTACGCCGCGCCTTAAGTAATATCTTAATCGAGGGTGATTACTTAAGAAAAATGCGATAAAGCTATTTTTTTCTTAAGCTATCAATAATCAGAGAGTTTTTAATAAATATTTTATCTCTCCGTCATTCTGTTTTTTAGCTTATACTTTTGTCGAGCTTGGTTTTCGGTTCGTTGTTGCGTTGCTTTAGTTATACTTCACGTTTTTTTTAATTGTCTCTATCATTTTACCATTGCGCCCGGTTTCCCGTGCTGTAAACTTCAACACTTTTTTCATTGAAAAACAGTGGCGGCGCTAGGGGGTAGGACAGGTAGGCCACTACCTACCTTAAGGGCCCCAAAATTGTCCCAAGAGATAAATTTATTTATAAATAACAATTAAACAATGTATTTAGAAAATTTTTGGGGTATCTCCTAGTAAATAAAACCAGTTCTGTTATATTTGGATTCGTTTTACTGTTGTTAGAACTTTTTTGTTCGTCATGTACATCACTACTTTATTTTATTGAAGCATTTCGTTGAGAAAAGGGGGGTCCCGGGTCGGGGGCCCCTTTATTTGGTTTGCCTACCCTCGCGAAAATTCCTGGCGCCGCCACTGTTGAAAAACACTTTCGAATTAATTTAAATGAAACCATGTGAAATGAAAAATATGTGAATTTTAAAATAAAATTATAAATTTGTTAATTAGAGCTCTGAGAAACGTAAATAATTTGTATTCAACTAGACTAGTTTTGGTATTATAACTGTTTTAGTGGTATAAAAGTATTTATTTCAATGGATTTTTAACTAATAAAAGGTAATAAAACCTTTTAAAATGTCATGGAAACACAATTAAAATTGTTATTAAGCTCTTATGGGTGCAATGTACCTTTTAAAAGGGCATTCTAACACCTTTATAGGTGTTATTTATCTCTTACCAAGTGCAATTCACTGTTTAAAAGTGCGCATTTACACCTTTAAAAGTGCGATTTTACTCTTTAAAAGGGCGTATTTACACCTCTAGAGGTGTGATTCAACTCTCAAAAGGTGCAATTTTTACCTTTTAAGGTGCGAATTTACCCCTTTAAAAGTGTAATTTTATTATTTAAAGGTGTTTTATAACTCTTTGAAAGGGCTTTAAACTCCTTCACGGGTGTGATTTTACTCTTTAAATAGGTGTATTAACACCTTTAAAGGTGAGATTTAACGCTTGCAAGGTGCAAATTTACTCTTTAAAAGTGTGTTATTACACGGTTATTGGAAATATTTGTGTCACAAACAAAGAATTTTTAAAAAGTGTTTAAATATTGTAAAAAAGGTGTTTCAAAACTCATTTATTTCACCTAATTTTTAAGAAATATATGAGTGAAGGTGTTAATACGGGGTTTGATAGCACCGAAAAGTGGGTAATCAAACACCCCTAAAGCCTGGTTCACAGTGTTTTCCTGGTTTTCTATATTTTCTAGTTTTACCGCCTTTTCCCGTGGTTCTGGCGCGCAGGAACACGACTGTACACACGGACAAAATTTACCGGATTTTATCACAGCGAGCGCTGCCGGGGAACGAGGAAACGGATAACCTTTTTTTGAGGGGCGTTGGGCTCGACTAGTCAGCGAGCGTTATGCCGTCACGTGGTAGACGCAAAATATCTTAAGCCTACTTTTAAAGACTTTCAAAATCGCTCCTTATATCACGTGACAGCGAAACGCTCGCTGATTAGTCGAACTCAAAGAGCTTCAAAAACCGGGAAAATACAGTAGAGATATTTCAACATTTTTTTCTCCGTTTTCTCGTTTCCCGGCAGCGCTGACGGCGGAAAAAACCGTTAAATTTGGTCCGTGTGTACAGTCGTTTTCCCGTGCGCCAGAACAACGGGAAAAGGTGGTAAAACGAGAAAATAGAGAAAATCAGGAAAACACTGCCCGTGTGAACCCGCCTTTACAGTGTCAAATTTCTACTCATGAAAAAGTGTACAAATAGTGTTAAAACAGTTTGAAACAACACCACAATTTCTTAGAGTGTATTAGAAATTAAAACATGACAGTTGACAAGGCAACGTGGAGCATAGCCATCCAACGGAATGAAAATACAATAATGAATTGCGAACTATAATTATATCGGCCAAGGGCTCATGCCCGTTGAATAACTCTACACCGGTGGTTACTAGACGGTTGTTAAACTGAATCGTTTTCTGTCATACTTTTGCTATTAAGTTACATAATACATACGGTATAAAATTTTATACGATATGTCGGGGTTATTAGTTAAATAATAACTGAGTTTTCTTAACTATTTCTCAAATAACTAGACCCGTTAGTTTCCTCCGTGTGCTAGTGGACTAAATACCAAATAACAAATGTCTCAATCAAAATCACCTGCTGCAGAAATATAGTTAACGGTTTAAGGCCTTAAAGTAAAAGAATTCAGGTGATGAAGATGAAATACTTTTCAAAATGAAAGAAAGGAATTAGTTCGAGAACATTTTGATCAATCAATTAGCGTCAAATTGAAGCGCCCGCGTGTCTTCGATTCGGGGTATAAAAGAGAGTTCCCAACCAGAGCAAAATCACTCTTCGCTCTCTCAACAGTTGTCTGCCAGCTAGACCCGCACTCCTCAACCTCTCCAGCATGAAGTACTTGGTCGCCGCCCTTTGCCTGATGGCCCTCACCATCAACCGAGCTTTCGGTAAGTGTGACTGAAACTGTGCCTTAGTTTAAGGACGCCTCTCGCGAAAGTAACCCGTTAGAAATTGAGTTTCAATCGTGGTTAGGTCAAACAATCAATGACGAAACTAAGGAAACTATCAAGAACCTGGACGTCACCACCGTAAGTACAGACGGTATTTAAAGTGTGCGGCTGCTGGCCAACAAATAATCCACGTTTGTCTGGCGTTTCATTACAGTGCTACAACAACTTGAGAGCTTGCTACTGGCAATACAGCTCCGCCAGCAAATTGGCCCTCGACGTAAGTTGTCGTTGATAATCGCTAATACGGACAATGCTAATTGGGGTACTATTTCTCTGTAGGGTGGTTTGGAAAGTCTCATCAAGAAATGCCACATTGACTTCGCCGACGTAAGTAGGAAGAATTGAGTCATTTGGTTCACCCGAGTGAAGCGTTATAATTTCATTTTGACCGTGACAGTGCGACAAGAAGGCCCTGCAAACCGCTTACGACATCATCAAGAAGGTAGCCGCCAGTGCCGGAGATGCCGCCCGCGTAGCCGGCAGCACCGCCCAAAAGGTGGTCAATGCCGCCATGGACGTCACCTTCGAAGCCGCCGCCAAGGCTGGACAGATCGCCAATGACGCCGCCATCGCCGCCGGGCAGATCGCCAATGACGCCATCAACACCGCCGGAAAGATCGCCAATGACGCTGTCAACACCGCCGGAGACATGGCCAACAAAGCCGGCGACATTGCCAACAAAGCCGCGAACACCGCTGGAGATATCGCCAACAAAGCCGCGAACACCGCTGGAGATATCGCCAACAAAGCCGCGAACACCGCTGGAGATATCGCCAACAAAGCCGCCAACGCCGCTAAAGATATTTTCGGCCGTATCACCAGAAGATCGTAATAACGCCGATGACCTCTTTAAAGGAGTCAACGGAAATATGTATAGAAAGTCAATAAAGATCGTCTAATATGATTTATGCTTTTAGTGTTTCTTCATCGAATATCCTGGGGTTTGAAATTAAATGAATTATGCATGCCGTAACAAGCAGTAATTTACCCATGCTAAGAGGGTTTTCGTCCAAAATGCCACTTCAGCCGTACTAAATTTTCACCTCCTTCGACAACCTTGGAAACTTTGTGTAACAGTTTTTCCAAATGCCTCATCTTTTGTGGAGTTACATCGACATGTTAATTTTTTATGAAACGCGAGGAATTCGGTCGTGGGGACCGAGACACTCCACAAAAGACCATTACACCAAGGATATGGGAATGGGGTAGGTTCGGGTACTAATATTTGGGTTTGTTAAAGTTTCAAGTCCGGTACTTATGAATCCAACTTGTGTCATAAGATGGTCAAATTTGGTCTTTGGTAATGGTTAAGACGGTCTTCCTCACCTTTTAACTTTTGATGTTTTGGCACATTTCATAACGAAGTCGTCCAACATTTGTTTGATCTTGCATGCCTGGTGAATAATAAAACTTCCGTCACTGGCTCTTTCAACTTCGATTTCAAGGTAGTAAGAAATTTCACCCAAGTCTTTGATTTCGAAGTGATGATTCAGCTTTTTCTGTAGGTCACTTATAGTATCTTCATTCTCATTAGCAACCAGAAGATCGTCGACGTATAACAGTATGTAAACCCCGGTGCCATTCTTTTCTTCTTTGCAGTATAAACAAGGATCCGCTTTGCTCTTCGTGAAGCCTTGGTCGAGAAGTACTTTGTTAGCTTTTTGATTCCGCGCTCGCGCCGATTGTTTGAGACCATATATGCTTCGCTTGAGCTTGTATACCAATTCTTCTTGTTCAATCTGTATGAAACCTGGTGGCTGTTCCATATACAAATCTTCTTCGATGTCCCCGTGCAAGAAGGCCGTTTTGACATCGAAATGATGTACGTGCATACGTTTTGCGGCGCCAATTCGTAAAAGAATTCTGACGGTGTCGTATTTAACGACAGGTGCAAAGGTTGCTTCGTAGTCTTCACCAAATTTTGGCGAATACCCCTTCGCAACGAGACGAGCCTTGTAGTTTTGAAGTTTTCCATGTTAGTCGTGTTTCGTCTTAAAAACCCATTTGCAACCAACAGCCTTTCGTCCTTCAGGTAAGCGAGTTAGTTTCCAGGTATCTCGTTCGTCAAGGGAGTTGATTTCTTCTTCAGCTGCCGCCGTCCATTTGGATTTTTCGCTGTTGGGCATGGCCATGATCTCGTCCCAAGATGATGGTTCCCTCGCGTGTTCTGTCGTTACTTTATACGTTGCCTCCGTGTTGGAATTCCCTTGTTAGACCTTTTTGACCGTCTTAAATTCAGGGTTGGCAAAAAACCGGATTTTTCTAGAAAAACCTCTGCTGGTTAAAACTGGGTTTTATAAGTTTAATCCGGATTTTTCCAAAAATAATAATATATGCGTTTTTTAACTTATTTCTAGCCCTTTTAAGCACGTAAAACTAGTGAATCGTCGTCTGCTTATAGTTCCCATCTCTAGACCGCCTGAGAGAACGTTTCGGGAATTTTTGCGCTGGTTTTACACTTACGACGTTAGTTGAAATTAGGCTTAGCACACTACTTCTCTTTCACTTTCAGAGATTTTAGTTCTCAGTATTTTATTAGTGTACCAGTGACATCATAATGCCTATTTTACGGAAATGATAAAGCAATTGCGCCTAGAGTATAAGCCACTGAATAGAAAAGATTTGTCCGGGAAATTGTTGGATTAAGTGGCCGAAAGTTTGGTAAAATCCGGATTTTTTTAAGAGGTTTAAACTGGATTTAACCGGGTGGATTAATCTGGACTGGTATCCACTTTGCCAACCCTGCTTAAATGAGTCTTTCCGGCATCTTCAGACCCTGTATCCGTTGCGGTTTCTTCCGATTCCGAGGCGGTTTCGTACTCTCCTTCGGAAACCAGATCATCAAATCGATTGACCAGAGAATCGATTGATACGTCGGATAACATAGGATCAGCACTGCGAACGTCCTCATCTGGATCTGTCGTAGTCGCCATTAAGTTGTCGTATGAATTCTCATTGAACTTGACGCTTCTGCTCATGAAGACCTTGCCAGTCTGTGGATTGAAAATACGGTAACCCTTCGAGGCCTCGCCCTAGCTGACTAGAATCCCTTCAACAGCTCGGTCTTCCCACTTAGTTCGCTTTGGGTTAGGAACTTATGCATAAACCTTGCTTCCAAAGATTCGAACGTGACCAATCTTGGGCTTTGAACCATTCCAGTGTTCATAAGGAGTTTTAGTCAAAGGGGCGGTAGAGAAAGGCGATTTTGGAGGTAATTGGCAGTCATGATGGCTTCACCCCAATATTGATCATCGAGCTTCGAGTCCAAAAGCATGCATTTCGCCATTCCTACAAGACTTCAGCAACGCCATTTTACTGCGGTGAGTACGGGACCGTCTTTTGATGCTGAATTCCTTCCCTTTTGAGAAAGGCTTCTACATTTTATCCAATGTACTCTCCACCGTTGTCCGATCGGATTTTCGTCGGCGCTCTTTGAAATTGATTTCTGGTAAAGGTGACGAATTCTTGAAATCGGGTCAGCATCTCGCGTTTACTCTTCATAAGATACGTATGAGTAAATCTAGAATAATCATCAATGGATGTTAGTTCGTATCTGTTGGGGTCGGAGTGTGCAATAACTGGTGGCTTAACCGGGGAGTCGGGGTCCGGCTCTTGTAACCCAGCACGGGCGGTGGCGCACTGGGAGATGTTAGCTCCGTCCAAATGGTCCTATCTCCACCTCCGACTTCGGTCCGGTGTGGGCTGGTAACTGGGCTTCGGCCCAGGCTAACGGAGAGGGGCCGGGCAAACTGGCCGTCTCGGCGGATGGAGTTGCCTGCTGTGGGGCTGCGGGCCTCCGTATGAGGGCACGGCGGACCCATCTCCCGGCCTTTTGGAGTTCCACCGGGATATCCGGTGCCAGCTGTGCCGGGTTATGCGGGCTGCTGTGTGCCCGCCGTTCCCCTTTAGGCGCTCCTTCCAATGGGCTTGGCTCTCTACCTTTCTAGGTGGGGTGCCGGCTGGCGTTGCCAGAGCATCCACTCTTATTCCCGCTGCTGTGTGCGAAGTGGGGGCTGGTCGACCCATT
Organism: Leiobunum rupestre; assembly: GCF_980474605.1. Taxonomy (NCBI): domain Eukaryota; kingdom Metazoa; phylum Arthropoda; class Arachnida; order Opiliones; family Sclerosomatidae; genus Leiobunum; species Leiobunum rupestre. The sequence continues at coordinate 10,807,273 of NC_143393.1, read as the reverse complement.
GCTGCACCTTCTGCTGGGTTGAGTGGCTTGCGTCAAGGGCGCGACCATCAGTAGTGGGGTTCTGCTACCCATGCTGGTTTTGCCGCCTGTCCGGGTCTGTGGACGCTGGCGTAGGGCATCATGATGACACCGGGCTATAAATCTGACACATGTCCAGTTCGTATCTGTTCCCACTAGGCGTTGGAGTAGGTCCGCAAACATCTGTATGAATCAGGTCCATAGGTCGATCGCTCTTGGACACGGTGTCGCCGTCATTCTTCCTTTGATACAGCATTAGCAAGTCATGGTTGCCGAACATTTTCGTAATTTGAGACCGATGGCTAGATCGTTTTCCTTCAATTTCTTTACAGCTACCGGATCTCGATGACCAAGTCTAGGGTGCCATAGGTTAAGACAATCCTCGTGCGTAGGATTTATGGTGGCATTGGCACACTTCCCATACTTCAGTCGATATAGTAAGCCATCCATTTCAGCAACAGCTACGATTCTGTTTCCTTCGTTGATGGTGCATTTATTACCCTCGAAGATGACCATGTGTACAGACTTCGACAGTCTATGGACGGATAAAAGACTTCCACCGAGAGACGGTACGTAATGAACGTCCTTGATAAGAATTTCTCGAACATCTCCCTCAGGGCCGATACATTGCAAACTGCCATCTCCAACACCCTCAGGATACAAAGTACACCATTTGAAACGAAAATACTCCTGTTTGCAACAGAAACTACACATTTAAATATATGCAATTGCACCCTTTTGCGGCAGTAACTACACCTTTAAAGAGTAATTTTGCACCTTTAAGCATTAAATCATGCCTTTAAAGGTGGCAATACGCGTATTAAAAGGTAAAATCAAACCCGTGAAGGAAATCAAAACCCTTTTAAAGAGTTAAAGAACACCTTTAAATAATAAAAATAACTCTTAAAGGTGTAATTGGCACCTGGTGAGAGTTACATCTTACCTTTAAAGTGTACAATCACAATTTAAAGGTGTAGATGCGCATTTAAAAGATAAAAATTGCACCTTATAAGAGTTGAATCGCACCTACAGAGGTGTAATTAGGTTCTTTTAAAAAGTAAAATCACTCTTTTAAAGGTCTAAATGCTCACTTTAAAACAGAGAGATTGCACTTGGTAAGAGATAAATAACACCTACAGAGGTGTAAATACGCCTTTTTAAAGAGTAAAATCACACTTTCAATGGTGTAAATGCACACTTTAAAACAGTTTAGTTTCACCTGGTAAGACCTAAATCAGAAACACCCTTGAAAGATTGTTAAAATAATTGTGTTTCTAATAAATACTATTTTACCAATAGAAACAGTGAAAATACAAAAAACTAGTGTAGTTGAATACAAATTGTGATTTATTTTTAAATTAATATATATATTTTCACTTCACAAGATTTCAATTAAACTAATTCGAAGAAATTGTTTTTCAATGAAGAAAGTGTTAAAGTTTACAGCACGGCAAAGGGTCGAGAGTTTAGGAATTTCAGAATTACTAACGCAACACAACAGTGAACCGGCTACAACTAAGACGTACATAAAACTGCGACAAAGAACAATAATGCCAAGGTGTTTTATACCGAAAACCAAACGTGTAAAAAAAGTATTCTTATCTGTTAAAAAACCGAATGATGGAGAGATAAAATATGTATAAAAAACTTATTGATAGCTTAAGCACGAAAAAATATCTTTATCGTATTTTATTTAACTAATCACCCTCGATGAAGATATTACCATAGAGAAAGAGGGAAGGGGAGAGATATTTTGAAAGGAGGCGACGTAAACTCGACGGTAGAGAGAAGCTCGTACACTAACGCGCATCGCCGTTGCGCATCGTCATAATATGTGAGAATTTGAAACTTTCCCACAGTGAAAGCTTGGATTAACAATAGTAGTGCCTACCTGGATATAACACTCGAGCGTTCAGCGTGCATTTTCCAAGTGTTTGTTACGTGTTCTGCCTTGTAAAAGGCTTCGTGTTACGGGAATTTCGAATTTTCTCCGTTAATTTCGCCAAAGCGGCGCTGCTGTCGCAAAAGTCATTTATTTGTCAGGATTTTTCCAAGTCATATATCCAGGTAGGCACTACTATTGTTAATCCAAGGAGAAAGAGACAGCTGTGGTTCTGCCACGTGCTTATAGGTAGTGAGTTTTTAATTAAAATGGTTTACCACACAAAGTGCTGCTAAAACAATTGCAATAGCAACACTAGATATACTAGTCAAGAAATTTAAATTATGCCATATAAAATTATAACTACTTTTAGTTCTATATTAAATTTTTACCGATTCTACCGAACTTTGGTAAGCCTTTGCCAAAAAACGCAAACGAACGGAGAAAGCTCTCTCTTGACTATGTCGTAGTTGCGCACAAGGATGCGCGTTATTGTACAAGATTCAGTCGGTAACCATGGTAGCCATATGACGCGAAGAGTCACTTCGTGAAAAGGGGAAACACACTGAAATGCGCCTTCACCATCTCTCCCCTTCCTTCTTTCTCTATGATATTACTTAAGGCGTAATAAGCCTATTCGATCTAACTCAGGGGTGGAAAGGGGGTGGAATCGCGCTTGCGCAGATAATACAACTGGTTCCAAACGGGCGCTATGATAGACTTTTCATAAGGTTATTCCTATGGTAGATTGTAGTGAATCATTTTAAATTGAAATTAGTAAAATTAAGAAATGGTTTCGTGTAGTGTCGTCGGTTGTAAAAGTTGGTTTGGTATTCCAAATATTAAATTCCATCGATTTCCGTCCGCCAGACTTAAACTATGGGCAAAAATATTGAATAGAAAAAACTTCGCTCCCACTGTCAACTCGCCAGTGTGCAGCGAACATTTTGTTTCGGGATTTCCAGGCTGGGAACCCAGTGACCCTGATTGGATTCCTACTTTAAATTTACCCAAAAGTATCAATGTATCTGAAGCTAAACTGCAATTAGCATATAAAAGGAAGACCAGGAACGAAATTAGAAGCCAAATTAAGGTAAACAAAAGTTATATGGCTCTAATTGACGGATTTTGAAATGACGTTTTAGCGCGCGACACTACATGTACATGTCTTGGGCACACAGCCTTCTTTGCCTGCTTTTTTGACCATAACATGTAGAGGTATTTTCACGCGCAAAATGAATTTTAAAAGCCGTCAATTAGTTCATAAACTACTTAAAATATCTTAAGCCTTGGTGTTTTTTAACTAAATTATTGGTGTAAAGTTTACTTCTTTAGGATGAAGAATATAAACAATTCACGAATAAGTTAGTGCACGAAAGACGGCTTGGTGTTTCTTTGGGATTCCATGATTACGTCAGTACCAGCATAAGTATGAAAGAAATTAGCGAAAAAGAGGAAGAAACACCTGTAAACATCCCCAGTGAATACCGAAGATAAAAAAACCATAGTTAGTCAAGGGTCTCAAACAGACTACTATGATTTCCACTGGCGCGCGCAACGACGCGTTTCTCAGCTTTGAAACGTTCAAACGTTTTTTCGCGCGTAAAGAAAATAACATTATGACGCGCGCTAGTGGAAAACAAGCTTTACATAGAATTCACGGATGTTGATACGCTTTGCGCAATGGGGAAATTTGGGGTTGTGGATCATTTCATTGTCTCAGGCGTTGTAGATTTTCAAAACAGGAACACAAAAATTGACACTAAAGTCCAGGTTGGACAGAAACTTTCGACTTAACGTGATAATAGGGGTCGCTATCAATCAAAAACATGATATTTAATGGTCATTATTTCTTCTTTAATTCGCATTTTATAGAAATTTTAACACTTCTTGCTTAAAGGAAAAGTCCAGGTTGGGTAAAACTTGGGTCTATCTGAAAGATCATGTTTAAATATACTCAAAAATATCAGTCGTAAAATTGTATCTTTTTTTAATGACGAGAAATTAATTTTTAAACGAGCGAAATTTACCCGCCAAGCGAGATGCCATTTTCTTTCGCCTTCCCTCCGCAGACCGCACGCGGAGCAAGCGCGCGCAGGGAACACAGCGTTGTTATAGTGCGAAAAGCGCGTGATTAAAGTCCTAAAACGTCAATGCGAAATAAAAAGGGCAGAACGCTTGGCGGGTAAATTTGGCTCGTTTAAAAATTAATTTATCGTCATAAAAAAAGATAAAATTTTACGACTGATATTTTTGAGTTAAATTAAACATGATCTTTCAAATAAATCCAAATCTTACCCAACCTGAACTTTTCCTTTAAACCAATAAGCAAATTAAAGATAAATTGAAATTCCAATAACATTTAAAAACAGATAATTATTCACATATTTTTACAAAATATATATATTTAAATAAAATACATGTATTTTAAACACGCAATTAAACATTTTGGCACGGTATGCGTTAATGAATATGCACATTATAAAACTAGATAGTTATATATGCAATTATTCGATTTTTGATTGTCATTTAATCCATTTTTGACAGAAACATAATCTTTCTAGGAAAACCCTTATTGGGATTAACTACACCTAACAGTGTCAAATGGTGAACAATTACACCATGTTTTAGTTAATAAAGAATTATGAAAAATCCCTAGTTAACGATGTGCTTAAACGTATAGTACTAAATGTGTTATTTAATTCTTAAAAAGGGTGTATTAACACTTTTAAAGGTGTTGTTTAACTCTAACAAAAGGGCCTATTAACACCTTTAAATATGCTATTTAACTCTTAAAAAGCGAGCATTAACACCGTAAAAGGTGCTATTTAACTCTATCAAAAGGGCTTATTAACACTTTTAAAGATGTGTTTTAACTCTTAAAAGGGCGTATTAACACTTTTAAAGGTGTTATTTAACTCTAACAAAAGGGCCTATTAACACCGTAAAAGGTGCTATTTAACTCTTATAAAAGGCGTATTAACACTTTTAAACGTGTGATTTTACTCTAACAAAAGGGCTTATTTACACACTTAAAGGTGTGATTTAACTCTTAAAAAAGCGTATTAACACTTTGGCAAATCGGTGTTAATTTGGATCCCGAGAGGTGTTAATTCAGATCTTAAAAGGTGTTAATAAGAACATAAACGGTGTAATCTAATAATTTATGGGTGTCACTTCGATCTTAGGCCTAAGGTGGTGCCTTGAGTATTAGCCTAGCTGATTATTAAAAAAAAAAATTATTATCTTCAAAAGGGTGTTTTTAACAGTATAAAAAGAGTAAATACACCTTCCTAAAAGGTGCTTTTAATACCATTTATGTTTTAATATTCGTAGTATAGGGTGTAGAGGTAATCCTTTACAAGGGCGCTTTTAAAGGTGTCCCTATACACCTTTTTTGTAAGATAAAACATATTTATTATATTCTCTTTTAACACCTTACTTTTCCCCTAAAGGGTGTAGTGTAACTCCCACAAAAGGTGTAATAATGGTGTTTAAACCTATCTCACTCCTTTATAACACCCTTTGAAGACTTTTTCATTCCTTAACAAGAGGCTATACACCATTTTCACACCCCTTTCAAACCATTATAACACCCTTAAACACCTTTATAACGCCTTTTTTTTAAGAGTGTAGGTTGACCTTGATAATGCCTGTCACCACTAGACTGACTTTGAGTCTGCCTCCCACCACCAGATTGACCTTGATTCCTCCGGCCTTTTAGAAGTCGACAATTTCGCCGATAATGACCCAGTTTTCCGCAATGAAAACAGCCTGTTGTCTCAGTCTTAGATTTGTACACCGCCGTGTTTAATGCCGATTTAGCATAGCTTGCTTCTGCCTGGTCCAAGTTTTCCTTTCTTCGAGTGTACTCGTCGATCAACTTTGCTCTCACGAAGTCAAGAGTGAGATCCGCTTCTGGGCGCACTTCAAGGGCAGTGACCAACGTGTCGTACGATTCAGGAAGACTACATAAAAGCATGCAAGCTTTCATAGTTTCTTTTATCCCCCGGAGACGTTCCCCGACCTCGAGCATGGCAGCAATGTGTTGTGGGTTCGTTGAGGTTTTGACCGTGTCCACCACTTCCCACAGGTTGTCTCGAGCCAGATGCATCTTTACCTTAAATTTCCTAAAAGCTGATGCAAGAAATAACAATACTGGTATCGGATACTATCCAGACATACTTATAAATGAACCACTTAAAAGAAAACATTTGTACAGATAATTACATAAGTGTCGTACGCCGGAGTACCTGGGGGCCTATTCTTGTCATGGCGATAACCATATCGTTATGGCGAAATCGATAAAATATCGCCATAACGACATCGACCGGAGAAAACCTTATTCTTGTCTCTAAAATTCACTTCGTCATCGCCATATCGCCAGCGAATTATAACGACAGGGTAAGGGCTGTCGGAATCGCGTTTTCTTGTCGTTATGACGTCATTTTTCGCTTCGAATCGCGGTATTTTCAAAATGGCAGCTTTACAGCTCGGGTGTTTTGAGTTTTTGCGTCTCGCTGAGATTAATGAAAATAAGAGTTTAAGGAGCGAACGCGTTTTTAGGGACCGTTCTAAAGCTTTTGAATTGTCCGAGAAGCAATATAGAAGCTTGTTTAAATTAGATAAATTTCTTATTATTGGAATAATTGAGGAGTCAAGGGAAGTTTTAGTGTCTAATGCTTCGGGCTCAAAAGGCACAGACCTCCCTGTGGATTCTAAGGTAAGTTGATTATTGTAGAATAAATCAAATTTATCAATTTCTGCGTTTCAAATAACATATGAGACATAAGGAGTTGATAGCTGTCAGATTTTACGCTGTTGGGTGTTATCAAAAAGCTATTGGCCAAGATTTCTACATAGATGTGAGCCAAGCAACTGTCAGCCGTTGCTTACATCAAGTAACGGATGCTATAAATATTATCTTTATGCCAAAATGGATAAAATTTCCTCAAACCACCATAGAAAGAGAAGCTGTGAAATTGAGGTAATTACTGAAATATATATTTGTAAGCCATGTTTGAATAAAACTTTCACTAAACAATGCAACTAGATTCATGCAGCAGGTCAAATTTCCTGGGGTATTTGGTTCTATTGACTGTACACAGATTGCTATAGTTGCACCTACAAACAAAGACCCCAACTATAAGGAGTGCTTGTATGTAAATAGGAAAGGCTATCATTCATTGAACGTACAATTGGTAAACTTATAATTAAATTGGCCTACAAATGGTAGACATTTATATAAAAATAATTTTTTGTAAAGATCTGTGACTATGACGTAATTATAAGTAATGTTAATGCAAAGTTTCCTGGAAGTACACATGATGCTCATACAAATTGTAACCCGGCCACCTGAATTAATGGCTTTAAAAGTCGCTTGATGACTTAAGCCTAAGGTGGTTCCTTGGGTATTAGCCTAGCTGATATTTTTAAAGCATCAATTGTTTCAAGTTGTCTTGAAAAAAGATACTTGAAAAATGAACTTGAGAATTCTTGGTTGCTAGGTAAGCTTTAACTTGTTGTAATATAAAGGTAAGTATGGGCTTTATGGGTAATTTTTATTGAAAATATTTTATGGGGTTTTTATAAGTAACAGAAAGACTTAAAAATATCTTTAAACATTTTATTTGTGAAATTGTAAATATTCTATAAAATAAAATTTTATTAAACATTTAGCACAAATATTATAGGTGATAGTCAATTACCTTGGCTGATGACCCCCATTTCAAAGCCAACTCACGGAAAACCAGAACAAAAATTCACAAGGAGGCAAAAGATGGCACGAAATGCAATTGAGCGATGCAATTGAGTGTTAAAGCAAACATTTCGTTGTTTGCTGAAAGATCGAACACTGCATTATGACCCTAAGTTTGCTGGTTGTATTATCAATGCCTGCTGTGTCTTGCGTAACATCCGCCGATTGGTGATGACGAAGAGTTAACCAATTTGTCTTTACCTGGAGGAGATGAAGTTCCGCCACCACCAACAGAACCACCCACAGCTGAGAACAGGGTCAGGCTGTTCAGTCAGCCCTTATTAGGAGTAGATTCTCGAGATAAGTCTGCCCTGGAAAAAGGTCCTTTTAAGGGCCACCTGGCAGAAGTATATGTATAATAAGATGAAACGGTTTCTTCTAAAGTGAAGTATGGTAAGGTTGTATGATGGTGTCATTGGCACTTGATATTTTGACCTTCCATTCTTGGCCTTAGGAAAGAAACACGGGACATCGCTCGATTGACGATTGTTTAGCGTTGGTAAAATGGTAACTTCTGTCACAGAAATTTGTTGAAATTTGACACTAAAAAATATGTAAATTAAAATTTATGACTTAAGGCTAACAGGTACACGGTTATCTCACCATTAAATAGTTGCTGCTTTAAAACTGTTTTTACAGAGCCTGAAATGGATTTTTAATCTTCAGTAATCAATATTCAGATATAATTCCACTGAAAAAACTAAACTACTTCAGGAAATTGCAAATTGTTATAAATATACGTAAACGTGTTTTAAATTTGTTTTTAACGTTTTTTATAGTTTTTATATCTGTACATAGATGGCGCTGCTGTTGAACATACGTCACAGACTTACTTCCCTTTCCTACCCCCTTTCCGAAATCCTCTAGTAGTGAGGGAAAGAGAACAATTTAGGCGAAATCTTTTTATCGGCTTATTATGTTTCGTGTAGCCTGAAAATCCACAAATTACAGTAAGGTATGCATTTCTAAATGAATACTTACCGAAAAACCTCCTTCTGGCACTTCTTGGTGGCCAATTCCTCAATTGCAGAAAACTGTCCTGCATTTTCTACCCCTTCCTCTCTTGCTATTTGGAATTTTAGAGCCTTGGCTCTAGATATGGATTTCCAATAAGTTAAGCTCTAAAATTAAAAAATAAACGTCATAGAAATAATGAAATTTTTTAACGTAAAATTTACTTTTTTCCATTGCTTCACATCTTTGCCCCCCCCCCCCCCCCCACCACAAGCATTGAGTCTTTCCACAAGGCTTAACCACATCGCAGTGTAAATATCGTTCGTAAACACTGCGTCATATTTGCGAGAAACTTTTACTGTTGGACTCATTGCTGTTTTTAAATAAACTACAAATAAACCAATCTAAACCAGACTTTACCAAAGAAACTGTCAAAAACGCGTAGAAACGGACTACTAATAGCGTTTTCCATTTGACTGCTCTCTAGCACTCTAGATAGCTCTGATTAATATTTTATGTTCTGCTCCGATCAAGTTTCGCGCGTTCCATTTCACGCTCTCGGGTGCTCCGAGATCGCCCAAAACCGATCTGCCGATTTCGACAGATCAACGGATCGAGATCGAGATCGAGATCGGAGCAAATTTTCGGGTGTTCCCTTTTAGATTTTTTGGCAAAAAGGCATACCAAGACACGAAAATTCAAATAACAAGCAGATGAAAAACAACAAATCGCTAGAATATGTTCATGGAATGTTCCATTTGCTTTTTTACTCTCAGGGCCGTGCTTAGAGGTCTCGCGGCCCCGGGCGAAATGCATGGGCGAAACTGACAATTGTGAGTTTAGCGGCCCTCCGGTATATACATCCCTATGGTTAAATTTTAGCGGCCCTGGGCGACCGCCCGGCTCGCCACCCCCGAAGCACGGCCCTGTTTACTCTAGTCGATTGGGGCGAGATCTATGACGTCAGAGACAGATTCAGAGTGAATCTTGAGCAATCAAATGGAAAACGCTATAAAACGTTACCCAATCTCGTCTTCTCATTGGCTAAATAGACAGGAAATACGTTTACAAACTTCCTCGGTGAAATTTCCGAGATAACGATATCTCCGATAACGATAGGGGGACAAGAATAGGGTTTACCTCCGAGGTCGTTATCCTAAATGTCGTTACGGCGAAGTGATAAGGCGGAGGCGATATTTCGTTAAAGAGACAAGAATAAGCCCCCAGCTGGTACATTCGAATAGAGGCTTTCTGTGAGAAATCTGCAAATATATCGGTAAAAATAGTGGTAGATAATTATTATTTGTTACATTCACCATTTACAATCTGACTGTGTACAGAGAGAGGGTGATGTTCGGAAGATTAATGAAGCTTTTGGAGTAGGGAAACATTGTTAAGTAAAAAGCAATTGCTAGCAAATCAATATTACTTTTAAGTATAATAGTAATGAATTAACTGAGTTTAGCGCTCTTGCTTTACAAATATTGTTGAAATAATTATTATTTTAATTATTTGCCAATTGTAACAGGACGGTGGATGTTTTTCGTCCGAAAATTATGCAAGCGACAGCAGGATAAAATGATATTCCACCACTCCATCGACACGTCGGCCCTCAAATATAAATGTTGTTAGTGTCAATAAATAAAAAAAAACATTATGGTAAATATAATTCGTATTGACGTATTTTTAAGCCCCAGCCCCTGTGGGTTAGGACGCCAGGCCAACGTGCAAAGATATCACTCAAATGTACAAGGGAATGTTTATTACTGATGTGTCCCGAGCTCATTCGGTAGTTCGCATCTGCAAATAAAAATATTTCAATTTCCAAATTAATAGGGTTATCATAATTTACAAAACGTTTTGTACCTTTGGCCTTCAATTTTATCATTTTGTACCGGAAAACCGCAAGTGATGATGAGCATTACTAAACGTAGCCAAGTTTCGTGGTTTCTATACAAAACGCGTTGAAAAGAGCCTTAGCTTAGCTTTAAAAAATAACGCCAATTAAAACCTTATGTTCAACGATTGTCACGTAAATATTGCATACCGGTTTCTCAAAAGATGACCTTAGCTAAAAATTATCAATCCTATGCTACCTTCGATAAAAATTTCTACTTCTTCCGCTAAACCTATCGCTTCAATTCCCACGACAGCAGCAACAACTCCCATGGTAGTTTCGGCAAAATTCACTTCGCAAATGACAATAAAAATGTCGGAAAATTTAAACCGGAAATGGGGAATTCGAAACAAGTAATACGTCACACTAGTGCAGCTCTTCAATTGGTCAAGCAAAGGGGGAGATCAGGGTCGTCTTAAGGCATGGGCTAAATGGGCTACAGCCCAGGGCCCCCAGCCAGTTTTGGGGCCCCGGAAAGGCCAGCCATACCGTCTCCAATCTAGGGATAAGGTTTTAGTTGGTTAAATATTATTTACGCTCATTTAATATTATGTATCTTTTATTTACGTCGCGTAGCATACGGTACCTACAATTTCTTAAACCTAACAGCGAGTCACTGTCAGTAAAAATCTTATTTTCAGTAGGACTATGTTATACTTTTGAAATTAAAAGTTTTGGTTTGATTATTGTATAGTGGAATTTAGACAACGGACATACAAAGGCTGACCGTTCGGGATCGCAAAGGTTTTAAGAAATAATTTAGCCCAGGGCCCCAAAAGGTCTTAAGACGGGCCTGGGAGAGAAGAGGGAATGGTGGGGCCGAAGCAAGATAGGCGTTCCCTTCTTACTTGCGGGGTCATGCAGAATACGCCCGAATACAATGGCTTGGTTTTTGTCATTAAAATAGTTTCTCACACGAATATATTTCACTTTCGTGAGCGTTCTAATGATTGTTAATTAGAAATTTTCTATTTCTCATTTTTGTTGCTTTGTTAATTTAGTAACGTTTTTGGCATAATGTTGGTTTTTGACTCTATTGATATTTGAATTTTGTTTAAGGCAATAGCATTTGTAATATTTATTTTAATTATAATAAAAAAACATATTACTGGTAGGAACAAGACTAAGTTCTTAGGCGGATGATCTGAATATGACGGCATATAGTTGCGTGCCGTGCCCAATATTTAATACGCCCAAGGGCAAACTCTCCCGAGGAGAGGTATATTTTAGCTTGCCAACTTGTTGATCTTAGCCACCAGGTAACTTATAATTATTTTAAACAAACGATATGCCAGTTAGCTATAGTCTTAGAATCATTAGTTCTGTGGCTAGAAAAAGAAGAAATCGTAGAACCTATGCCAATTTGCTTTAAGGATTATGCTGATACAAGGACCATTCTGGACTGTATAGAGGTATCAGTTGAAAAGCCCAAAAGTTTAAAATGTTAGATCAAGACGTACTCCCACTACAAAGGCAACAATACTGTAGAAGTGTGTATTTGCGTGACCCTATCCGGTGTGATTACCATGGTGAGCAAAGAATTCGGGGGAAATCATCTGATAAACAAATTACAGAAGAATGTGGCGTTCTTCAGAAGTACATACAATATGTAGATTCCAGGGTTTTGCGGTTGAAGATTTGTGTACCGAGGGAGCTTTAAAATTAATTAGACCACCTTTCCTTAAAAGCCAGGCTATGGGCAAAAAACTAAGAATAGTTAACAATTTTCCCGAGAAGACGCTTTGCTTACATCTAGGGTTCATGTCAGTGGCGTAGCCAAGGTTTTGTTTCGGGGGGGGGGGGGGGGCACCATTGAAAAAAAAGTAAAAAAATAAAAATATTTGTACGTACGAGCATACGACACTGGTTCATGGTGAGCGTATAATTCAAAGATTGAAAACGTTCAATACTTTGTGATTTATTACCCTATGCTGATAAATTTGTCAACATCTATTTTGGAAAGTAGTAAATTTTATTTTGTTTCAAATATTTTAAATAAACGTATTGCAATCTAAGCAAAAGCTTGTCAACAAACTCTTTGTCAATTTTAACTTCAATTATTAAACAGTCTTTGCTTTTCTTTGAATAAATGAGTAGATGCCCTACGAAGAGGCCTAAAATTGCAAGTTTTAGTAGTATTTGTCATTGGAACTTATGTTTGGTTCAGTTCCAAAGTTACGTGATGGAGATCTTCAGAAAATGCGGAAGACTGAAGTACTAAAGCCTATATTTTGTAACCTTACAGTTTGTCAGATACTCCAGTCACACTGCCGGAAATTAAATGATTACTCCTTAGTTTTCCATTCCTTGTTGAATACAATTCACTTTGGTTCCTACATACGCTATTATTTTCGTTAATGGCAATCTGACTTCTACTATATATTTCAAAAACAAAAACACGCGTAAAAATGTGAGCAATAGGTCAAGGCCTACTTCATAAACTACCTTTTAAAAAATATTTACCTTCTTCAGTACGGTATCGTTTAGACGCGAATAGCTAAAACCACATTCCGAAAAAAGAGCGTGTATAATTTAATAATAAAATCGCAGTACTTCGGCAAATTTTCCGAAGTACAGCGATTTTATAATTACATTTTACACGATCTTTTTTACTGTTTTGACGTTATATGTCAATTTGCTGACAGTCGGTGGCTTCTTTTCTTAGATTTCAAATAACTAGAACCGTTAGTTTCTCCTATGGGCTAATGGACAAATTACAAAGTAACAAATGTTTCAATCGAAATCACCAGCTGCAGAAAAATATTAAAAGGTGGAAAGCCACACAGTAAAAGAATTCAGGTGATTAAGATGAAATACTTTTCAAAACGAAAGACAGTTAAATAATTAGTTAACAATTTGATCAATCAATTAACGTCAAATTGAAGCGCCCGCGTGTCGTCGATTCGGGGTATAAAAGAGAGTTCCCGACCAGAGCAAAATCACTCTTCGCTCCCTCAACAGTTGTCTGCCAGCTAGACCCGCATTCCTCAACCTCTCCAGCATGAAGTACTTGGTCGCCGCCCTTTGCCTGATGGCCCTCACCATCAACCGAGCTTTCGGTAAGTGTGACTGAAACTGTGCCTTAGTTTAAGGACGCCTCTCGCGAAAGTAACCCGTTAGAAATTGAGTTTCGATCGTGTTTAGGTCAAACAACCAACTCAGCCGAATTCGAAGAATCCAATCCCCGAAGAGTCAAGGTTACCTCCGTCAGTCCCAATGACGATACTAAGGATACAATCAAAAATTTGGATGTCACCACCGTAAGTTCAGACGTTATTTGATGTGTGTGACTGCTGGGTCACAAATAATCCACGTGTGTCTGGTGTGTAATTACAGTGCTACCACAACTTGAGAGCTTGCTACTGGCAATACAGCTCCGCCAGCAAATTGGCCCTCGACGTAAGTTGTCGTTGTAAATCGCTAATACGGCCAATGCTAATTGGAGTACTATTTCTCTGTAGGGTGGTTTGGAAAGTCTCATCCAGAAATGCCACATTGACTTCGCCGGCGTAAGTAGAAAGAATTGAGATATTTGATTCACTGTGGCACCGTGTTAAAATCTCATTTTGGCCGTGACAGTGCGACAAGAAGGCCCTGCAAACCGCTTACGACATCATCAAGAAGGTAGCTGCTACCGCCGGAGATGCCGCCCGCGTTGCCGGCAGTAGCGCCCAGAAGGTGGTCAATGCCGCCATGGACGCCGCCTTCGAAGCCGCTGCCAAGGCTGGTAAGATCGCCAATGACGCCGCCATCGCCGCCGGACAGATCGCCAATGACGCCATCAACAGCGCCGGAAAGATCGCCAACGACGCTGTCAACACCGCCGGAGACATGGCCCACAAAGCCGCCAACACCGCCAAGGACGCCGTCGACGAAGCCACCAAAATCGCCAAAGATATTTTCGGACGTTTCACCAAAAGATCGTAATCACACCCAAAACAACTCCCAGATAGATATCAAAAATATATTTGTATAAATGCGTTAAAACAATAAAGATAATATAGGTTAATTGTCAGTGTTGTCTCAAGTTACCTATTTTAATTTAAATATAAAAGTATTTTTATTAATTAGTAGAACATTTTTTTTCCATAAACTACAATATTCGGTAAAATTTGAACCGTTCACGACGAAAACAATTTTTTGGAAAAATAAATCTTTAAGTGCACAAATTTCCCAATTTAATGTACTTCTCTTAAAAACTCTAGTTTTTGAACAAAATATCCCAATAGATCGAATATATCTAAATTTAATCTCTAGATAAAGGGCCACATAATTTTTAAATACAACCCGAAATTCAGGGATCTCCTCCCCTCGAGATAGCAGATCGCACTATTTTACTTATTAAGCCCAATTTCTGAATTTGAAACTTTCCTGGGAGAGGCTACACTTATAGAAATGAGATACTTCCCAGCAACGCTTCACTCTAAGCTTTTTTATCGCTGACGGTGGTGCCATCTGGCCGTGGGGAGTACTCATTGAAATATCAGTGGTATGAGCAAGGCTTAACTAATTTTGGCGGCTCTCCGTCTAATTTAAAATTGCTCTTAAATTAAAGATATGACTTTACGTACATTTTACTGATCGTGGTGTCTAGACTATCGGGTCTATTAGGTAAAATTAGAGCTGTTGAAATGGTGAAATTATTCGTGATTTTTTTAAATAAGACATTACTGGCAACACTGTGTTATTGTAGTTGATAAGATGTCAGTATATATTTATTTTGGACCTATAGTTATGGCCAAAAATACCTCTATCTCTCGTCATCTCTGTTATATGTTATTCTCCCTAGAGGGCGCTACAGTATAGGGACTGGGGAGTAGGTGCATGAGAGAAAGTGAGCTCACTTACTGAAACGTGCTACAGGTCATTCGAATGACCTTCTAAACAATAAAGTAATATTTTATCTAAAGCGATCGCTTGTAATTTCTCAAATATAACATGGTGACAACGATGGGATGATCCCTAGCTTCTCCTCTTCGCTTCGGTGTATTTATTTTTTGTTTTGCCTTTTTCGTTCGTATTAACTTTCCGTTTTCCCTTTTACGGTCGCGTTTTTCTTTTCCCACGCTCGGCCCGTCATTATGGCGGCGAATCCCGCGACGTCCTTCAAGAGCCCGCCGAACTTTATTCCCGGCGATGATCCGGCCTCCGCATGGGCTGAATATAAAGAACTTTTTGAAATTTACGCGACTGCTGCTAATTTGACTGCTGGATCTGTCGCTCATCAACGTGCCCAGTTTCTGCATATCCTAGGCCCAGCTGGGCTCCGCATTTACAAGACTCTCCCGATTGCGCAAGTTGACGATGACCGCACTCTGGACGTTATCTACGCCGCTTTTGATGCATACTATCAACCATATAAGAATCTCACGTATCTTCGTTATGCGTTTTTTCAGACTAAGCAGCTGCCTTCCCACACCTTTGATCAGTTTTTCACCGAGTTGAAACTTAAGGCGCAAAAGTGTGAGTTTACTACTTTGATGAACTCTCTTATCGCTACACAAATTGTATGCGGTATCTCCAATGATAAACTCCGCAAGGATCTCTTGGCTATCCCTACATTGACCCTCGATGACGCTGTGCGTCGCTGCCAAGCTGATGAAATCTCCACTCTGCACGCTGGCACTATGGGTGCTGTTGCTGCTCCTCGTGGTCTTCCCAGTTCCATGGATGGATCTGCAATCCCTTCCCTTGACGGCTTACATCGCCAGCGGCCTCCTGCCCACCACCGTCCCTCGCGTCCACCGTTCAACCGGCAGTTCCAGTACCCTGCCATGGGCTCTATGGCTCATCGCCCACCCCGGTACCCTTCTTTCCCTCTACAAGGCTACACCAACTACCCTACTTCTCGCCCGTCAGCTGAAACTCATTGCCCGCATCCCTCGCACCCTCGACCGCCTCATTACAATTCAACGGGACACCGTTCCTCTTACGCTTCCGACCGCAGCTCACAACCGGCCGTGCGTGGCTCGCGCTGTCCTAACTGCGGGCATCCGCCTCACAACCTTACCTCGTGTCCGGCTCGTTTCTCACTTTGCATAAAGTGTCATCAACGTGGACATTGGGGTGTCGTCTGTCGTTCCGCTCATGAACTACACACATCGGACTTTATTCAACCCCCTTTGGAGTATGCTGAATCTTTCTTCTCTCCAGATACGGATGACTACGTTCCTGATCCTTCTCCAGACTATGCCTACGATGATCCCTCTGCTGGGTATCTCTGCTACTCTCTCTTTCTGGCTCGTACCGTTGATCAACTACAAATGGCACCTATGGTAGATGAACTTTATGATCATATTTATCTCTATGACATTTCTGTGCAATTTAAAATCGACACTGGTGCACAAGTCAACATCATTCCGCGTCACATTTATGAAACTTCACTTTCAAGTTGTCCCTTGAAGGCTCCTCCTTTTCAAGTCATGGCATATTCCGGTCACCCAGTTCCTATGCTGGGAGTTCTCGATATTCCCTGTACGCCGCTTCCAGGGATTTCCCCTTTTACGTTACCGAAGAAAACAGGGTCCCCATATTGGGTGCATCTGCTGCCTTGCAACTTGGCCTCATACAACACCATAGCCACCCATTGGGACCTCTCCCTAGCAAACTCATTTCTACTCTGACATCTACATCCTCACAGATCCTGCCACATACCCCTGATGACATTGTGATGCAGTACCATACTGTATTTGACAGAGTGGGTAAACTACCAGGTAAACATCAGATACGCCTCAAGACTCATCCTACACCAAGCATCAGTGCCGCACATCAGGTCCCCCATGCTTTCAGAGAACCTGTACGTCTGGAGTTGGAACGTATGCAGCGGCTTGGCATCATTGTCCCAGTCACCGGCCCTTCTGAATGGGTCCATCCGATGGTGGTAACTCCTAAGCCGGACGACACTGTGCGGATCTGTATGGATCCCCGAAAATTGAATGGCTCCATAATGCGTCATGGCTACCATGTCCCACCTACCCAGGAAATATTTGCTACTCTTAGCGGTAAGAAAATCTTTACTGTTTTAGATGTTCAAAGCGCTTTTTGGCATATTGAGCTTACGGATGAGAGTTCTCGTTTGTGCACTTTTTCCACGCCTTATGACCGGTTCCGCTATTTGCGGTACCCAAACGGCCTTGTCACTGGGTCTGAGATCTGCCAACAGACCCTAAGGCAGTTATTTCCGGAGAAATAATTTCCAGATGTCCACATTTCGACCGATGACTTCTTATTGGCTTCTGAAGAAATGAACTCTCACGTGCTACTGCTCCATCGTGTTTTGCAGCGTGCTCACGATGTTGGCCTTTGCTTTGGACGTAAAAAGAGGTCCCTGGCCACTGATCGTGCCAAATATGTCGGCCATGTTATCACGGCTGCTGGTGTTGAGGTTAACCCAGACAGAGTCTCTGCCATATGATCTTTACCACCACCGAAAGACAAAGCCGCTCTACAAAGCTTCCTGGGCATGATTAATTATATCACACGTTTTATTCCAGGCGTGAATGTCGATACCAGCCCGCTTCGTAGCCTGCTCAAAAAAGACACCTTATTCCAATGGGAGCCTGATCACCAGGCACATTATGACTCGCTCAAACAGCTTGCATCATCCACTCCAGTTCTGGCTTTCTTCGACCCCCAACGGACAATCACACTCTCGGTAGATTCCTCTCAGTATGGTATTGGCGCAACATTGCTGCAAGGTGGCCAACCGGTGGAATTCGCTTCTACTACATTGACACCAGCACAATCCCGATATGCCCAAATTGAAAAGGAACTGTTAGCAATTGTCTATGCTTGCGAACATTTCCACTTTTATATCGCCGGATGCAAAATCACAGTGGAAACCGATCATAACCCTCTTCTAGGTGTGATTAAGAAACCGATTCACCTACTATCACCCCGACTACAACGCCTACTAATGAGGCTATTCCGCTATCAAATTGACCTAGTCTATGTACCAGGTAACAAATTTTATATTGCTGACATGTTATCACGGGCCCCACAGCCACATATGACGATCGACACTGATCTTTTAGATGGCCCTACACCGCGGTATATTCCCTGTCCACACTTCCAGTGGATAAACAAGAGCTGTATCGCCAGGCGACCGTTCAAGATCAGACACTCCAAACTATCATTCAGTTTGGCCAATGTGGCGGGCCACGATCTGTAAAACAATTAAATCCGGACTTGAAACCTTATTGGCCTCACCAAGACGAATTACACTTTCAAGATGGCTTATTATACCGGGGTTCTCGTCTTGTCGTTCCACGAGCTTTACAACCTGCAGCTCTTAAGACCATACACGGATCCCATCAAGGGGTAAGCTCTTGCTTGGATAAAGCCAAACTTCACTTATTTTGGCCAGGGATGACAGACCATATCACACAGTTTATTTTGGCCTGTGACGTGTGTTCTAATAGAGCAAGAGCCAACTTTCCAATGCCGTTGCACCCCCATCCAGTACCACAACTACCGTGGGAAACCGCCGGAACTGACTTGTTCCATGTGAAATCCCAGAACTTTATCCTTCTCGTTGATTACTACTCGAAATTCGTTGAGGCACGGGAACTCAATAACACGACTACTAACAGTGTAACAAACTTCTTAGCTCCACATTTTGCACGCCACGGCCCTCCACAACGGCTTATCTCCGACAACGGGCCACCCTTTAATTCAGCTGGATTCAAAGCATTCCTTGAACAGTGGGGTGTTACACATGTAACCTCCTCACCCTATTATCCTCAATCTAATGGTCTGACTGAACGCACAATTCAGACAATAAAAAATTCACTGGTCAAAGCCCAACAAAATGGTAAGGATTTATCATACGTCTTGATGGAGTACCGATCAACGCCTAAGGGGCCCCTTCCATCACCGGCAGAAATGTGCATGGGTAGGCGCATACGAACACCAATCACGACCACAAGAGATACGTTACAACCTCATTTCCCTACAACCCAAGAGCGGCAAACGTTACAACAACAACAAGATATCATGGTCGATAGGGCAAATCGAACAAACCCACTAACATTATTGCCGTTACAAGTTGGACAACGGGTCCGCTACCTTCAAGATCATAGGAACTGGTTACTTGCCACAGTTGTCTCCGTGGGCCCAGAGCCCCGATCTTATGTCATTCTCATAGATACCAATCAAGTACTAAGACGCACTCGACTACATCTGAAAGCGGTGACAAATTTTGATCCTCACAATTCCGCGACTCAAAGTCTTCTTGCTCAAGCCAACATTGGGCCTCCTCGGGCTGACACTTCGCCAATGATTAAACAGCCTCCACGTACGGCAACCACCAATATCGGGCGCCCGTATCTACGAACGAATGAACATGTTGCCACGGTTGCTCATAAACATCAATCTCCTTCAACTCCACATCCGCCAGTGCTTCCTCAACATACCAACAGCCCACCACCATTAGTGGTGCTGCCACCCACTACTCGATCTTTGCTCCATGTTCATGAGCGGCCGCAAGGTTCTCCGAATAGCAACACTCTACCACAAAATATCATGCGCAACTATACTCCCACCACAGTATCCGGTAATTCGCCATGCACTCCAATTCACAACACCCTTTCGGAACCATTCCCTGCTCGATCGTCCACGCCTATCCGGTCGGGTCCTCCTACAATTCGTGCCTTCCCTCCAACCGGTGCTGCCTCTACAGTCAAAACCTGCTCACAAGCACGTATATAAGGGGGGGTTTAGGGGGTTTAAACCCCCCCCCCTTAGGACTCGATTCCCTTCTTACGAAAGGAGCGCAACATTAAATGTATTAAAAAACTTCGTTTGATACACGTGCGGAAATGTCATTGTCACTCGTCCCGAGTCTAGCCAGTACTTTAAATTTGCGTTATTGCTAACGAAAAATTTCGCGCTCGCTACGCTTGCGATTTCATCTGGTTGTGTTATAACCCGTCCCCCCCCCCTTAGACTTTCTATACCTACGTGCTTGCCTGCTCAACTACTCGGTCAGGTCGTTACATTATCCCTCCATTGCGTTATCAGTGACAAGGTTTTATGAAGATGAGAGAGAAGAGATGAAGAGACTTTTCTGGTTTTAACTGTAACAACTATCACTTGTAAACTTAAACAATAGAGAAAATTGCACTTGTAATCTGTTACAACTATTACTTGTAAACTTAAACAATAGAGAAAATTGCACTTGTAATCTGTAACAACTATTACTTGTAAACTTAAACAATAGAAAACATTACCTGGCTAACTATAATGACTATTAATAGAGATCTCCTTGTTAACTGTAACTAAAACTTTAAACTTAAACAATAGACTAGAAAATGTATTTTGCCTTAACAATTGCGAAAGGAAAAGATGTTATATGTTATTCTCCCTAGAGGGCGCTACAGTATAGGGACTGGGGAGTAGGTGCATGAGAGAAAGTGAGCTCACTTACTGAAACGTGCTACAAGCTACAGGTCATTCTAAACAATAAAGTAATATTTTATCTAAAGCCATCGCTGTTAATTTCTCAAATATAACAATCTCGGTAATCATCTTTAACTGTATTTTTTATTTTCGCAGTTAATAAATTTTATAAAATTTATTTTCAAATAAACCACTGTAGAACAATTAAATATCAAAGTTTGAATGATAAACTGGGTTGGATTATTGTTTTAGGGGGAAGGAGCAGTTCGAACTATGTAAGGTTTCGACGCCTTTGACCCAACGGGTGTGGTGGACTGGTGGTCCATAACTCTCGGGTAACGAAGCCCTTTCACCGCGATACGGTCAATAGGCTTGCTACGAGCCTCACGTTCAGTGAAGGTGGACCATTCCAACTCACCCTTGATAGCAGCTTTTTCTCGAAGGATATTTCTTCCTACTGACGCCTTTCCAGCTTCCGAATGGTAGGCGCTTTAAAACAAGGACTTCGTTGGCGTAAGTGAGACTGGATACAGCAACCAATTTCCAAATTGTGCGAATAACAGTGTACGTGGTATAGGAGCCTTCATAAATTATCGCACCCTGAAGGCGACTAAATTTACATCGAATACTGTCTTCATGTGGCTCTAGGTTATTAGATTCAGTTCTGAATAAAACTCCAAGGTATACAATTATTGTAAGCGGCGAAATGGATCCACGAACCATGAAGACCCAACGGTATTTCGTCAACAGTATTTTGGCCGGAGAAGGATCTGGCATTTATAATTACCAAACTCAAGACCATGGTCACTTGAGAACTTGCTACATATGTTCAAGAGACATTGAAGATCGTGGAGAGTTTCAAGTCGCCTGCGAAGAATTGACCCGGGATAGTATGCGCGATGTCAGTGCGAGATGGGTGCTGAAGACGAAAGCCAAGCTTCGACTTCAAGATGAAGGGAATTAATGGCAGCATTTAACTCCATGAAATATATTGGTGTCATAATGTGGTCTTCGAGTCAATCGTAGGTAAACTTTCGGGTAAAGAGATCCTATCTTGAGTAACAGTGTGTCAGATTTTATAGCCCGGTGTACCTAGTAACAGAGACCATACCACCGGAGGCCTATCATCATAGTGCCCTACGCCAGCGTCCCCAAGCCCGGACGGGTGACAAATCCAGCATGAATAGTAGTACCCTACTACTGATGGTGACAATTAAAAGGAGCTTGAATTAAGCGATTTTCCTCGTTAGATACGCTTCGTAGTGACATCATTATCGGTTGGACCATGTTCAATGGTTTTACTTCGGTACGCGTGGAGTCATTGCACAGTTCAAAATCGATACTTAAACATAAACGCCTAGCACACCATGTAACCTTTCGACGGCCACAAGAATAAATCTATGGGCGGTTCGAATAGATATACAAAAATGCACATGGAAATGTCGTATGTGTTTGGCAAACAATATAGCCCGTGAAATTGACACCCACCGTGCTTCTAAGAACTCTCGCGGCTGACACCATACCAATGAAAAACTAGGAGAAGATCGAGACTTTCCGCTGTACAGAAAACGGGGATATCATATTCATTCAGAACAGTCTTTAATTCAATCCAAGCTTCCCTACGACGACCCCCCTCAATATTTAGAAAGCCCAGATCCAAATCCTGAAAGTTTGATTGAATTTTTATGGTCCTCATGCTGGGTCTCCTCGAATTCTGTCAATGCTGTTTAGAATTAGACGACAAATGTTGATCCTTTGCCCCATCCATCATTATTTTGGCTAGGACTCGTTGAACGTTTACGATGGGCGTAGCGGTTTCTTCACCATCGTTGTTCCTTTGTGAGATCAGTCCGTATCATAATGTCTTCGTCCTCTGAATTTCCAATTAAAATTCTCGTACGATCAAAAATGAATTACTTTATTTCAACAATCACACGAACTGGTTTATTGTCGTTAGTCTTCCCCAGTAACAGTTTAAGACGTTCGCTGATAGAAGCTTCAATATCCTTTCGGGAATTTCCAGACGTACTGTTTTCCAAACTTTGTAATTTTGAGGCAAGTTCAGATCCTGGTTTTTAGTACCAGAATTCATAATATTCTTGAACTTCTCCCGCTTTAAAGACATCTCGGAAACAAGATTTCGGACTGCAGCCTCCAGAGATTTCCGCTGTTTATGTCTTTCAGGTGCCGCGGGTTTTAAACTGCTCACCTCAACGCTTTTCGGGAGAGCCTCGATATCTGCCTGAGTTTTCTTCCATTTATCATTTAGGTCTGGTTTTTTGCCTCGTATTGAAAATTGTCAGTCACTACATCACGGCAAATCCGGAGATTTTCAAGTTAATCTTGGTTTCAAGATTTTGTTTAAGTTGGTGTATGAAAGATCGCAGCCGACTATCATACGATCCTCGTTCATCCCAGAACCTCCAACAGACGCTGAACTTGCATCGGGTTTCGAAACAATTTCAATAGACTGAGGATCAATTACTTGACCACCTTTTGATTGGGGCAAGCTCGGTTTTGTTACAACTTATCATCCAGATTGGAACTTCCACCCGCAACTGGGCCAGCCACATATTCCGGTGTGCTTGTTGGGGAAAGGAACTCAAGGGGGATCTCGACAGTCTCGTGAATCATGTGACGCGATCGTGACAATGATGAGTGATAAAAATGGCCTCCTTTACGAGAGACGTCACCATTATCAACTCGTTCGTACGTTTAATCCCACAGCCAACGAAATGAGGATATAATTACCGCCCTAACAACAACCGGGAAATGCAGCCACAGTATAAACAGTACTCACGGAAGACGAAGGCCAGGGGTCTTTGTACAGTTCGGTTTGAAAAGGATAAGTTGAATTTCACCAAATAAAACCATAACAATAAATACTGACAACGTGACTGTTAGCAAACGGTCAGAAGCAAAAAGCCTAAAATTAAGCTTAATAGAAGTTACTAGTAAATATTGACAGTAATTGTTACGAAAAATCATGGACAGCAAAAATTGAATTTCTCGCAGTCAGTCAGCTTTCAGCGAATAGATTGTGGAGTAAAACGATAAAATATGTAGTTGGCCTTTAAACTAAACCTTACCTAACTTTAAGCTTGACCTAACCTAAACCTAGGTGTCCACGGTTTTCCGAGAATCACTCCTGCTGAAACGCCCGCACCCGTTCCAGGAGTGAATGGCGTCTTACATTGGGATGGTGGTCCGAGAGAAAGGACCTCCTTGATGCTCCGATGTCAGTGACGGGGTCACGGAATTCAGAGTAAGTGGTATTACCATCGGATCTTTTCAGAGTAAATGGAGGTCAGGGAAGAAAACTTTCAAAATATTTATTTATTTGTGTTAACTGCGTTTTATATTTCGTGTTTAAGTCATAATAATAACTCGTTTAAGGTGATTAAAAAGGTTTAATGTTTAATCAATAGGGTACATGATACGTTTAGGCCAACGGTACGCGAGTGAAGACCCCGTCGTCGTTAATACCACAGAGGTAGTCCAAACTGGGTTTTTACCCCTAGCGGGAAGAACAATAAAATAGGCAAAGAAATAGAGGGGAGCTTATGAGACTTGACTATGATGTCTGTCTGAAATATCGATAACACATGCTCCGGGAGCGAGTTGAGAGCCGGTTCGGAGCAGATCAAAGGAAAACGCCATCAACCGGCTTAGAGCCGCTTATCTGTTTGGATAGTTCCTTCACAGTTTTATAGGCAGGGGATTTGAATGTCTTCGTTATTGTTCTAAAAGCTGTTTGATTACTATCTATAGGGTTCGTTGGGACTGTTGATTACTTTAAGTGTCGGCGTATTTTAGAATAGATTAAATTGTATATTGTTTAATGGTAGTACAACATCTTGAATAGTTTGCCACTGATGCCTCTTGGTGTTCGTTGAATGCCGTAATGCTTCTAATACCTCTGGTACTTAACTGAATACCTGAAAAAGTTCTTAATTCTACTTTAATAGTTATTACGAAAAATTTACTTAACCATTATAATACGGTATCTTTATTTTTAACACATAAACTTTGCTGTACAAATATATATTTCATATCTGTCTCGAAGCTAGTATCGGTGTGATTACGATCTTTTGGTGAAACGTCCGAAAATATCCTTGGCGATTTTGGTGGCTTCGTCGACGGCGTCCTTGGCGGTGTTGGCGGCTTTGTGGGCCATGTCTCCGGCGGTGTTGACAGCGTCGTTGGCGATCTGTCCGGCGCTGTTGATGGCGTCATTGGCGATCTGCCCGGCGGCGATGGCGGCGTCATTGGCGAACTGTCCAGCCTGGGCGGCGGCTTCGAAGGCGGCGTCCATGGCGGCATTGACCACCTTTTGGGCGGTGCTGCCGGCAACGCGGGCGGCATCTCCGGCGGTGGCGGCTACCTTCTTGATGATGTCGTAAGCGGTTTGCAGGGCCTTCTTGTCGCACTGTCATGGTCAAAATTCAATTATAACACTTCACCTGAATGAACCAAATGACTCAATTCTTTCTACTTACGTCGGCGAAGTCAATGTGGCATTTCTTGATGAGACTTTCCAAACCACCCTACAGAAAAATAGCGCCTCCAATTAGCATTGTCCGTATTAGCGATTATCAACGACAACTTACGTCGAGGGCCAATTTGCTGGCGGAGCTGTATTGCCAGTAGCAAGCTCTCAAGTTGTTGTAGCACTGTAATGAAACGCCAGACAAACGTGGATTATTTGTTGGCCAGCAGCCGCACACTTTAAATACCGTTTGTACTTACGGTGGTGACGTCCAGGTTCTTGATAGTTTCCTTAGTTTCGTCATTGATTGTTTGACCTAAACACGATCGAAACTCAATTTCTAACGGGTTACTTTCGCGAGAGCCGTCCTTAAACTAAGGCACAACTTCAGTCACACTTACCGAAAGCTCGGTTGATGGCGAGGGCCATCAGGCAAAGGGCGGCGACCAAGTACTTCATGCTGGAGAGGTTGAGGAATGCGGGTCTAGCTGGCAGACAACTGTTGAGGGAGCGAAGAGTGATTTTGCTCTGGTCGGGAACTCTCTTTTATACCCGGAATCGAAGACACTTGGGCGCTTCAATTTGACTTTAATTGATTGATCAAATTTTTCACTAACTATTTTGCGTTCTTTCGTTTTGAAAAGTATTTAATCTTAATCACTTTTTCTTTGTGCCATTTCCGCAGCAGGTGGTTAAGATTGAGACATTTTTAAATCAATGATTTGTTTTTACGTTAAATCTCCAAAAGAGTTCAAGGTGAATGCTACCCTACTGTCCAACGATGCACCAATCAATATAAAATGTCAAACCGTCACTACCGCAGTATCGTTCCTTGTATATCTCGCTAATTGTTTTCTGTCTGGATAAATTTGCACCTGGTAAATCTCGCTACCTCCAATCTACCTTGATGAATTGGTTATCTTTCGCTGATTTCTGTATACCTGGATGAATTATCTACCTGGTACCTCTCAGTACTTGCAGTATAAATAAATATATTTTCCCTTTAAATATTTGGGGGGTATCAGAGTTTTTGTCTGCATAGTAATGAAAACTTCAATTTTTAATTACAAAGCAAAGTAATATTATTAGTATGTAAAAAAGTTAATGGAATTAACCGTTAGCTTGTATAAATTGAATTTGATGTCCATGGTAAATTTTTTTACAATATTTAAATAACACATGGTTTTTAAAACATTATTTGAATGTTAAAATTTTTAAAAACAGTAAAATTTGTGAGCTTTCGGGTACGTGACCCCTTGTCAAGCACTTGATCGAAACTTTGATTTAAATCCATGAAGTATCAGTGTTATTTAAATATTGTTTAGCGTTAACTTAACTATAGTTTTTATATTAGACGAATTTAAAGTTAAATTTAATTTATGTTCTCGCGGAAAAGCATTAGGGAGATCAGGCCATTATATATTAAGGTTTCTAGGGCGTATCTTAAACAATAAAGCGCTCAATAGTCGCAAGCCTTACAAAGACCACGTGGACCTATTTTGCGGAGCTGAAGAACATTTGATTTTGAAGCGTTAATGGTAAACCCGCAGTCAGCAGCCCTCTTGGAGTGTGTTATGGGGTGGTGGGTATGATCGTTAGCGAAAAGACTGGTTAAAGCATACTGGACAGCCAATACCAATTAGCAGATGTCAGATGTAGAAGGCGATTAGAAGTGGGTCATCTGGTCTGAGAAAGCTGAGCGTCTGGTCTGAGAGCACAGGGGCACTCGCAACGTTTTCTCAATTGGCACAGTACCCTCGCGGTCAAACTTTTCACTTACTCAACCCTTGATGGCGGATCATTTACGCGTCTTCACTCAACGGGGACGTCCTGGCTGGCCAGTACAGATCTTTAAAAATGCCGTTAAATTTGTTTTCTCAATTTAACCCCTATCACCCCAATAGGTTCGGCCCTAAGTTCCAAAGCAACTGGCCTCAAAGCAAAATTGATTCGCACACCTTGCATTCTACCTGAAGAAATTCGCCCCTGAAACCTCTTTCTTGTTGCTGTCTACCTGCTTGTGAGAAAAATGTTATGCAACGATTACAGAAAGATTCTGACAAGCCCTGATGACTGAAAACATATTTTACAGACGAATCTGTCTGTCGGTACTTCCAACCCATTTCTGTAAATTCTACAGTTGCCATTATTTATATAAAATAATTTTTACAGAAACATCTGTAAATTTTATAGGGCTCAGCGTTGAGATAATAAAGTTTCATTTCTTTTATATCCATTGTAGACAATGAAGTTATTCTAATAGATTCATGTGTTTCCTTTTCAATATTTTCTTCTCGCAGTTGGTTTGAACTTTTTAAAGATATTGAGGAAAATCATTTTCTAGCCAAGCCAGTCTCTCATCATTAACAGAGAAGAATGGACACTTGTTCTGATTTCTGGACCTGTATCCAAGACTCATAGTGGCTACATTGTGAATGTCATACCACTTTTGAATAACTTTCATATAAGTACTTGATAGTTGAACCCGCTGTTTTAAACTGTGCACTTGTGGATGACTTCCTTGGTAGTTCATTAGGTATTCCAAAGCCGCTATGACAGGAGTTGAAAATATATCTATTGCTCGCCTTACACTCAACTTTTCTAGATATGTTCTTAGTCCATAATTTGCATAAATTTTCATCAACTGGAAACTGCTGAAATGATATATAGATATTCTTCTTAGATTCACAGAATGGAACACAACAAATTTTTGTGGTGGGCATTTTTGCATTTTAAAAATTGGCAATAATTTAAAACTAAAGTTTGAGAAATGTGACCTTAATTTAAAGAATAATAAAGCTATTTTTTTAAATAATATGAACAATATTGTGGTTGTTTATTTAAAATTCTGATAAAATAAATGCAAATACTGGTTTGAAAACTTAAAAACTTGAATCCTGTGAAAAAATTTGGTTAGGCTTAGCAATGAACTAATAAAACTCAATATAAGCATATTACTTTAATTAAATAAATGTTTTAAATGAAAACTTATTAGATAAAGATCAAATCATAAGTTGTACATTCCAAACTTTCCAGAAGTTTTTGAAAAACAATGCATTAACTAGTTGAATTTACCGCCATAGAAAACTATTAAATATCCCGCTGATTTTTTACATTTAAGGGGGGGGGGGGGGGCTCGGACAGCGCTCCTAGTGTTAAAAAAAGGTATTCGCGAAAATACATAGGAGAGGAAATCTTTGCCCGGGCCGCTATGAGCGCGTAGCAGATCTCGAGACGGCCGTGCCCAAACAAACGGTCCCGTCGGGATTATCTGGCAGGTTAACTTCCTGTCATGTGACCGCTACGTTTTCTCCTAGATTCTTATTGGTTGCTTTTATTTTGATTTTACGCGCATAACTGCAGCGCCACCTGGCAGCGGTAGAGAGAACGTTTGATCATTTTCATATGCATTCTATCGAGCGAGCGTATTTAAATTTTCTCTGAAATTTATTAAAATTTGCTTACGAATTGGAAGGTTTATTTTCTAAAGGTAAATATTCATTGCTTTTAAATATATTTCAACTTTTTAAAATTTTAATAACATTATTAAATGGTTGTATCTTATAGGCGAGTCAAATTTATTAAACCATCCACGGCTTAAAAAAAGCCTCGGCGAATTGTCTGCAAATATGGGTCTTGTAGTTCGAAACAAAACTCGACTAATAGACAGGTCAATGGAGCCCCCGGAGTCTTTTTCATAAAGTTTCCATCAGCAAAAAAGGAAACCGAAAAATGTCAACGGTGGGTTCAGGCATGTGGTCGAGAAGACTTTACTTTATCCGATGTTTATCTATGAAAATGAAAACGACGAACGTTTGAACTTGAAGGTAAATTAAACCATTTTTTGGATGCTTCAAGAGAATAAATGTCATTCTTTAATTTGAATGGCTAGAAAAAGACTTAATGAAATATTTAGAAGATTGGGAGAAAGATGTTACCAATCGGCCTGGAGATTTTGCCAACAGCGAAAGGAACAAAATGCTTTTGAGCGCAGCAACAGTTGAGGGTCTAGGAATGACTGGTACAGCTATAATAAGCATTTATTATTTTAGTGATAGTAAGATTTGTAACCCTTCAGGTTCATTTTTCCCCGCATACTTATTTTTTTTATTTTTTTTTTGTTTATTTACTTTTGCTATTACTTTATTCCCTTTACTCTCGGCCATCTATAGTAATTGTTAAGTATTCGTAAAGCCCCATATGTCAAATTTCTTAGAATTCCGAGCTCTATTTAATGAAACTAATCACAGTGTTAAATATAAATTAAATTTAATGATAAAATAAAAACTTAAATAACTTTTGAACCATACAAACAAATTAAATATAGTTTATAAATCTGATAGAACTCAATGAACCCCCACTATAAATTATAAATTTGAGAGAATTAATTAAACAGGGTACTTAATATATATTATAAACTAAATCCCTACCTTCAGCAATGTTAAAATTAAGAGCCCTTAGCATCTGGAGATAATTGGTGTCTTTTTCCTCGTTTATTACCGTGTTACAATACTCTCGGAACCGACCCCACCCGCATTTTTCTCAGAAACTTTGCCGAACTAAACCAGTAATATTCCCTCAACTCACAGCGATCCCATGGAACCTTTGTCATGTTAGCGGGCCTTTAGCCCATTATCAGGTAACACGAATCTAACAAAAAGCGCACGATTTCCAAGGCCAGGTCATAGGTCAAAAGTGTGCCTGGAAATTTTCACTTGACAACAAAATAAATATAACCTCGTGATTTCCTGGCATCTTCTCCCCCTAAAACACTGAGACCCCCGCAATCACGCGGAACCAACCCCAAGGGACCTTTCGCGGGTCGGACAACGTCATACATCCCATGACAGGACACGAGTCTTGGGTGCACCAATGACCCAAATAAACTGGGAGGTCACCAATCGCTTTTCATTTTCAACTCCGCCCTGGAATCCCTGGAACAAAACAAAAAGACAGAACTCGAGAGAATCCTGATTCTGGACAGAACTGTAGAGAACTGTAGAGAACTTGAAAGAACTGTAGAGAACTTGAGAGAACTCAACTTGTACCAGGAAGGAAGGAAGTCCGCCTTCATTACCGGGAGAACTCTTGTTTCCCGGGTGAGAGAAAGACCATGTCGAGATAAATATAGACTAATGCGCGATGAAGTCGCGCTTAGATATGAATTAACCCTCAATGCAGCCCTCATGACCGAAACAACCATCACAGACTACCTAGATGACCTACATCCAGGGCATTCCGACCGGAAGAGCATAGTCCGAGCAGCCATGAATCTGAGAAGTGTAATGCCCTCAACACCCTCAAATCACCTGTTGATCACCCAAAATCTAGACGTTCCGAGAGAAGAAAACCAGATGACCGAGACCGATTCCCTCGCCTAGCCAGATGTTCTAGATCGAAACCCGAAGTACCTACGCCGCTTGTAAGAAGTTCGTCGTCGTCATCCGGACATCCCAACCGTAATCCGGCTCGTTAGTTACCGTAATCCGGGCATCCGTGCCGTAAGCGAGACGAACGGACAGTTTAGAACTGTCACCGCGAAACAAGAAGTCCCCCGTCGAGTCCCTCCAAGAAAACGCGTGGGCGGGTATCTTGCGTTATTCGGAACCCCGTAATCCGGAAGCTCCCGTAACCCGGAATCCCGTAAATCGAAGAGCAGCCACGAATCAAGTGATAAGTAGAAATTTATCATAAACCCCCCCCCCCCCCCCTTGTAGAGTACCCAGGGTCGAAATACGAAATAGCCGGTGAAAACGTAGATAATTATTTTTGGAAAGAAGGTTTAATCCCTCGCTATTGTTCGAGAACAAGGTTTAAAACAGCCCCCCTCGAGGTTGAGAGTTCATTCTGCTTCTTGAATTTATGCAGTTTGGATTATATTTTTTTCGTTCGCATTGTACCCTCGTTGTAGCCATTTTTGTTTTGTTTGTTTTTCAGTTAACAGTGCCATTGTTTAAATGTCGAATCTCAAAGTGTAGTATCTCAATTGTAGTGTTTATTATTTAGTGTAAGTGTATATGAAAAAGATAAAAGAACCATATTAGAGATGGCCTAACCATCACTAGAAGCAAAGTAAAATTACCCCGCCAGTTCTCCCCGAATTTTGTTCATTTCTGTATTTAGTATTTTATAAAAATCAGTGTCAAATAAAGATTTTGTGATTGATTAACGACAAAGTGTTTCCATTCTGAATTCGAATCTCCCCCTCTTTTTTTAATTTTTTTCTTTCCCCTGTATGTAACCCCCTCTCTCGGATTTAATTCACTCCACGAAAGGCCACGACTCGCATTTTGTCGCCATCTTCCCCCCGCCTTGGTGAATTAATATCTTTGAGTAAGGGCTAGGAATACTTCTGTCAGTCAACCATCACATGACGAAGTCCTTAAATTTCCTTAAAAACGTTATAGATTCTTATTTCTCAATTACAGCTGTTAAATTCCTTGTTAGAAAAGGTGCAAAATAAGTGTTGATGCAGCACTTATATCAAGATTCTCTTGAGCAATACTTTGGGAAGCAGCGATGCTCAGGTGGTCGAAACAATAATCCTTTCGTTGCGTTATTTGAAGCCAACATGGATAAACTTATAACCTTATCAGGACTAGTCATAGAAGCGGTTAATGGCAATACCAGAATTTCCGAAAAAATTGTTACATTTTTCTTCAGAGGAGATTCTAGCTTTTCCTTTTGCGATTTTTCTTTCCAAAATTTTCCACTACAGGCTTTTTCTTTGGAGAGATGAGTTTCGTAGACTCTTTGGACTTTTCCATGATACTCTTTCGTAACGCTTAATTAGCTTTGAGGGCTTCTTTGGTTTCATTCTGATACTGCTCTAATATGTCCCAGACTAAACATTTTCCTCTAGTATTTACAAATGCATCCAAAAATAATTTTGGTTCATTTAGCTTCTTGAACGTATACTGTGGACAATTGTATACATCACCTAAATAAGTAATATCATAAAAAAAAGCATTACGAAATATTTTAAAATAAGAAACAAAATAATTACCTTTCAAGATGAAACACATGGCTGTTCAAGTTTGCTTAGGCCAGAGAGCGGAATTTCAAATTTGGTGCTTCTAACGTCTATCATTTAACTCCGCCTCTTTAGGGAGGCTAGCATTATACCGGAAACCGACCTGGCCTGTTGTTTCGATCACGTGGTTTTAAGAGCGACAATTTAACAACCACTTGCCGCTCCCTATCTAAATTCTCTCTGCTTTGGCTTCGCGAAAGATTTTATATAGGATTCGGTTCCTGTGATTTCGTCATTTTTCAAAGCACGGTGGCCGTAAACGTACCAATCACCTACAAAAAAAATAATGTTTTTTTATTTGTTGAAAAAACCGACAGTAACAACGAAGTTTATTTTTTAGGTGAAAGCGAATCCACGGAACTCGGGGAAAGACCATCTGGGGTAAAGGGAGCCGCATTTTCTCCGCGGATTATGTATACCCTGGAACGGTGTAATTATAAGCGATTAAAAGAACAAGGGTTACAACGAGAGGTGTAGCCATAGAGTAATCCACTCGCATAGAGTGGAAGGCCCAATGGAAGCGCATGAAACATTAATCCTAAACGACAAACTTTTTTTCCAGGCGTGAATAAATATAGTCCGAAGAGCTATGGTGTTGTTTTTACATTTTTTAGAGTATCCAGATATTGTACATCTTTAGTCCAATTTGTTTATTTCACGCCTCTAAAAAAGACGTTGCGTACGAAAAGTAGAAACGCATCCTTAAAATAGGCCCTACCATGAGTATGGAAATAATTGACTTAATAACCATAGTGGGGGCACAAAATCGTAGACCAGCTAACCCCGAAAAGAGTCATCGTCTAAGTGGGATTCTTTAGTGCTAACAGAGAAAAGCCGGGCTTTATCTCGATCACCGGAAGCAATATTCGAAAAACATGGAAAATTTTTCCCCGAAGAATTAATACATCTGTTAAAACGACTTTAAGAACGGAACCCAAAGTCGAATTATCCAGGTATCAAGTATTTAATTCCGATTTCGTACGAAGAGCCACTTTCTTAACAAGAAGGAAAAAACCTAATGGATTGCAATGAGTTCTTCCCCGTAGGTAAGGGGCGTTGCAGCCTTATAACATTGCCGCAGCAACAGATGTAATTCCGGAAGATCATTGGGAAATAACAAATTTTCAGGCAGCACATGATTCCTGAAAATTTCAGAACGATTACAGGTAATACTGAGAATTTCACTATAAAGTAAACCGATATATCGCTTTGGCAATATAAATATTTTTACTATTTGTAGAACAAATATATAACAATGTTGATCTATATGTAAGCGGTCCATTTCAATTTATAGTGAAATTCTTCACAATTATTGCATAGCGTGTTGATATTCTTCCAATATGAAATTTTACTTTATCAAATTAACATTGAACACTTGACGCTGCTTGTAGGGAGTTTCTCACGCGCAACGAGGATTGTGAAATTAGTTATCGCTAAACAAGTATAGATTAATCAATTTAAATATATGTTGCGTATGAGAAAACAAAAATCGATGTACTTGATCATATTGTATATAGGGGCGCTAAATACGGTGACGAAGAAAGGAAAAACAACTCGCACACCAGGGCGGGCAGTCGTTTGCAGTCACTCGTTTACGAAACGTGATGTAATTATGTATTTTAAATGTAGATGTTGTATTAGTTATTACAACCATTAAACGTTGTTATATTAAAGTGAACTAGTAGTAGCCAATAATATTATAAATATACAACAATATATTATTGGTATAAATATTTCAAACCACCTTTGGGAAATATTTTCATTCGTTAAATTATTTTTTACGTATGCTAATCTGTGTTGTTGATCTGTAAATTTTAAGTTTTTCTTAAAAAACAGATTGTCCTTAAAGAATTTCTGGGAAATTAACAGAATAAAACTGTATATCACAGGTTACGAACACAATGCTGTAATTATTACAGAAACAGTCAAATTTACAGTTTCATTAGTAATATTTACTGTCGTGATTTGTATTATATTAAAAACGACTTTACTGCTTTTCTTTTTTCAGAAAAACACTGTAAAAGCTATGTACATTTCAATGCTGTAAAAATTATCTGTAGGATATACAGATATTTATCTCAGTGTATGACCTAACTATTTTGCGTGATTACAGAAAAAGGGTGTATAAGTTTTGTACATTTCAAAACTAAAATATTTATGTGAAAAGTTTCTCTCAGTGTATCATCTTGAAGCCCTCCAGGATGAAGTGCTTTCTCGCCACACTCTGCTTCATGGTCTCGCCATCAACCAAGCTTCCGGTAAGTTAAGTGAAAATTGTTGTGGTGCCTTGGGTATTAACCTAGCTGATGAAGAGCAGATTTAATGAAAAGCTCTCGTAAAAGATTCGAACGTGTTTAGGTCAAACAACCATTTCGGTCGAAGAAGATCACTCGGAAGGTGCAATAACGATATTAAAGTAATTTCTGGAAAGTTGGATGCCACCAGCAAAGTGCAGGCAGTCGTCAAACGAAAACAATGACTATAGTGGCCAATGCAAACTGAAAGGTATCAGGAGTCAGAGGTTTTAGAGGCGAATGGACCAAATAGCGACAGCTATCAGTTGCAAACAATCGAAGAAAATGACAAGTGACAATAGGTTCTAGAGGCGAATTCAATAAACTAGACGGCAAGTAGCGTAAAGTACCTCGATGAATTACTTAAAGTAGGTTGCAAGTATTAAGAGGTACCAAGGGCTCATTCATACAAGTATACAGCAATTAGCGATAGGCTCATGACACGGTGTTAATCTGCAATGTTTACCGAATGTTTTACAGTAATTATGTTCAGTGGTGGCTTAAGAAGGCTGGGTCCCCGGGGCGGCAATGTTTTGGGACACCCCCCAGAACCGTGCAGAAGTTTTCACTGGTCCTTCGTTTTGCTTGCGTGCTCCATAGATAGTATGAGATATACTGTCGGGAATTTATTATCATTGATTATTTTATGGCAAACTGATCACGCTGGAGGTGCCTGACTAAATAGCAACCCATCCGTTTTCCGTGGATGACGACCTTTAAGCCATGCGAAGGGAGTCCTGGAGGTTGAGCCGGTTGACATACTGTGGTTAGTCTTCCGGCAACACGCCTCTTTGGTCCTTGAGTGTGGTAAGAAAGGAGGTCTACTCTGGTCCGAGGTAGATCCATCGGCTCCTATATGGGGGCTTCTTTTCCCGGTAGGGAGGACTAACTGGACATCGTGATACAGCTAGTTAACCTTGCCTGGGTATATCTTCTCCCATATCACTTATATTGCTTGCAAGATACCGTTGTTGGGCACCCTGGTGGGTAGTGAGTGGGGTTGTTGAAACTTTTTGTTTTACTCATGGATACCGAAAACAACTATCTTCAATCTGGATTCCTCCAGTTTGAAGAACTTTCCGACTCGGAAGACGCAGTCTTCCAGAGGACCAAGCGCATTCGAAACGATGTTCCAGATGTAGAGGAGGTCAAGAAGGAGTGTCGAAGCTACACTCGCTAGACAATTTATTGACCTAGATAGAATCCTTTGCAACAAGGATAAAAAAATATTACGACGATCTTCAAAGCGGTGGAGACTATGGTATATGCCAATCACCTCAAACGTCCTAGGGTGCAGGGTGCTTTCGAGCAAATAAATCTCCAAAAGCAGAAAATGAGTTTCGCTGCTGCTGCTGCCGCTGCCAGGAGCGCAAACTCAAATGCGCCTGAAAATTCCAAGGTCAGGAAAAAGTCCACCGTCAAAAAAGGGGCCCCGAGAGTCCAACCAAGGGGTAAGAATGGGGTGTTGCTCTATCCCACGGAGCAAGGTGAGACCTCTAGTTATCTCAAGAAGAGACTAGAGAAGGAGGTGGATCCCTCCAAACTGCAAATATAGTACGGGTAAAAGAGGCCCAAAAAGAGCTCTCCAGTGGCAAAATTCGTCCCAACTTGCAATGTGGCCTAAAAATTCTATTTTGATGTCTACTTTGAGGATCCGATGAGTCCGCAGCGATGCGGGGTGGACAACACAGTTTTTGGGGGGGCAAGGGGGGCAGGAGGGGGCAGTTACCCCCTAAATTTGCTTTCACCGAATTGAGCCGTGTTTGGTGTTGTTCCCGATGGTACATTTCACCCTTAGTCGAATGCGACCAACCACATGCCCGTAAGAGGAACCGTTTCCGAGTTATGGCACTTAGTAGTATGTAAGATGAATACATTGTGGTCGTCCGGGGAGAAATTTGTAGACACGGGTGGTGGTTTAAATGAATATTTTCGAACTTTTGAAAAAAACACCATTTATGGTTCGCACATATTTCGTTATAGCTCGGAAACTATTCATCCTACGGAATTGCGGTTGGTCTCATTCGATTCGGCACACAATAATACGTACGACCCAAAGGTATGGTTGGTCCTGGCCAAATGGTTGATATACCTTTTCAACATTTAGTGAGATTCCGAAAAACAACCTTTGTTTAGTGTACCTTTGGTCATACCTCCGAAACTATTAGTCCCAGCGATCCGCGGCGTGTCTCATTCGACTCAACGTTAAAACATACTACAGCAACGAAACCCAAATTGACCGGATTGCTAAATCTAACATTTGGGGATTTTTTTTTCATATTAGAGAAAAAACCACTTGATTCAGTACAAATTCGGCCATAACTCGGAAACGGTTCATCTTACGGGCATGTGGTTGGTCGCATTCGACGCAGGGTGAAATGTACCATGGGGAACAACACCAAATACGGCTCAATTCGGTGAAAGCAAATTTAGGGGGCAACTACCCCCTCCTGCCCCCCTTGCCCCCTCCTAAAAACTGTTTTGTCCACCCCGCATCGCTGCGGACTCATCGGATCCTCAAAGTAGACATCAAAATTGAATTTTTAGGCCACATCGCAAGTTGGGACGAATTTTGCCGGTGAGCCACCCTCTTTTACCCGTACTAATAGGTGTTCGAAGTCTTTAGCCTGTAGGAAAGAGGGTCTGATTGTTAAGGTTCTAACCGCAGAAGATATGGAGAAGTTGAAGAAGGGAATCAGCGATGGCGCTGCTTTGGCAGACAAAGTCAATGTGAGAGCTCCAAAGCTCAATAACCTAACGGTTTTCCTTTACGGTGTGGATGAGGACCAAGGTTAGTAAATTTTAGGCTATAAAAGGTTGCCTCGATACGCTGTCGTTGCTAAGGGCTAAGGTTGGTATCTTCGTTGCTAACGAACATCATGACGTCACTGAGATGAGATCCTATTGAAAATCAATGGGATCTCATCTGGGTGACGTCAGCAACAGACGAATTTTGGAGGCAATCCAAAAATTCTTTCAAACCGATTCTCGATCGAGACCCCCTTGGATGATGACATCGTAAAGGAAGAAATATTTGTGAAGCTTTTAAGCAACAATAAGCTCTCTTACAAGGAGACGGACATTCTTTAAAAATTTTCCCTTAAGAACCGAAAGGGTGGTGTTAACTGGGTGCTAGAGAGGTCCCCAGCCCGGCTTAACACGTTTAGGGCGAAGAAAAAGCTGAATTTGGGCTATTCAGTGGTAAGAGAATATGTGTATCTTCTAAGGTGCTTTAAGTGCATGAAGATTGGACTCATAGAAGGTGGGTGCATTGAAAATCGAAAGTATTGTTCTCTATGCTCAGAAGATGACAGCTACAAGGATTGTAAGAGTGATCTCAAGACTTGCAGAAACTACGCCCTGAGTAATAGGGACAAAAATACGAAACACAACACTGCACATTCGGCTCTGGATGGCCAGGGTCCTGTGTATAAGAAGGAGTTGGAGTCCCTAAAGAGTAAGACCAACTATGGAGGAGGTGAGTAGGAACCTAAGATGTCTGCAGGTCAACTTAAGCAAGGGCAAAACTGCAACCTCTGCGCTAAGACAGTGCTGCCAGGAAGACTCTATATACATTGCCTTACTACAGGCATCATATGCAATTAACGGCCAGGTAATTGATTTACTCACATGTGGGAACAAGGAATGTCTGGTCCCAAGACAATCCAAAGGTCGCTGTAGCTGTCTTCAACTCCGGCTCAAGTGATCGTTCTCTATGACGACTAATACACGGTGGTGGTGGATGTGATTTTTGGGAGATCTGAGCTTATGCCTGTTCTACATTTGCATACCGCCGGGCGATGACATTGAATTCCATATTGATAAGATTGCGGATCTGTTACGAGTACAGTACAGAATGAAAAAAAGATTATCTTGTGTGGCGACTTTAATGCCCATCACGCTTTGGGGATCAAAGCACCACTATGAGAGGGGCACGTTGCTAGTTGATTTGTTCAACTCGTTTGATTTGAACGTCAAGAACGGTCCGGGTAGCGGCCCAACGTTCTGGACCGTTAATGGGGAGAGTTGGGTGGATCTCACGGTCTCCAGTATGGCAATTGCGAGTAAAGTAATTTAATGGCGTGTCAGCAACGAAGAGAGCTGCTGCAGGGTTCACAAATACATTTTCTTTGAAATTAGTGATCTTGTCCTGGAGAATGATCCGAATGCAATTCGTATCAAGGATATTGATCTTGAGAGGTTGCAAGACAATATTAGGTTTGACTTGGAGAGGTTGCGCAGTTGAGATTAATAATCTCATTATTGAGCGTTCGACGGAATGCTCAAAGCTGCGTGGATGTAAGGGCCAAAAGTCCACTCAGTGAGAAGAGGAAGGAGTTATGATCACTCAGGAGGAGGTTCCAGAGCACCAGAGAACAAGCTGCCCGGGAGGCGCTAAAGGTCGAGTACTGTCGGAAGTCGAAAGCTATAAAGCACTTACTGACTCAAAGCTTATGTTCTGGCAGGACCATTACTCTCTCCCTACCTTATAAATTTTGGCTACTAAGAAGGTCAAGTTCAAAAATACAATTAATTGTATCAAAAAACCTGATGGTTCTCTAACCACAGGTATTGAGGAGACGTGGTCTATTCTGTTGGACACTCTTTTTAGAGAGGACTCCACGGATGATAAGTAGGCTCAATC
The DNA here is from genome assembly GCF_980474605.1 of Leiobunum rupestre. Lineage (NCBI taxonomy): Eukaryota > Metazoa > Arthropoda > Arachnida > Opiliones > Sclerosomatidae > Leiobunum > Leiobunum rupestre. The sequence continues at coordinate 10,767,905 of NC_143393.1, read as the reverse complement.
AACAATAAGGGTGTCATTGCACGAAGACATGAATCAGAACGATGAACCGTTTACGAGTGATGAGGTTTTGGAGACCATCAACTCTTTCAAAAAGGGCAAGTCTCCAGGTCAGTATGGTATTACCATCGAGCTTTTCAAGACCGTTTTCTTAGCTTGCTCATCGGTGTTTGTCAGGCTTCTCAACGCTTGCCTCAGCATGCACTCTAAGAAATAGGGGTGTTTAAAAGGTGTTAAGAAAGTGTTACACCTCGTTCGCACCGTTTTAACACTTCCAAAACGGAGCAACGTTTTAAAGGTGTAAAAAGAGTGTGACAACACTATACAAATGTATAAATATGATAAACATTCCAAGAAATTGGGATTCATTTCACACCGTTCTAACACCATTTACACTCAATTTGATAAGTCCAACCCAGATTCAACACCTTAACCAAACAATTAAATCGGTTTTAAACACTCTCCACAGTTTGTGAAACAATAAATCCAATAACATGTAAACGCACTTTTAATCAGTTATGACGCATCTTTTAAGCGTTAATACGCCCTTTATTAAGAGTGAAATCACACCTTTTAAGCGTTAATACGCCCTTTATTAAGAGTGAAATCACACCTTTTAAGCGTTAATACGCCCTTTATTAAGAGTGAAATCACACCTTTTAAGCGTTAATACGCCCTTTATTAAGAGTGAAATCACACCTTTAAAAGTGTTAATACGCCCTTTTGTTAGAGTGAAATCACACCTTTAAAAGTGTTAATACGCCCTTATGTTAGAGTGAAATCACACCTTAATACGCCCTTTGGTTAGAGTTAAATCACAACTTTAAAAGTGTTAATAAGCCCTTTATTAAGAGTTAAATCACACCTTAATACGCCCTTTGGTTAGAGTTAAATCACACCTTAATGCGCCCTTTGGTTAGAGTTAAATCACACCTTTAAAAGTGTTAATAAGCCCTTTATTAAGAGTTAAATCACACCTTTAAAAGTGTTAATACGCCATTTTTAATAGTTAAATAACAATATTAAATCTACAACGCCTGGGCCAATGAAATGATCCATAACCCCGAATTTCACCATCGCGCAAAGCATATCAACATCCGTGAATTCTATACAACAGACCTGGTCCGAGACGATCAGCCATTACGCCTTAAGTAATATTTTCATCGAGGGTGATCACTTAAGAAAATTAGATGAAGGCATTTTTTGTTCTTAAGCTATCAATAATCAGTAGTTTTTTATGCATATTTTATCTCTCTGTCCTTCTGTTTTTTAGCAGATAAGAATACTTTTTGTCACGCTTGGTTTTCGGTATAAAACACCCGGTCATTATTGCTCTTGGTCGCAGTTAAAATTACGTCTTAGGCAAAGCATGTTCGTTGTGGCGTTGCTTAAGTTATACTTAACGTTTTTGTAAATTGTCTGCATAATTTTACCGCTGCGCCCGGTTTGTCGTGTTGTAAACTGCAACACTTTTTTCTATGGTTTTTTAACTAATAAAAGGTTTTTAGAATATTACAAAAATGGCATAGTAACACCATTAAAATTGTTATTGAGCTCTTGTAGGTGGAATGTACCTTTCAAAAAGGGATTTTAACACCGTTATAGGTGTTATTTTTCACCTTTAAAAGTGTGATTTAACTCTCATCAGGTACAATTTTTATCTTTTAAAGTGCGAATTTACACCTTTAAGAGTGTTGTTTTATTCTTTAAAATGGCTTATTTACACCTTTAAAGGTTACTTTTAACTCCTTCACGGGTGTGATTTTACTCTTGAAATGGGTGTGATTTAAAGCTTTCAAGTTGCAAAATAACTATTTAAAGGTGTGTTATTACACGGTTATTGGAAATATTTTGTGTCATAAACAAAGAATGATAAAAAAGTGTTTAAATAGTGTTGAAAAGGAGTTTTAAATCTCATTTTTTACACCGTATTTTTCCGACAAAATCTTGAAGGTGTTAATACGGGGTTTGATTTGTGTAATAAAACGCCCCTAGCAGTGTCAAATTTCGACTCATGAAAAAGTGTACAAATAGTGTTAAAAAGGTTTGAATCAACACCCCAATTTCTTAGAGTGTGGGATACTTCCCAAAGCTTTGGAAGATTGCTAAGCTAGGCTCTCTGTAAAAAGAAGGCAGAGACAGGCAGGACGCTAAGGCCTATAGGTCAATCTCGCTACTTCCAGTGGTAGAGAAGGTGGTTGATTAGCTGTTACTTTGCCAAGAAGGTTGTACTACTTCTTACACACCAACAGATTGCTTAGTGAGAAGCAATATGGATTTAGACATAGTCGGTCAACGACTCACTGTCTTCCCAATATGGTGAACCGCATCAGGGATAACAAGGCGAATAATTGTCACACCAGTCTGATATCTTTAGATATCGAGGGTGCTTTTGACAATGTGTGGATTCCGGGAATCTTACACGGTTTAAGGAACTTAAAGTGTCCAAAAAACATATACGGACGTATGTTAACTATCTGAAGGATAGGCTGGCCGTGGTGAGGGCAAGGCAGTACCTGCATATGGAGAGTACTGACCCGCAGCTGCCCTCAGGATTCATGCAGTTGACCTTTGCTATTCAATGTGTTATTGGATAGCCCACTGATAATTGAGTATTCAGAGGATTCTTAAATCCAGACTTCCGCGGAAGACTTGAAATCACTTTTTTTGGGGCACGTCCAGACGTGCTCTCGCAACCACGGGTAAGGTGATCGTGGATAAGTTGATTGGGTGGAGCCAAGTCTTTAAGCTGAGATTTTCCATTAAGACGTCGGCGGCAATCACCTTCGCCGCAAAGAGTGTCATGAAAAGACTCCCAATCTATAAGTTGGGAGTGGTCGACATTGCTAATGTTGACAAACTGACGGTAGTCAGTGTTACCATCGACAACAAGCTTATATTTCTTCCTCATCTCGGGGAAGTCAGTGTCCGGGTGACAAAGCTTGTGCACAACATTGCTTGTTTTGCAAAGGTTGAGTGGGGCCTCGACCATTAAGCGTTACGGACTATCTCGATCTCGTGGCATGCAGGGCTTGCCACCACCCTCCTACGCATTGTAACCCGGCCACCTGAATTAAGGGCTTCAAAAGTCGCATGATGACTTAGGCCTAAGGTGGTGCCTTGGGTATTAGCCTAGCTGATTATTATTTTTATAATTTTTTTTTTATAAAAAGGCTGCATTATAACAGTGGTTGCTAACGCTTTCAGTGCATGGTGGAAGAACTGGTTTTTCTCGCAAGACCTATACCACTGAAATCTCAATTAGTAGAAGCTTGAACTCCCCACGGCCAGATGGCACCACCGTTAGTCTAGCCTCTCTCGGGAAAGTTATAAATTCAGAAATACGGCTTAAAAAAAACAATTGGGTTAGTGGGATCAGCTATCACGAGGGGAGGAGAACCTTGAATTTCGGGTTAAATTAAAAAAAAACTGTGGCCCCTTTATCTCGAGATTAAATTTAGATAAATTTGATCTATTAGGATATTTTATCCAAAACTAAAGGAGTTCATTAAAATGCAAAATTTGTGCACTTCAATTTTTATTTTTCCAAAAATTGTTGTCGCTCCTTAGTGTTAAAATTTGACGGAATCTAGTTCAGTCATAGAAATTTTGTAGTTTATGGAAAAATTGATAAAAATAACTTTATACTTAAATTAAAAATGGTATCTTGAGACGACACTAAAAATTATCCTATAATATCTTTATTATTTTTAACGCATTTATACAAATATTTGGTATCCGTGTGGGAGTTAGTATCGGTGTGATTACGAACGTTTGGTGAAACGTCCGAAAATATCCTTGGCGATTTTGGAGGCTTCGTCGACGGCGTCCTTGGCGGTGTTGGCGGCTTTGTGGGCCATGTCTCCGGCGGTGTTGACAGCGTCATTGGCGATCTGTCCGGCGCTGTTGATGGCGTCATTGGCGATCTGCCCGGCGGCGATGGCTGCGTCATTGGCGATCTTACCAGCCTTGGCGGCGGCTTCGAAGGCGGCGTCCATGACGGCATTGACCATCTCCTGGGCGGCGCTGCCGGCCACGCGGGCGGAATCTCCGGCGGTAGCAGCTACCTTCTTGATGATGTCGTAAGCGGTTTGCAGGGCCTTCTTGTCGCACTGTCACGGTCAAAATGAAATTATAACGCTTCACTCGGGTGAACCAAATGACTCAATTCTTTCTACTTACGTGGGCAAAGTCAATGTGGCATTTCTTGATGAGACTTTCCAAACCACCCTACAGAGAAATAGTACTCCAATTAGCATTGTCCGTATTAGCGATTATCAACGACAACTTACGTCGAGGGCCAATTTGCTGGCGGAGCTGTATTGCCAGTAGCAAGCTCTCAAGTTGTTGTAGCACTGTAATGAAACGCCAGACAAACGAGGATTATTTGTTGGCCAGCAGCCGCACACTTTAAATACCGTCTGTACTTACGGTGGTGACGTCCAGGTTCTTGATAGTTTCCTTAGTTTCTTCATTGATTGTTTGACCTAAACACGATCAAAACTCAATTTCTAACGGGTTACTTTCGCGAGAGGCGTCCTTAAACTAAGGCACAGTTTCAGTCACACTTACCGAAAGCTCGGTTGATGGTGAGGGCCATCAGGCAAAGGGCGGCGACCAAGTACTTCATGCTGGAGAGGCTTAAGAGTGCGGGTCTAGCGGGCAGACAACTGTTGAGAGAGCGAAGAGTGATTTTGCTCTGGTCGGGAACTCTCTTTTATACCCGGAATCGAAGACACTCGGGCGCTTCAATTTGACTTTAATTGATTGATCAAATTGTTCACTAACTATTTTGCGTTCTTTCGTTTTGAAAAGTATTTCATCTTAATCACTTGGACTCTTTTAATTTGTGCCATTTTCACCGCTTATTATAATTCCGCAGCAGGTGGTTAAGATTGAGATATTTGTTAAACCATTGCTATAGAGCGGATGATTCGCGTCTTACGTTAAATCTCCAAAAGAGTTCAAGGGGGAAGTTACCCTACTGTCCAATGATTTCTATGTACCGGGATGAATTATCCCCTGGTACCACTCGCAAGGAGAGTACCCGAAGTGTGAAATGCCAATTTTGTTCAAATTCGGGGGTAATGTAGACCTATATGAGATGTTGTACTAACCAATTGATTTGCCATGGCAACAGAAAATATTTTTGACAACTTAAAACTAAAAAATCTCCATTTAAAAAAAGCATGGGATTTTCTCGGTTTCACAGGGTTCCTGTAAGAATTTTTTTTTAAATTTGAAAACCATGAAATGGTTAATTTGGACCTCATTTAGGTAAATTTCATCAAGAACATTTTTTGGCTAAAATTGTAAAACGTTTTGGGTAAAATAAGTAAAAAATCTTATTTTGGTTTTAAGTGGTCAAAACGATTTTCGGTTGCCATGGTAAAATCGAATGGGTAGTGCAACGTCGTCTTTTGGGAAATTTCATACCTCATATAGGTCTACATTACGCCCGACTTTGAACCAAATCGGCCATAAACACCTCGGGTACTCTCCTTGTTAGTACTTGCGGTATATATTTATTTCTCCCTTTATAGATTTGGGGCAACAACATAAAAATTTCTTCTGCAAAGTAATCAAAAACTTAAATTACTAATAACAAAGGAAACTTAAGCAAAGTTATATCAGAAGTAGGTAAAAAAGTAACTGTAATTAAGCGTTAGCTTGTTTAAATTGAGTTTGATGTCCATAGTAAAAATTATAACAATATTTAAATGGTTTTGAAAACATAATTTTAATATTATAATTTATATAAACGTTAAAATTTGAGAGCTTTCGGGTACGTGACCCCTTATCAACCCTAAATCTAAACTAACATTAAAAACCATGTTATTTAAATATTTTTGAGCATTAACTTAACTATAAAACCAACTAATTGTAGGCAAGAAAATTGTACAGTGTGAACAGAAAAAGTTGGAACAATGGTTACAATTTTTCTGTTCACACTATTCAATTTTCTTGCTTACAATTAGTTGGTTAAGTGTGAACTGGGCTCAACTCTTTCTTATGGACGCCAATGTATTTCTAAATAATACGCCTCAAAGATGTAGCCGTAGCATTTGGAAATATATTTTGCCTTTTATTGCTGTCCAACCTATCTAATCATTTATGGTTGACGACTAGCAAATATTGAAAAACCTTTTTGACTAACTAATTATCAAAAAAAATATTTAATATTTGTTTATCTGCCAAATAGATAATTTGAAATAATTTCAATGTGTATTAATAAAACTAATTAAAAAAATGTATTCTTTATTCTAAAGATAATTTTACGCACACCTCTGTACAGGATGTTTTATTGTACATAGAAGTTATAATTTCAGAGACTATTAATGTTAATACCATGTTTATTGTTAAATACACGTAGTTATACGTTGTCATCCAGGATTACAAATTGGGATCAAAGATCGCGGCAAGGCGAAGGTGGTCTAAGCACTCCAAATAAGCGTTTTTATTTTTTTTATTAATGTCGCCAGTTTACTACTTAATTGAAATGTCATAAACATTCTCCTACAAAACCTTCAAAAGCGGGTGTTCTGTTAATAAACGCGGCATTATTAACTTTTCATACTCGAATATTTTTACCAGAAATAAAAAATGGCTAGTTCTTTTGTGGATGATAGCGTAAAAATGTTAAATGTTTCTTGTTCGTTTTGGCCTTTGATCCAAAATAGAAATACTATAGTTTACATTACTTTAAATCTCTGTAATGAGACTTTAAGGGCATAATATCATACTAGATTCATGAGCAGTTTTGCGAATGGATCCAAGATACATCATGCTCCGAGTATATAATTAAAATAAACGGCGCTCTGAGAGCGTAAAAGTATTTCACCATATGAAATAATATAACTTATTTTTTTTAAATTTATTAAATTGAATAAAAGCAAATTTTAGGCTGTACAATAAAATTTTTATAAAATAAGTAATAAATATTAAAATACCTTAACAGAAAGTAATCTTGATTTTTACAATTCAAACAAATTAAAAATATATTAATGCGCCACTGTTTATGCCATCGTAGCAAGCGAATCCTTGATATCGCCAACATCTCGACAAATCTGCTTCTTGGCTTCCACGAAGTCGTCCCTCGCACTACCCAGCATTTGTTTTAGGGTACGTTTCTTTGATAGTGACTTTGGAAGTAGGAAAAGGTTAAGCTTCAAGCGGAAGTTTCCCTACCTACAACTGATGAAGGCCAAGCAGCCAGAAACTGATTTGAGGAAAGTGTTCTCAAATCAGTCTTGTAGTGGATATCAATATCGTTTCATCTCAGCAGGTAGTTCTCATGAACAAATGGCAATAGATATTTGTTACTAATGGATTTTAGCTTACCAGTGGATGCTGCTACTTTGTTGGTTGGAATCATGTCTCCATCGTGCTCAAAGACAGCAGATGCACTGGAGCTGAGATGACTTCTTTCCCCTTGTTCATTGAAAGTCGTGTCAGCAGAATGAACTACCTCACTGGACCCGGATTGGCAACTTATGTCATTGGGCACCGCATTAAACCAATCCAGGAAGTTGGTGACTGCATAACCAGTGCTGTCCCTGGATAAAGATGTTTTGTCAATTAAGTACTGTACATTCGAAGGGCAGGGAAAAACTTCAACTTGAATACGTACTGAGTTGCCAAATCCCCAAAATGCGTAGTGACGATGGTACTCCTGTGGAAGACATTCAAATATTACAAGGTGTTCAGATCTTTTGGAGAAAGATATTACTAGTCATTGCTGTGCGTTATTCATTGAAAGAATGGGTTTTGTGGGGGTATGTGTTAAATAATGTTTCTATATTAATTTCTCGCATGTTTATTATTTTCTTTCATTTATTCGATTTAATTTTTGCATGTATTTTGATTCTGGAATATTATGCATGTACTCTGCTTTTTTTTTCAATGACTTAACTTATTGTTTTTAACATATCTTTTAATTTCGGTACTCATTCCTACATTTTGGGCTACCTAAGTAGTTAGCTTTTTCATTGGAACTATGTATTGCTAAGCACGAATTGCATGTTGGTAACCTATTGTTAAATAGTATATTTGGTATTTTTATTGTCGTACTCGTTACTTCCTGAAGGAACTGGTGTCTCTTGGGGAAGCGGAATCGATACTCCCTGGTATCCCTTTGTACGTGGCCTTAGCTACAAAAGGGCTAATGTGCTCCTCCGTTGGAGTCAATTTAGGCACATCGGATGAAGATCATCCACCAGTTTCCCGCAACTTCGCTGTAACATTAGCAGCTTTGGTTCTGAATTCTTTTTTAAGGGTGCTTCATTTCCTCCTAATTTCTTCGGGCTGTCTGCTGTTATGACCAACTTCATTAACACAGTTGGTGAGGGTATCTGATAATTCAGATTGAGCGGATGACAGAGTCCCTCCTTTATGGTTTCTTAATGCAGAAAACCTATCTTCCACCATCTTCGATAAAAGTACTTCAATTTCTTCATTACTGTATGTTTTATTTCTTGTATTAGGCCCCATAGCTAATAGAAAAACAAAATTTCTTTATTATCACAGCTGCTTTATATTCAAAATATAACACCATAAATAGAAAGAAGAACCATTGTTTCATTTTAAAAATTGTGTATTTCATGCTGTTTTAGTTGTATTCCTATGATGTCATTCGATTAAATTAATGGCAATTGGATGAATATTAGCACCATTATTGAATATAAATTCTAAATCGTGCTGCAACACGTGTAATTTCTAGTGTTTCAATATTTACGTAACAGGGGGGGGGGGGGTCGAAATAGATTTTTACCAGTTTTTGGTGTATAGCGGGGGGGGGGGGCTTCACACCAGTCGCGCAATTTGAAAGTAAAGAAAATAACAGATGCTTTGCATAGATGGCAGTCAAATTACATTTGGAGGTCACGCTGCAGCTGGCAGTCAAATCAAGGTCAAATTACGTTTGAGGTCACGCTATAGATGGCAGTATTTGTTTTTGGGTTTTTTTTTCTCCAAATAGATGGCAGTATTTGTTTTTGGGTTTTTTTTCTCCAAATAGATGGCAGTATTTGTTTTTGGGTTTTTTTCTCCAAATAGATGGCAGTATTTGTTTTTGGGTTTTTTTCTCCAAATATATGGCAGTATTTGTTTTTGGGGTTTTTTTCTCCAAATAGATGGCAGTATTTGTTTTTGGGTTTTTTTCTCCAAATATATGGCAGTATTTGTTTTTGGGGTTTTTTCTCCAAATAGATGGCAGTATTTGTTTTTGGGTTTTTTTCTCCAAATATATGGCAGTATTTGTTTTTGGGGTTTTTTTCTCCAAATAGATGGCAGTATTTGTTTTTGGGTTTTTTTTCTCCAAATAGATGGCAGTATTTGTTTTTGGGTTTTTTTCTCCAAATAGATGGCAGTATTTGTTTTTGGGGTTTTTTTCTCCAAATAGATGGCAGTATTTGTTTTTGGGTTTTTTTTCTCCAAATAGATGGCAGTATTTGTTTTTGGGTTTTTTTCTCCAAATATATGGCAGTATTTGTTTTTGGGGTTTTTTCTCCAAATAGATGGCAGTATTTGTTTTTGGGTTTTTTTCTCCAAATATATGGCAGTATTTGTTTTTGGGGTTTTTTCTCCAAATAGATGGCAGTATTTGTTTTTGGGTTTTTTTCTCCAAATATATGGCAGTATTTGTTTTTGGGGTTTTTTTCTCCAAATAGATGGCAGTATTTGTTTTTGGGTTTTTTTCTCCAAATATATGGCAGTATTTGTTTTTGGGGTTTTTTCTCCAAATAGATGGCAGTATTTGTTTTTGGGTTTTTTTCTCCAAATATATGGCAGTATTTGTTTTTGGGGTTTTTTTCTCCAAATAGATGGCAGTATTTGTTTTTAGGGTTTTTTTCTCCAAATAGATGGCAGTATTTGTTTTTGGGTTTTTTTTCTCCAAATATATGGCAGTATTTGTTTTTGGGTTTTTTTCTCCAAATAGATGGCAGTATTTGTTTTTGGGTTTTTTTCTCCAAATATATGGCAGTATTTGTTTTTGGGGTTTTTTTCTCCAAATAGATGGCAGTATTTGTTTTTGGGTTTTTTTCTCCAAATAGATGGCAGTATTTGTTTTTGGGTTTTTTTTCTCCAAATAGATGGCAGTATTTGTTTTTGGGTTTTTTCTCCAAATAGATGGCAGTATTTGTTTTTGGGTTTTTTTCTCCAAATAGATGGCAGTATTTGTTTTTGGGTTTTTTTTCTCCAAATAGATGGCAGTATTTGTTTTTGGGTTTTTTCTCCAAATAGATGGCAGTATTTGTTTTTGGGTTTTTTTCTCCAAATAGATGGCAGTATTTGTTTTTGGGTTTTTTTTCTCCAAATAGATGGCAGTATTTGTTTTTGGGTTTTTTTCTCCAAATAGATGGCAGTATTTGTTTTTAGGTTTTTTTCTCCAAATATATGGCACTTAATTATGAGCTTTGAGTTATGCTCAAATAGATGGCAATGAAATATTTCAACCGGCAACCGCGTAACATGTGACTTTGACTCACTCTGATCCCGCTAATCAGGTCACTTAGTCAAGAGGGGTGAAACGCGGGGGTCGTCAGCATTCCGCCCAATGAAAGCTCTTAGTCACGATGACGTTCAACTTACGTTAAGCGCAGAATACGGGTGAACGATGAAAATAATTTAAAGATAAACTACTAAAAACTATGGCAATTTACACTAATATATATTTTGTATAAATAATATCGGTTCGTATTGTGTTATAAAAGGACGTGTACGAAAAATTATTAGATTTAAATAGTTGTAAAATGTTTTCAAAACGAGCGAAAGTTTTTATGTATTTCTCGTAATTTTAAAAATGCACCTAACTTACTACAAAATGTCAATTATCAATAAAAAGTTATTAAATAATATAACTTATTTTTAATCAAAAGGATGCTTACGGAAATTATTAGGTTCAAATGCTTGTAGCTAAGCCTCGATCACAAAAAACCGGCAAAAATTTACAAAACTACGTTTGCTTGGCCAAAACAATGGGAAACATTTTCTTTATTTACACGGACCAATTTGGTCCACACAAGACCACACTGTTTCTCAAAAGCGTTGGCTCGTGCGAATAAGCATTAATTTTAACTGCGCTACCCGTTACCGTTGAAAAATAAGGTTTAGCCTTTTTTAAATTTGAAAATTAATACAGCTCACCTGTTCCAAGAATGCTCCTTTTAAATACGTTTTCTTTGTTTTGGGATCGATAATTTTCTTAGAAGCGGTTAACATTTTCACTAACTTTAACAACAAATAAAATAATTTAAACCGCTCCTTTTTCCACAACCGAAAAGATGAACCATTCAAAAGAGACTCAATGAAAAATAAACCCGAGTTTCGCTTCACGAAAGATTTTATTGAGGATCCGTCATTTTTCAAAGCAACGAAAACGTACCAATTACCTAAAATAAAAAATTAATATTTTTTATTTGTTGAAAAAAAAACCGACGAAGTTTTTTTTAGGGCAAAGCGAATCCACCAAACTCGAGGGAAATGTTTGAATGGTAGCCGCATTACCTCCGCGGATTTTGTATACCCTGGAACGATGTAGTTATAAGCGATTTAAAAGAACATCGGGTACTAAATCGTTAAGACAGCGATAACGGTTAGAATGAGAGGTGTAGGTAAGGGTAAAAAGAGGTAATAGCCCTCCACGAAACCTATGCTTGAACGTAAATGCATTTGTTTCGCGTTTAGTACCCTACTACTGATGGTCGCACCTTTAACGCAAGCCACTCAACCCAGCAGAAGGTGCCGCAATGGGTGGATCAACTCCCACCTCGCACACAGCAGTGGGATTAAGAGTGGATGCTGCAGTAACTCCAGCCGACATCCTACCTACGTAGGTAAAGAGTCATACCCTTTGGAGAGAGCTCCTTAAGGGGAACGGCGGGCACATTGTGGTCTACATAACCTGGCACAGCTGGCACCGGAGATCTCGGTGGGCTCCAAAAGACCGGGAGACAGGACCACCGTGCCCTCATACGGAGGACCGCTGCCCCACAGCAGGCTACCCAATCCGCCAATTTGCACGGACCCTCTCCGTTAGCCTGAGCCGACTCTCAGTTTATAGCCCAAATCTGACCATTTGATCAGAGCTAACATCTCCCAGTGCGGCACCACCCTTATGGATTACAAGAGCCGGACCCCGACTCCCTGGTAAAGCCACCAGTTATTGCACACACTAACCGATTAAGGGTCAATTTGTTTACGGCAAAAGCATTGGTAATATTTATTTTAATTATAATAAAAAATATTCTACCGGTCGGGATTACGTTTTTAGAAGGACGCTCTGAATATGGCGATCACTTCTATCGATACTTATAACTCATTCCACTATTATTCTTTTGTAAATTAAAATTTTCTTACATTTAACTAAGTATATAAAGGGTGCGCAGTAAATACGTTAGATTTGGTCATTGGAACCGATGCTAAGATCGAAGTGTTTCGCCCTGCAACCATTCATCTGATGAAGAATGTTAAAAAAAACAAACCTTTTCAGAAATTTTAACAGACAAAAAAATTATAAACAGGTATTATAACAAAGACACCTGGACTACAATGCCAACGTTATAACTCCGATTTCAGAGTGTCCGCTACAAAACACCACCAAGTGGAGAAAATCCGCGATAGTAATCCACAAACATGCAGCAACGCCCCCTTTTTTGATCCCCCTTCTTTAGGAGGCGAACGGTTCGCGCTCTCTCTCTCTCTCTTGACGCGGCGTAAATAACGGGCGAAAATTGGTCACGACTCGCGGGGCGACCGAGTAAAGCCTAGTTCCCACTTAGCGAAAAAAAAACACTTTTCGCGCTGAAAATTAACGCTCGCGAGTAAAATTTGCTATTTTTTTCAAATTCGCCGCTAAAGTCGCGTCTCCGCGGTATCTAGCGAATGTTCTATTATTTAACGTCTACACCTTGGCGATAAAAAGCTTCAGCCAATCAGAAAACGCGTTCCCTCGATATATTCCGCTCCCGTCCATCACATATTAAGCCTAGGTCTTTAGAAAAGCAGCTCAGCCAACTTGACCAAGATACTGAAGTAAAAGTAATTATCTCACGAATAGAATCGTTTATTTATTGAAATTATCAACAGGAACATCCATTTGGTTCATTTTGAACTGATGTTTGATGTTAGGCCTAAAACATTACTAAAAACCCGCACGAGTTGTTTTCAGCGTTTTTAAATTTTCGCGCTAAAGTGAGAACCGCTTCCCCAGCGACCGAAAAAACGCGTCTTTTTTCGTTGTGCGAAAATTTTATTCGGAAAATTCGCCAAGTGGGAACTAGCCTTAAGATGTTGGGAGAGGAGCGCGAAGTGAAGCCGTTTTTTCAGCTCGAATTCCCTTGTGGACGAGAGTTGCCTCTAAATAACGATGGTGGCGTTGGGGTAGCGGCGACACTAGCCTAACAATTACGCCTACCTTCATTGCAGTCCAGGTGTAAATGGTCTTAGGTTTAACAAAGGTAGTTTGGTTTACAAGTGCGTGGACGAAGGCGAAGATTCTTCACGTACAATCACAATTCGCCAAAGAAAATTATACTACACCCAATGACAAAAAGAGGGCGCTTTTCCCTAATTCTAAGAAACTGCGTACGCCCCGAAAATGCGTACGCGTTCGCAACCCAGACAGACACACACCCCACAGACACGGTGATTGTATAACCCCTCCTAGGGGACATAGTCACCTCGGAGAGGTTAAGAGACTAGTATAGTAAAATAATACAAAATGCATTTTTTTTATTATTATTGTACAGTCTGTCCGTATACTGCTTGGGAAGTTAAGACTCCTGAATCATAACGGCGGTCGACATCCAAACTCGCGAACAGACATCAAAGTGACGCTCCAAACGAAAACCAAAACTTAATAATATTGTTCTGAGAAAAACCACGCAGGCGCACTACGTATTGAAAACCGTGATCCACCCCCAAGAACATTCAAAGCATTTGTTGTTTGTACGTCTTGTATGTACCGTTTATTATTGCAACTCTAAAAAGTTGCAGAAACCCCTCTTCGAACTAGCAGCTTATTCGAGTAATCGACTATGCATTTTTTTGGTACTCGATAATCGACGAATATTTTCCAATTCGAGGTCGATTTCGAGTACTCGACCTCAAAAAATGTCGAGTAATTGATGAAGTTCGAGTGCCCTTCAGGACGGACACCTTACAGGGCCCATTCGCAAATTAAACTAGTTAAACTAATTAAACTGGGTGGTTAGCGTTTCTAAATGTTACACGGGGGAATAGTGGGCTAACAGAAATGTAATATAATTATATAAAACTTTAGTACTTATAGTTTATTATATTTATTCAGGTGGGTTGTGTGTGTACGTAATTTAGGGGGCGGAGCTTTACCACATGTTACTCTTCGTGGGATGTAGAAAAATATTGTGTGTAGCCGCCGTATGAGCGTTTAACTACTGGCATCCGTGCGCTGTGAAAGGTAGACCTTAGATATAAGAAACATTTTATTGGTACAAAAACTTCATGTATTTATATAACTAAAATTACAAATAAACTGAACTTGAACTTATATTGAGATAAAAATATTATATTGTTTATTCAAATAGCTTTGTATAAATTGTGTGTATATGAATATAGTGTTGACGTCTGATACGATTTTGAAAACTCGTAACGTCACAGCTGTAGTGTTAATAGTGGCCGCCATGACAGTTACCGTTTTTTATCAATAGGCAAATTTCAATGGTGACGTCGCAGGGTTTCAGACGACAACACTCTATTGCTTATATCATTTTGAAAAACAAATTTTTATGCAAATTCTTCACAGCTTAATTTGGATCAGCGGTTCATTTTTGAAAAACACGTTCAATATATTTTCTGTGATATCAATCTGGCATTTTTTTTCAAGAAATCTGGTCAACTTGATGTACCTTGAACTGACCTCTGTGTTAATTATGCCGCAGCAGAGTATATTTTAAATATTTATATGGCTCCCGTACGACCCCGCACCGAGGCCTATTCTACTCGACTCGTTAAGCTTTTGAACGCCCAAAAAAAAAAATCGTTTAAAAAAAATTTGCCGCTAAAAGATAAAAATGGAATTCTACTCGGTCGTTAAATTTTTTCTCGTTAGGTAACTACCAGAATTTATCATTCAGTGAACGACATGGTCTGATGGTGTAGTTAAGATCTCACCGACCAATATTCTCAATAAATGGCGGAAGCAGTAATCGAATTGCAAATATTAAGATTAGCTGTCGTCGAGATATAAGAAGACACTCGCTGAACGAAAAAATTAGCGCGTGTAGGTATAAGAGGGATAGCGGGAGATTGGCTTAAAAGCTACTTGGAAAATAGATCCTGTAGAACCAAGTTAAATGATAAAATCTCATCTCCAAAGAATCTAACTGCAGGGGTTCCTCAGGGGTCGGTCATTTCACCCCTTCTGTTCAACCTCT
Organism: Leiobunum rupestre; assembly: GCF_980474605.1. Classification (NCBI taxonomy): domain Eukaryota; kingdom Metazoa; phylum Arthropoda; class Arachnida; order Opiliones; family Sclerosomatidae; genus Leiobunum; species Leiobunum rupestre. Next base: position 10,752,495 of record NC_143393.1, on the reverse strand, counting down.
ACATAAATGACATTTTAAATGTCGTACCGGAAGGGCTACTTTTTATGTTCGCTGATGATGCAATAATTATATGCGCGGCCAAAAATTTAATAGAATTAGCTAAAAATATTAACTATCTATTGTCAAATGTTAGTAAGTGGTTGAAAACAAATGGACTGACCCTGAATGTAGACAAATCACAATATATAATATTCTCTAACACTAATGCGAAGAAAATTAAAATTAAAGTAGAAGTGGATGGGTTTGAACTTAAAGAAGTTTCCTCTTATAAATATAAGAGTGTGTGGCATAATTTATCATTGCAAAAACACTATTCCTAGAAATATTCTTCTTGAAATCTACAACTCTCTCTTTAACTCCGTGATATCGTATGGAATTGAGATATGGGGTAACACTTCTCATCAAAACCTGAATAAGCTATTGGTATTACAAAAGAGGGCGTTACGAATCATTTTTAACAAACCATTTCGAAGCAATACCGCGGAGTTATTTGAGAGAGGTAATGTTCTAAGGGTTGAAGAGTTATATAAATTTAAATCGTTGCAATATATATGTAAAGACTTAAAAGCCCATCATCCAATGTTTAAACTAAAAAATATCTTATCCAAAAGGCTGCGAACTACAAGCACCTTAGACTTACCTAGATGCAAAACAACTAAAAAACTTAATTAAATTTTTTACTACGGTGCTAAGATATATAATTTGCTAGATACAACTAAAATAAAATTTGAAAGTTTCCAGCAGTTTAAAAAATTTATAAGAAAATAAATTAGGCTGGGAAAAATATGATTTTATCCAATGTGATTTTTATTTATTTCTGTATTAACCTCCTTTTAACTACTGAAGTGATATGTACAAACTAAAGCGATAGGATATATATAGATTAGGTTTTTTTTTGGTTTTTTTTAATGTGAATTTGTATAAATTTTAGAAAGCTCTTAAGATATGGTTAAAAAACTTATGTATAGTTGTAGATATAAATTATACGGTATTTGACATGTTAAAATGCTAATTCTTTAGATCTGTAGTAACTGATAGTACCTTTCGATATGTTTCAATTATTTTTTTGTTTTAATGTTTTATCTCAAACAAATTTGATTGAATGTTTTAAATATGTGTTAATAATATAAGTTGCGAGGCTTACAAGTCGCAAGCTAACTTAGCCTCGGCTTACTACAATAAATGTATTTGAAAAAAAATTTTATATCTGAAATAAAAAAAAAAGTTGAAGTTGAAGTTGAAGTTGAATCACAAGCTTTCGAATTAAATGACACTTTTTTGTGGACCACTTCCATCACTGTTTAGCATGTTAGCTAATGTTTCCCACATTAAGCCTTTTTTTGTGAACGTTTGCGATTGTTTTGATGATAAAAACTCCGGATTACTATACTAATTTAATTCACCATTATTTCTCTTTGTATATCCGATATTTTCCCCGACCATTTCCCATTGTTAGTTGCCATTTTAATTTAAATTATGAAATTAACCCTAAAACACGACAATATGAAGCCAGCAATAACCACGTGTGACGCGGAGTGTGCTGTTTGGGTTTTTCCCCCAGCTGACCGGCAGCAGCTGATTGCTAAACCCTTTGCAACGGACGTCGTGATCGGCTAAATTCATAGGAGGAATTTTTGGTTTAAAATCTCCGTCGTTCATACCATTGAACGACTGATCTAGTAACTACATCGCCGAATAAGAGGAGTAGAATACCCATTTCCAAAATTCAGAACGATTGTAGTTAGGTAGTGGTCGCTCAGTCCGTCGACAAAAATTTTATCGCTCGCTGACCGATTTCTGTAGAATAGGCCTCCAGGTTCGCTCTCTTCCAAAAGAAATACTCTAGCACTCCGACCCTCGGAACGTCTTCGAGAGAAAGGTCAAACCCACGTAGCTATGTTCAATCTTTTAAAGGCATCGTTGCAATGTATTACCACTGAATCGACAGACAAGTACCGGCTCTGAAGAAAGAGGAACTGTTCTTCCGAAACGTTGCATTTTAAAATGAATTTATATCCTGCTGCAATATATGAAGGTAAATTGGACGTAGCGAGATCAGGGTTGCCACCATATTTTCAGATTCGAAATCCCTGACTTTTCCCTGATAATTTTCCCTGACTTTTTAAGGTCAAAATTCGATAATTTTGAGCTTTATAATAGTTGATTCTGAAATATAATATCGACAAATACATGTACAAAAGAGTTAATTTTATGGGCGCGCGCTCTTGATTTATTAGTAGATTGTGGCTCGCGCGATTGTGCACGCGCGTTGAAAATGAAAAATAAAGCGCGCGCTCAAATACTTTAACCATACAACAGAAAGTAACCAAATCACGTGACCACCGATCTTTTTCGGAATCACCTATTGACTTTTATCAGAAGTTAATACATTTAGACAACTTTTATTTCAGTACAAAAGATATTGCAACGTTAAAAAAATTAGCAAATTTTTCAAAGAACTAAATAATAATTACACAATTTGTCATAGATGTAAAGTAAAATTACCTTCAAAAAGTGTCAAGATAAAATTGAATTCCTTGACTTTCTACAAATGCTTAAAATTCCCTGACTTATTAAGCCCATTTTTAAATACACTGACTTTTCCCTGACGTGTGACAAACCCTTGAGATGTACCAGAAATAAATTCATCAAGATAGATTGAAAGATCTGTGGTAACGAAAGGTACCAAGGGCAAATTTATTCGGATAGAAAGCAATCATCAAGAGGTACTAGGGGCGAATTCATAAAAGTGAACAGGATGTATTGAAATAAATAAATTAAATTAAATTGTAAAGATAAAATTTCCACACACTGCAAAAATAATTCCCAAGATTAATTTTATCTATTTTTTAAAATATAAATTTTTATAAATATGTTATACATAACATAATAAAATATTATACATTATAAATTATAAATATACTAGATATTACATAAAATATTTAAAAAGGTTTTTACTAACCATACTAAATAAAAATTATGGGATAACGAGACTCAATAGTGCACAAAAATAATATATTTAAAAATATAAGGGTCTTAATATAAGGGTCTAATTACTATTTATTTTGATTTACAGCGGATCGAGTATTAAAATTTATTTCGTTATTCGCGTAATTGAGTTTTTTACAAAAACGTTCGTCCACTCTTTCTAGGGTATTTTGTACTAATCGATTAGTTAAGAAAACACCCGAATACTTTACTAATAAATTATGCTTATTCTAGTAATTAATTATAAGTATTTATTGATAGAGTGATAATCAATATCATATTATAAAAATATAAATGTTTATTGATATACATAGTCACTTGTTCAAAATTATAACTGATATTCTTCAGATCAAGTTATGATATTACCACCCGTACTTTTGCCTCGCAGCAAGAGGAGCCGGGTTCGATCGCAGCTTGTGGCACTGGGTGAAAACTCGGAACAACTCCTTCCGCGTTGAGTTTGCAAGTTCTCTCCCCCACTGGTTAAGGAGTTTTCCCCAGAGTTCTTCGGTTTTCCCTTTCCATAAAAACTCGTAGAGGTTAACGGTAATAGTGAGTGTAGGGAGCTATTGGCTCGCGTGGCATGAAGGGCTGGCCACCACCCTCCTATGCATCGTAACCCAGCCATCTGTTTAAAGGCATTAAAAGTCGCTCGATGACTTGGGACTAAGGTGCTGCCTTCTGTATTAGCTTAGCTGATTATTATTATACATGCATTTATTTTTAATTCAGCCTTAATAGTTTCCACTTGCAACTTCTATCACATTTAATCATTTTCATTACTTCTTTTCCTAGAGCATGTCGATAGGCGATCTGCTTCGACTTCCGAATATATATGAGTAGTCGAGTACCCGACGAGTACAGAAGTGGCAAATAATTTGTCGACGAGGTCAGCATGCTGCTTAATCCAGTAAGCGATTTTTCGATACTCTAAAGCCAGGTTCACACTAACCCCTAAAATCGCTTCGTTTTAGAGAACTAGTTTTCAAAACCAGCGTGAGAAATCGCTTCGTGTTGGTTCGGGAAGCAACTAGTCCAAGTTGGTTCGCTTTGAATCGCTTTCAAAACGACAAGGCGGGAAAGTAAAATTGCTCGTATTTTCCAAAATAATGGGAATAAAATTCTAAATAATGTCAAATAATATTGCTGTTTGTATAGTAAACATGATTAACTAATTGTTTTGGAATATATTTTATTATTTTCAAAATTATAGTCATAAGCCTTGGCTATAAGCGAACCGGGGTGAAGCGATTTCGCACGTGTGAACCAAGAATTATCGTCGGCGGTCAAAACTGGCCTTCAAACCGACCTAAACTGGGTTTTTAGCTCTAGTGTGAGCGTGGCTTAAGAGTATTTTCAAATTTCTTATTCGAGTTCGGGTACCCGACTTCTAAAAAAAGTCGGGTACTTGATGATAATCGAGTAATCGCCCAGCCCTAATCGACTTAGATCGGTTACCTGGGATAATAAATCGGACTACAATATGAGGCTAGAGTACGAGGTCGGATGAGCATTTGAAACAAGAAAATATATTAATAATATATCAGCTTGGCTAATACCCAAGGCACCACCTTAGGTCTAAGTCATCAAGCGATATTCTTAGTAATATATACGGTTTAATGCGAAAGCATATTTCCGAGTTTGCTTCACAAATAAAGGGGGATAAAACGTCGATGAAAGCGCCTCTTCAAACTTCAAAAGCAACTGTTTGGACGGACGGGAAATGTTGTTCAAATAGGATACTCCCTAAAATGCATAGTTGGCATAGTTCCACCACACTCCCCCCTTTTCGGCTTTCCGTTGCTTAATGTTTAGGCTTAGTTTCTCTTTTAGATTTGACAGTCGCCAGCCAGATATCCCGCACGGTACTGATGAGTTCCAAATAGAACGAAACCGGTCTACCGTTGGAATTTCTGGTTATTTTACTTATTTTTAATTTAGTTTATTGCTCGAAGATCTATTTGATCCGAGTTTCGCGTTTTTTGTTTGCTCGAAGACCTATTGGTACGAGATATTAGTAAGTTTTTTAATTTCTTCAAATTTGTTTAGGATTTAGCTATATTATCCCTTTTAATTATGGACTTTTTCGCGTATTTTATCATCCTTCTCACAGTCCATAGGTTGATTTTCTACCGTAAACGTTGCTACTATAGCAAGTAAACCAAGGAGCGGAATCACTATTTATAAGGCGTTGTTGTTTTGTATCAGGCATAGCTCTTTTTGCAGGTCGGCATTGCTCTGAAATAACTTTTCGTATTATGTATCTTTATATATGAATTCTCTGGCATAGCTCCCTAAACTCAACCAACGAGAAACATGGTCGTTTGGATTCGCCGGACTCGCCCCATACTAAAAAATGGTATGGGCCATCTATAACGCAACCTAGAGGACAGCACCAAGCCTTACGCACCAGGTAAAGTCGGGCGTGGAATGTATTCTATCCCTACGAATCTCGACAAAAAGAGCTATGCCTGATACCAAGAACCCATAGACGTACCAAGAACATAGGAAAGGAAATTTTTCTGGATCGCCTCCTAATCGATTTTTTTTTAAAGAGGCGGAGCTATTGAGTCTTCTTCCACTATTGTTACTTTCTAAGCAGAAGGCGCGAACCCTTACATATACAGAAAATTACGTATTATTTTTAAGTTGGTTTCAAGTTGGCTTCAAGTTGGCTTTAAGTTGTCGTTATTAAGTTTCAAGTTGATCTAAGTTGGCTTTATGTTGGCTCTAAGTTGGCTTTAAGTTGGCTCTAAGCGTCCTCCATTAAGCGAAATTAGAGTGGTTTTTAAGTAGGTTTTTAGTTAGTTTAAGTAGTTCTTAGACCGCTTATTTTTTTGGTTACTTAAGTTACTACAGGCGGAAAATATAAAAAGGCGGGGCTTATTTTGAAAATATAGATTAGGAGGCTCCACGACGGGCTAAAGCTATGATTACGTGTTCTTAGTACGTCTATGGGTTCTTGCTGATACTAAATAACAATGCCTTATAAATAGTGATTCCGCTCCTTGGTTTACTCGCTATAGTAGCAACGTTTACGGTAAGAAATCGACCTATGCCGGAACTTTAGGGAGTAGCTTAAAAGAGTGGTTTTGAACCGCGTAGCAATAGTCTGAGTTCGTCGATGACGACTAGTGCAGAGTACATACATACCGAGTAAATTTACAACCGTTACCAAGAAAGCTAGGATCATTGTCATCAGTGAAACATTACTGAAGCACCTTATATAATATTCGAAAAACCTTTTTAAATGCATTTCCAATGTTTGGAAATACATTTATGGCTTAGGCCCCTCGTCGTGGAAAGTCCCGTACCCGTAGTCGCGATTGTAGAACTCTTTGATAATGGTAATGGTGCAATAGGGCGTGTAAGTTATTCCAAGCGACCGTGTGAGGACTCGTCCAAACCTTGATCTCTAACGTTTCCCGTAATTTGACCTGAACTCCAGAAATTACACGATGATCCGGATGTCCCCTGTTTGAGAATACCATTTAAGATTTCAGTAACACATTGTAGAAGTATTAAAATCTGATTTCCACGTCACGGAATTTAGACGAGCAAAACCGTGAAAAGGTCCGGTCTAACAAAATAAAATTGAAACAATTTATTATGTTATTTAATATGTTATTTAAATTCTTATTTATCGATAAAGTTCATATATTTATGTTCGGGTAGGCGAATTTTTAACCACAGAAGGTCAAAAATAAGCCCGTAAATCCGTAAAGCATATAATCCAATTTTTATAGGTTTCAGAATTTCGCTTTTTGGAGTTGAAACATGGTGCGGAATTGAAACATAAAGGGTTCTCAATTTGACCGTTCAATTTTAACCACGTTTCAACAACATTGTATACATACCTCTCCAAGATGAAGTCGTTCTTTCTTACCCTTTGCCGGATACGGTTTATTTATACCTTCTAGCTTAAAGAATCGTCTTGTAAAAACTGATTAGAAACGTGTTTAGCCAAACAACCGATTCGGCCAAAACTATTGGCTTTCCGTTGCTACCAAAGACCACCTACCCCAAGAAGGACTCGCATGAACCTCGGAAAAAAGGTGTCTCAAAAATGATGCGGCTTTTTTTTATAGCAAACAGACATAAAAAATTTAAATTACAACCAGCAATACATGTCCCTCTTCGCGTAGGTGGTCTTTGTTGCTACACAACTTGTTTCGAAATTTTTAATGAGTAGGCCACAGACTACCTACTTTGAAGCGCGAGTGCCTAAATCCGGCACGGTATACGTGGGTCATCAACGTCTCTTACAAAATAAATAGGCACAGAGGGAAAATAATTAAGAAAATACTCGGGCCGAAAGTTGAACTTTTCAGGAGACATTCCTTAAAAAAAAAGGACACTGCGACAGGCAATTTTGGGTAACCTTTGAGTGACCTTTAAGAACGGGATGTTTTCACTCTCGGTTATAAATAAAACGTTGTTTGCCATCAAGTTATGTCCATTTTACGCTGATCGAGATAATTTTTGAATGACCTTGAAAATATAGATCAAGGTCATCCTAATTTACAATACCAATTTTTGGGGCAAAGCATTTGACTGTCAGCGAAAAATCTTATTTGCCAAAATAAAACCACCAGTAGTCGATACTGCGGTAGCGATTGTTTGATATTTCATATAAATTGGTGCATCGTTGGATGGTATCCACCTTGAACTCTTTTGGAAATTTAACGTAAAAACCGAATAATCCGCTCTAGAGCAATCATTTAACAAATATCTCAATCTTAACCACCTGCTGCGGAAATATAATAAGCGGTGAAAATGGCACAAAGAAAAAGTCCAAGTGATTAAGATGAAATACTTTTCAAAACGAAAGAACGCAAAATAGTTAGTGAACAATTTGATCAATCAATTAAAGTCAAATTGAAGCGCCCGAGTGTCTTCGATTCGGGGTATAAAAGAGAGTTCCCGACCAGAGCAAAATCACTCTTCGCTCTCTCAACAGTTGTCTGCCAGCTAGACCCTCAACCTCTCCAGCATGAAGTACTTGGTCGCCGCCCTTTGCCTGATGGCCCTCACCATCAACCGAGCTTTCGGTAAGTGTGACTGAAACTGTGTCTTAGTTTAAGGACACCTCTCGCGAAAGTAACCCGTTAGAAATTGAGCTTCGATCGTGTTTAGGTCAAACAATCAATGAAGAAACTAAGGAAACTATCAAGAACCTGGACGTCACCACCGTAAGTACAGACGGTATTTAAAGTGTGCGGCTGCTGGCCAACAAATAATCCTCGTTTGTCTGGCGTGTCATTACAGTGCTACAACAACTTGAGAGCTTGCTACTGGCAATACAGCTCCGCCAGCAAATTGGCCCTCGACGTAAGTTGTCGTTGATAATCGCTAATACGGACAATGCTAATTGGAGTACTATTTCTCTGTAGGGTGGTTTGGAAAGTCTCATCAAGAAATGCCACATTGACTTCGCCGACGTAAGTAGAAAGAATTGAGTCATTTGGTTCACCCGAGTGAAGCGTTATAATTTAATTTTGACCGTGACAGTGCGACAAGAAGGCCCTGCAAACCGCTTACGACATCATCAAGAAGGTAGCCGCCACCGCCGGAGATGCCGCCCGCGTTGCCGGCAGCACCGCCCAAAAGGTGGTCAATGCCGCCATGGACGTCGCCTTCGAAGCCGCCGCCAAGGCTGGTAAGATCGCCAATGACGCCGCCATCGCCGCCGGGCAGATCGCCAATGACGCCATCAACAGCGCCGGACAGATCGCCAACGACGCTGTCAACACCGCCGGAGACATGGCCCACAAAGCCGCCAACACTGCCAAGGACGCCGTCGACGAAGCCTCCAAAATCGCCAAGGATATTTTCGGACGTTTCACCAAACGTTCGTAATCACACCGATACTATCTCTCAGACGGATATCGAATATATATTTATATAAATACGTTAAAAACAATAAAGATATTATAGGCTAATTGTCAGTGTTGTCCCAAGTTATTTTTATCAATTAGTAGAACATTTTTCCATAAAACTGAACTGAACTAGATTTAGTAAAATTTGAACACTTCGCGACGAAAACAATTTTTGGAAAAATAAATTTCAAAGTGCACAAATTTCCCAATTTAATGTACTTTTAAAAACTAGTTTTTGGTAAAAATATTTAAATTTAATCTCGAGTTAAATAGCCACAGATATTTTTTTTTGGAAATTCAGGGATCTCCTCCCCTGGGGGATAGCTGCTCTGCAGATCCCACTACTTTATTTTTCAAGCCCAATGTCTGAATTTCAAACTTTCCTGGGAGAGGCTACACTAGAAGAAATGCGAAACGTGCTATACTTTCCAGCAACGCTTTTATATCACCGACGGTGGTGCCATCTGGCCGTGGGGAGTTCGAGCTTCTACTTATTGAGATATCAGTGGTATTGCAAATCTTAACTAATTTTGGCATCTCTCGCGTCTATAGTCAGTTGCAGGCTAAGAAAGACACAATATATAGTACAGTCGGCGCAAGGATACCTCAGACCATTTCCAGCCAGTCAACCGCGCGAAATTTGAATTCGACCACTTTACGGTCATTTTCAAATTTCGTGATTTTCATCGTATTTTCACGCCATCTAGGAACCGAAATTGGAATCTATTTTTACCTCTCCGAGGGGACAAAGTCCCCTAGGAGGGGTTATTTAATTTCATGTTGTCATGAGTTGAATTACTGAATACAGCCGAATTATTTTGCTAAAGAAGGTTCGATAATGGAAGCTCCAAATATTTTAAATAGCCCAAGAGGTTACTATAAAAAGCATGATAAAGGTTTATTGTTAACAAGTAAAGAGAAAAACATAATTTTAAACGTCTATAGCTCATTAAAGGGAATAAGTCTTTTTTAAGGGTTTTTTATGTTTTTTATGTTAACAATTTTGGCGGGAAATCACTAACCAGCGCCAAAAATATCTGAAGCCATAGGAGGGAGCGGGAAATGGTCGAAGTGTTGGTGTTCCACACCAAAAAACCTGAGGTTATATTCCTTTTAAGACAACGTTACCCCCAAGAAAGCGTGGTAACTATTTTAAAAGAAACTGCTGATTTAACTGGTAAGACGTAGAAATAAATTTACAAAATTAAATAATTATACATACTATTTTAAATTTAAGACTGATAGGAATGCCTTATCTTTTAAATTTGCTCGCCACCACAATTATGAAATTAACAAATAAAGATTCAAATTTTGGTCTCTAGATGGCGCTAAAAGACGACGAAAAGAGCAAAATTCGAATTTGACCGTAAAATGGCCAAATTCAAATTTCGCGGTGGAATGACCGGAAACGATCTGAGGCATCCTTGCGCCGATTGTACTATATATTTTGTCTTTCTTAGCCTGCAACTGACTATAGTTTTAAATTGCTTTTAAATGGAAGATAAGACTTTATGTACCTTTTGCGGTCGTAGATTGTCTAGACGATCGGGTTTATTAGGTTAAATTATAACTGTTGAAACGCTGAAATTATTCGTAGCCATTTTAAATAAGACACTACTGGAAACATTGTGTTATTGAAGTTGATTAGATGCCTGTAGATATTTATTATGGACCTAGCTACTGCCTCTTTTTTTCAACTTGCCAGGGCGCGCCTTGCTTCTATTTCGTATATAATTTTTCTGGAATAAAGGGTGTGTGAATTTATGATAAATTTTGCCCGCAGAAAAATACCATAACAATTTCAAATCGTTACCTAGTTACGGCCAGCTTCGATCACGCTAAAAATCGAAGTTGGGCGTACATTTATAGCGGCCGGTACAGCCAACTTCGATTTCGCGCGTAAGCGAAGTTGGCTGTACCCAGGTAGCACCCCGGATCTTTTTATTTTAGGACTACACCACTGGTTTGATGGTTCAACTTATTTGCCTTAAAACGTGGTATAATCTGAGAACGGTTGCAACGACGCTAATCAAAAATCATAAACTTTCGTATTAACTTTTTCATTTTATTTTTTATACAGAAAAAAGGAGGGAAAAATGGTGAATTTTTGTATCGGTCATTTTTTATATAATATTTAATTATCAGGCCTGATAAAGTGCTTATAATACCCTGTTCAGTGTCAGAAACGTAACAATATCGACCCCAAAATATTCTTCGTTTTTTCCATTTCGCGTATACCAAAAAAAATCATGCAAACTATAACGGAAAGGAAAGTTAATTTTCACATACAGTGATTTCATTTTTCTTTAAAAGAAAAAGTAAACTAATTTCAGAGTAAGTCTCTTTTTAAAAAAGACGATAGAATTGGCAAATATTTTTTTTTGTATAATATATAAAGTTTCTTAGCCTTAGTTTTACATTTATATAATAATAACAATTTTACCACGACTATCACAGTTCCGACAACATCAAATTTTTCTTAATTTGTTTCTTAAAGGGGTAAAACAGTAACAAAGATCTCAATGATTTTATTTACTTATATCACGTCATCAATTTTTTTTCTCTTCACCGAAAAATAGGACGATTTTTACTTTCGCAAATGACTATTTGGAAAATTATTGATTCATTAAAGCAAGTGTCGGCTCCATCGTTGCCCTCTGTATTTTTGATAGGGTCTATGTAACGAAGATGGCTATGATTGCTTAGATCGCCGGGAAGGTGCTTCCATCTATTATCGACTTTCAGAAACGTATTGCCATTTATTTGAAAGTCGACGATTACGTGATTGAAACACGTGATTGCGGAGAAGCCAATCCGAGCTAAGTTGACTGCGCACGTGATGCCGCAAAGCCAATCAAAGGAAGGGGTACGTCGAGGCACCTACTTTTGAGGGAATAATTTACTCGCTCAACTTGTTTGAATTTTGACTAAACTCTACGTTAGTGACATCTCTCGCTCGCCAATGATACTAACCTTAAAATAGGAGCCGACAATTGCTTTAAATCGCTTACTGTAATACTGATTTGACCCACTAGACGGCGCTTTCAGTATGGTAGGAGACAACAATTTGTTTTTTACAAATTTTCCATTACCAGGAAATTACATACGTTTACACTTTTAATGTCTAAGCTACGGTGGTCATAATGATATTCTGTCAATGATTTTTAAGTCCGACCATTTCTCCAGGCGCATTGGTAACATGGTGCCAAAGGATCCTTATACATTCCCAGTGTTTACGTATATAATTCCCCGCTCGTACTATTTGAAATACGTAACTTTCGCGTCACGTTATCCTCTCAATAGTGAAAGAATAGTGTTAATCACTTTTCCACCATAACGCTTGCCTTTGAGCCATAGCGGCCATCTTGACCAAATTTATCGTGAAAGTTATTGGCGAAAATAAAAGGTGAAATGTTCGGGATAAATCTATTTCTAAATTTACAAATTATAATTTTATTCACGGGTTTTAACTGTGGAATAATCATTTGGAGAATAGAAATCGACCGTTCACGTGGTTTAAACACACTGCAGACAGGGTCTTCAGATGTCAAATTTTATTCATATCTTTTTAATATAATAATTATGGACGGCTTATGTAAAAAGCATTGACTAGCCAGCTTTCTCTCGTATTTAGACAGAAGCTTTAGCAAGTGTTTTATTTATTTACTTTTTCACGATGAAAAAAGGCGAAAAATGCTTTTTTTAAATTCTTTATACAGCCTATATTATGTACTTTGAGTCAAATCCCTATCTTAACAAATGAGATTTTTGGTTGGTGAAACATTTTTTCATATAAAATAAACAGGAAAAAAAAACAGCTGAATTATGGCAGTGAAAATTAGAATACAAGTTATTCGTACTTAAATTGTTTGTTTCAAATTTGAGAAATTTTGGGGAGTTAAATAAATTAAAAAAATTAAATAAATAGAATTAATTTCAAAATCGTTCCGTCTAAATTTTACAGCTAAATTATATTTTCTTTTCTTTTTCAAATTAAATAAAATTCACGTTATTAAAAAATTTGTAAAAACCACGAAAATAATTTTTCGAGAATTTTTGCACTTAGATTTCATAATGCAAATAAGGAACCACGATTGTGCAAAATAAATAACCGCACTGCACCGAAAAAAACTCTTCTTAAAAACCATTGTTTTAGAAAAAATCACAGAAAAATCACCAACTTTTTATATATAATTAAGGCATTAGGTTTTTTATCATCAGAGTTTTTACAAAACCCCTTAACTATTATTCAACTTGTAATAGTTAAAAACTAAATTTACAGCCCTTACAATATTTTTACCTAAAATCGCGCGCTCAACCTAACTTAGTAATTTGCTTGGTTATTGATTTTTAAATTCTGTACAAACATTTATTTCTTTTAATATTGTATTAAAAATTTCAAAAACATCTAATAATTTTTAAATAGACTGCCGGGCTAAAATGTTTCTTTTTTAAATTTGGAAAATTCAAATTTAAATTATACTTAGGAGATCAACGTATTTTGAAAACGATTGAAAAACTGATTCATAAAATGTGGTATTTGAAATTAATTTAAATAAATCGCGATAATTTTTCGGTAAAGTGTAAAATGTTCGAGAAATATATTAACAAATCTTGATATTCAAGAAAGAAATTTAATCGAGGAAATAGCAGACAATTGTAATTGTAGCAGACACTTAATAAATTTATGCAAGGTCAATTAATTAATACATTTTTGTCTACGCCATAGTTAGTGTAAAATCATATACCACAATTTACAATCAGAATTTTCGTAGACATTTTAATTATCGTTATTAGTAATAATAGTAGTAGTAGCGTAATTTGATTATTTAATACAGATTTGTTTTAAAAATTATTTTTGAACTGATGGATAAAAAAATGAAAATGTTTTCTTAAAAACACATGCGACAAGAGATGATTCGAAATAGGAAAAAATGGATAGTGTAAATATATTTTTTCTCATTTGTTTTTTGCAAAAACTTCGAAAGTCAAATTCCTAATAACACGCTGAATACTATGTCGGAGAAAATAAACAGTCAAGACTACTTTCCCATTTGGTTACTTTCGTGTCACTCGCGGCAGCAAAATTCAATTTGTTAACGACGCGGTAAAAACAGTTTATTTTCCACCATTTTCGGAAACTCAAACCGTTAATTTTTTATATAACAACGTGCAAAAAACATTTTTGCTTTGATGCCAGTTTTTTTTTAATAGAATATATATATATTATAAGTTTTTATCTTCTTAAATGTGGTTTTTTTAGAATAAAATTCTTTTTTTCTATAAAAACCCACAAAATTATTATCACAACAATATTTATACACATTAGCAAACTTTTCAATTATTCTTTTTATTTGTTTTAAGTCGTCTCTTTCGTTTTGTCGAAGAGGAATGTCCCATCGTAGATTTGTCGTCGTTACGGACAAAAATATTTCAATTTGTTAATTTATCTTCTCTTCTAAAATCATCCTAAACACTATAGCCACCATTAAATGATTTTGTCCCAGTTAAAGGCGTCCTGCAACCGTTCTTCTTCGTCTAATTCGTCCTCTTCTTCGGGGACGTGGTCTACCGCTAGGGCGGCGCCCACAACGGCCGCCGTAGCCGAAGTATTGACGCTGGAAATTACTGGCGAAGAGGGCTGCGTCATACTTCCGGAATGGTGGGAATGATGAGGTTGTTGATGGTGATGTTGTTGTTGGTGATGCTGCTGCGTTTGTTGTTGTTGTTGTTGTAGAGAGTGATGTTGTTGAGTTGTCGGATGTTGGTGATGTTGGGGATGGTGGTGCGAGTTGGGTTGATGATTCTGCTGCAAGGAGTGATGCGGCAGTAACGATGAGGGCTGGCAGCCCAGTAAAGGATTTATCTGAAAATTCAGATTCGTCGTTTAGTTTTGGATCAATGTCCTGTACTATCTAACCAATGGCTTCTAAGGGCCCGTTGGCATAGTTTGCTTTGCTAGAATCGCACATGTTAAATTCTATGGGCTAGCACTTTGGCAACCGCGACAAGTCGATCTTGGCATTAGCAAGTGTCATGGAATGATGCCGGAAAATACTTCATGCAAAAATATCACCGTCATGCAATTACCTTTGTTACATTCTCTACTTCACCAAATGAAACGCAAAAAGAACGCTCAACCCGTTTCTAAATTGAAGAGGTAACCGACAGTCAAGTTGGGTCAACTATACCGCGACCAAGATGTTTATGGCTAAATGTCAGCTAGGAGCAACAAACACAGCACCCCACACAAGGAGAACGCAACCCGTCAAAAGTCGTGCATTTTCTTGTGTACAATTTTCATTGGTTAGACGCTTTAGCGCCTGCTGCCGTCGGAAGGGAAAAATTCGGAAATTGTCTTCCCCCTTCGGGAAAACGTGCAGCGTAAAGGTTCGTCCAATGAAATTTGTACACAACTCTGCGTTAGCATGTTTAAAGGGAATATAACCTGCAAAGCAATCTTTACGGAAGACCCCTTCAATTTTTCAAATGTCCCTGTACAGTGGCGCCAAACATTTTTAAAGCCAAAGGCAATAGCGGCCAGAGCTGCAAGCGTTGGTGTTCCACACCAAATACCTGAGGTTATATTCCCTTTAAAGGCTAGCTGCGTTCTCCTTGTGTGTTTGTTGCTCCTAGATGTCAGGAAAGCAGCTTCACTAAAATTGAACTATAATAATGATTCCCTAACAAAGCTAACCCCTACACCAACTATCGCGTTAAGACCTCCGTAAGTTTTTCTGGAAATGAGAAACCTACGCATTGTAACCCGGCCACCTGAATTAAAGGCTTCAAAAGTCGCTTGTTGACTTAGGTCTACGGTGGTGCCTTGGGTATTAGCCTAGCTGATTATTATTATACTTTAACCGATGGGGAATTAATTTTCAAACTCAACGTGGAATGAGAGTCTGCCAGGCAGTTACTGCAGTAACTGCACGGTGCATTCAATATTCTTCGAAAACGTTCTTATCGTTTGGTGACGTCATTTCAAACAAACGCGAAATTAAACTTGAAACGCTAAATGTGTTGACCGTTTTCCAATTCGTTATTGTCAACTAAACGCGCTCTAAGTTTACATACTTTACTGAACAGTTCTGTCAAATAAAGCGACGTCGATTAATCTATGTCACGGTTCAAATTTCCCCAAGTGGGGGGAAAGGTACCCTAGTCTTCGGCTAAAAGGATTTTTAAAGCATTCTAAAGTAAATACCACATCCAACCACAGGCATAAGCAAATACCAAAACCCATTAATTACATTAAAAATCAAACTGCAAAATAAAAATTACCTTAAAGGGAGTATTACTATAACAGGAAAGGCCAAGCTTCCTTCAATACTCACTCCTGGCGCGACAGTCGGGAACGTAGTTGGAAAATCCTGCTGCTGGTGTATACTTCGCATAGATGCTTCTATAAACCTCGCAGCAGGATGGGAATCTGGAATTTTCTACTACGATCTAGACTGTAGGTCACGAGTAAGTATTGACGGAAGGGAAGGTTGACAATCCTTGACAGGGTTCATACAGCCGATTTCCCTGATATTTCCAGGTTTTACCACGGTTATTTCCCCGATTTTTTTAGGTGCAAGACAACTAAGATGGACAGAGTAATTCATTTCACGATTATCATTTAAGTTATGGTTAAAACCACTTTTTTTATTAAAAAAATGAGAGCTAGATATAAGCAATTGGGGATCTTAAAATTCATTTTACGCGTAAAAATACGCCGCCATGTTAGGGTATCAAAGCGGGTAAATGAGCCTGCTATACCTCACAATATAAAGGTACTGTCACGTGCAAAAACGTAATTTTGAAATCGGGCAATTTGAGCATTTTAGAAATAATGAGGGCTAGATATAAGCAATTTGAGCATTTTTTATTCCATACCCCTACACCACCCGAGGGCCCCCAAAGGAGCCAGTCCGGGCCTGGGTTTAAACCACCGCTTACAACAGGTTTTATACATTCTGGATTTTTTTAATTTTTTAAAAACCTGGTTTTTTCCCAACTCTGGTTCAAAGACCACCAAAAACATGGGTGGGCAATCTAGAAATGGCTCTCGGTGAAAATTTAACACACTTATCCGAACGATTGTTAGTAAAGAAATCACCAAGCAATAAAAAAGCAAATTATTTGGAAAATACCAAAAGACATATGAAGGTCATAAACGTGGCAAATTGTAAGTGACGAAAAGTGACGTGTATGACTTAGCGAACAAAAGACGACATTGTCTAAATAAAGTATGTCACGACAGAGCTCGTTAAGGTGCCATATGTCAAAAACGAGGCGCAATCAAAAGATGATAAAAATAATGATCCTACTTCAGAATGTGGAGAATAGGATAAACTGCTGTCCGAGTAGATGTTGTCCGCTCCGGGGGTGCAATGGGATGATCGGCTGGCATGTGGATTCGAGACGCACGTGACTAAGAGATAATACGTTAATATTTATCTCATCAACCGACACATAATAAGAGACAAAACAACATTTAACGAAAAAAAACACTCTTCTCGGAAATAATGACTTCACTATAATAACGATTTGGAGTAACAATTATTACCTGTATTATTACAAGAGCCGGGGGCACCAGGTGGCAGACTTGTCAAGAATGACGCGATATCAGTCATGTGATCGGCACCCATCCCCCAATTATTCGAGTCTACTGGCTTCATGTCTAACGAACCACCTGTTTCGACACAGACAGGAATATTTTAGTCACAAATTCAAGCAGACATTATGAGGGGAGAGGTAGAAACAAGTTTACAGATCGCGGAAATGTGGAATAAACCGTCTAATTTTGATTGACAAAAATAAGTGACATTCAACAAAATATCAATTGTGTTTTGTTGGTGTATACAATTTGAAGTGGGTTTTATCATAAGTAACGTAATTAAATCAGTATGACAGGTCCTATTGTTTATAATAGTTGCCTATTTTAATATATCGTAAGTAACGTACCAATGACAGGGTAACCAGTTTTTCTGATTAAAATTTCCCGACTTTTCCCAAGTTTTCCCTAGACATCGTATATTTTCCCTGACTTATTTTGAGTAAACATTTGACAATTTTTAACCTATATTATTGTACGCGTTTTCTATTTGTAACCAAAAATAAATTTCCGAACCTTTATTCTAATTTTAAAAATATCTTTTTCAGGTACTGAATACTCATTATACCAGGTCCTATTGTTCGTAATAGTGTTTCAACGTTGGCTATTTTAATTGTAATTCTTCCAAGATAGAGATAAAATTGTCACTTTTCAGTCACTGCGACAAATATAGTCATTATAATATAAGTTTTTATGGCATACTTAATAGTATTATATTTCTTATGGTTCCATAAATGGGGTCAAGAGACCAGCCTCTTCACTAAAAATTGTACAACCGATTTCTGATTCCGAAAAAATTTCAAATATTTTTATAATTTCGAAAATAATCTGGGAATTTTTTGTCGAAGCGATAATTTTTGAAGACTTTCAGAATTTCTAAAAATGTCATTTGATTATCAATAATTTTATGAATTTTAATACACTTTTGACTCTTAAGATTTTAGTAAAAAATTTCCACATTTTTATAGATTTTTCCGATTATTTTTGATTTTCTGAGATTATTTTCGATTATTTTTTAATTTCTGGAATTTTCAAGATTTAGAAATATTTTTGGAAAATTAATAAATTTTGTTGAAGAAATAAAGCAAAGTAATTTTTTAAAGTTTGCGTAGTCAATTTCGCGACTGTGAACTATTAAGGTTAAAGTTTTAAAATAATCATTAATATAATATAATCATAAAGTTAACACGATACGGTTGATATACGCGACGAACAGATCCAAAACCAACCTGAAGGAAAGGTCATGGGGTCTAAATTATCGTGGTAACCATTGTGGCTGAGTGGCCTCAGGTGATTCTTGGACCAATGCAGATCGGGCTGACAGCCGGATAAATCCAAGGACGTCCTTTCGGGTAACTCCTCGGGGTGATCACTGTAGATTTCAGGCAGCATTGACTTGTACACCATATTGTCTAAACACGTACAATTTAAAAGACGCGATTAGGCCAATGTCCAGCGAGTAATAGGAAGCGACTGGAATTACCTGTACTCGACCTGCTAGTCGGTCTATAGCTTGGCGAGTAAGAACTAACGTTATTTTGGACGCAAGAGTTCATCATCTGATTCTGTCGGACATTTTCAAATTAAAATATTGTACGGCGGAGCGGCAAGAGAGGGAGCTAGTTACCTGATAATGGGGGTTGTGGTGAAGGGGGATTGAAGCCCCGGTGTGGTTCTGAGGGAATGAAGGTGGGCTGGCGGAACAACACGAGTAGCTGTCTTCCGTGTTGTAGATGGACAACTGAAACAAAAACAATTAGCTTCATTCTGGGATTCGGAAAATATGTATATGTGTATATTTAATTATATAAGAACTTGTCGAGGTTAACGGAAATAGGTAGCTGTTGGCTCGCGTGGCATGAAGGGCTTGCCACCACCCTCCTACGCGTTGTAACCCGGCCACCCGAATTAATGGCTTTAAAAGTCGCTCAATGACTTTGGTATTATCCTAGCTGATTATTATTATTATCTAACTGATAACGATCGATATCCAACCGATAACGATCGATATCCAACCGATAACGATCGATATCCAACCGATAACGATCGATATCCAACAGATAACGATCGATATCCAACAGATAACGATCGATATCCAACAGATAACGATCGATATCCAACAGATAACGATCGATATCTAACCGTATCAATCGTCAAAATTTCAGCCTGTATCCAGGCGCCACCTATCATGCAATGGCTAAACTAAATGGGAAATCGTATGGCAGGTAATTAAGATTAATATACACGAGTCAAGGTGACTATTAAGCCATAAATATTTTACCAGTTACCTATACATTTCAGCCACAAACAAGTCTCTTGATTCAGCCCCCTTATTAACTTATTTTTTAAATTAAATCAATGAAGTCATTCAAAACTGGATAAAGAAACAGTCCCTCTGAAATTTATAGTTGTCCAGTTTCATTTTAAGCCTTTTCTGAAGAAAAACACTTACTATGAATAAAATAATTGTAAAATAAACTACCGGTATTATTAATTACATCACGAATCACCGTATTATAAGTAAAAAAAAGTCGAATAAACTATTTCTATTTTCCGAAACGGCTGAATGTGGATCTCAAGCGCGTCTTGAGGCGAGGGTCAGTTGGCTACATTGTGCGGTTGTAGCAATTCACGGTCCGCTTGGTCGCCAGAAAAGTGGCGACCCTCAACGGAGGGGATCGCTCCACGCGAGGACGACAAACCAAGTGTGTCTGAAAAGTTAAACCGTGTCTAAGCGGATAAAAGCCATTGTGGTTCAAAACGGTCAAAACCCTAACACGCGAAATATCTATAGACGTTAAAGCTTCCACGTGAAAATTAAATGAATAAAACCAAACTTAGTTTTCATTTTCCTCTATAAAAGAGGCGTTATAGAATTTTTACAATACTGAAAGTTATAAGGTATTCTCACGAAATCTATTATTCTGGCTTTGAATTTGGAAAACAAATGAAATATTTACAGGGAATATAATTACTGCCAAAAGGTTGGGATAGACTCAAATTCACTAAATTATTCATTAAGGATCGACTTTCAGCTCTAAATTTTTCACTGAAGCTAGTTAAAAATAAAAATTGTTTGGGTCGGAAAACCCGGAAAAAGAGACGTCCATGTTTTTTTCGAAGCAAGGTTGGCAATATTAAAACCGAATTTGTTCAAAACTTGTTTTAAAACCAAATTCGTTCAAACGCGCTTTAAAAACAAATTCGTTCAAAACGTTCTTAAAAACCAAATTCGTTCAAAACGTGCTTAAAGACCAAATTCGTTCAAACGCGCTTAAAAAAACCAAATTAATTCAAAACGTGCTTAAAAACCAAATTCGTTCAAACGCGCTTTAAAACCAAATTCGTTCAAAACGTGCTTAAAAACCAAATTCGTTCAAAACGTGCTTAAAAACCAAATTCGTTCAAAACGTGCTTAAAAACCAAATTCGTTCAAAACGTGCTTAAAAACCAAATTCGTTCAAAACGTGCTTAAAAACCGAACTCATTCAAAACGTGTTTTCAAACCGACATCGTTCAAAATGTGCTTTAAACAAAAATGTCTCGTGCTCAAGAGATGGCGCTGTAAAAAAAATCAAGATGGACCCTGAAATAGGTCGGGGCGTCGGTATAATAGCCTATAACCGAATCTATAATCATGCTCTGAAATCTCAAAATCAGTTTCTGATTTCTGAAATAACTTTGACATTCAAAATCCGATACACAAAATTTGTAAATGTCAAACCCCTCGAAGTGTTATCTGAGAATCGGTTGTAAGCATACGTTAAAAAGTAGTTCAAAAAGTAAATATTTTGGGAAATTTGCAACACCATTCGAACATTTGCAACCCCATTCGAACATTTGCAACCCCATTCGGACATTTGCAACCCCATTCGGACATTTGCAACCCCATTCGGACATTTGCAACCCCATTCGAACATTTGCAACCCCATTCGGACATTTGCAACACCATTCGGACATTTGCAACACCATTCGGACATTTGCAACACCATTCGGACATTTGCAACACCATTCGGACATTTGCAACACCATTCGGACATTTGCAACACCATTCGGACATTTGCAACACCATTCGGACATTTGCAACACCATTCGGACATTTGCAACACCATTCGGACATTTGCAACACCATTCGGACATTTGCAACACCATTCGGACATTTGCAACACCATTCGGACATTTGCAACACCATTCGGACATTTGCAACACCATTCGGACATTTGCAACACCATTCGGACATTTGCAACACCATTCGGACATTTGCAACACCATTCGGACATTTGCAACACCATTCGGACATTTGCAACACCATTCGGACATTTGCAACACCATTCGGACATTTGCAACACCATTCGGACATTTGCAACACCATTCGGACATTTGCAACACCATTCGGACATTTGCAACACCATTCGGACATTTGCAACACCATTCGGACATTTGCAACACCATTCGGACATTTGCAACACCATTCGGACATTTGCAACACCATTCGGACATTTGCAACACCATTCGGACATTTGCAACACCATTCGGACATTTGCAACACCATTCGGACATTTGCAACACCATTCGGACATTTGCAACACCATTCGGACATTTGCAACACCATTCGGACATTTGCAACACCATTCGGACATTTGCAACACCATTCGGACATTTGCAACACCATTCGGACATTTGCAACACCATTCGGACATTTGCAACACCATTCGGACATTTGCAACACCATTCGGACATTTGCAACACCATTCGGACATTTGCAACACCATTCGGACATTTGCAACACCATTCGGACATTTGCAACACCATTCGGACATTTGCAACACCATTCGGACATTTGCAACACCATTCGAACATTTGCAACACCATTCGAACATTTGCAACACCATTCGGACATTTGCAACACCATTCGGACATTTGCAACACCATTCGGACATTTGCAACACCATTCGGACATTTGCAACACCATTCGGACATTTGCAACACCATTCGGACATTTGCAACACCATTCGGACATTTGCAACACCATTCGGACATTTGCAACACCATTCGGACATTTGCAACACCATTCGAACATTTGCAACACCATTCGGACATTTGCAACACCATTCGGACATTTGCAACACCATTCGGACATTTGCAACACCATTCGATGATTTGCAACACCATTCGATGATTTGCAACACCATTCGAACATTTGCAACACCATTCGAACATTTGCAACACCATTTGAACATTTGCAACACCATTCGAACATTTGCAACTCCATTCGTACATTTGAAACTCCATTCGTACAAACCAAATGTAGAGCTCCTATGAGACCATCACATTAAAAAGAAATATGTACAATTTATCCGATTTAGAAAACCCACAAACATACAAAAACGATAAATTTTCCGCAACTGTCCATAAAAGGGCGTTTACTTACAAGACGCGTCTAGTTCCTTACGTCTGTTTTTCTTATTTCTTTACATTATTATTTTATTATTATTTTAACGTTTGTTTAAAAAAAAACCGATAAAAGTGCAAACACAAGGCGACAGTAAATTTGTATATTCTTAGTAAATTTCTCGATTCGAATTCGGATCAGTCCCGACACGCGCAGTTACAAACCTCCTCAAATCGATACAAAAAGGAACGTTACAAAAATGAGTAACGAGTGAAAAACGTTATTGATAAATAATAGAAAGGGTGCCATGGGGGGAAGTAAGAGACTCAGGGGCTGGATAAATGAGACTCACGATTTCCATTGTCCTTGATCTGCGCTTCTTCTTGCTGGGAGTACTGTCCACAGGTGTGTGGTCGATCGCCCAGTACGAGCCCTGAAAAAGGAAGGACCGTTAATAGACGTAATATTCGCTCCCGCTTCCCGACTATTAAAATGTCAAAATGATAACGGATGAGTCCCGGCCGGTGGGTGGGTTGGACCGACCTTTCTTTTCGGTGCGGCCTTTAAATGGCACGCGTATTTTTACGTTTAGAGTTTTATAGTTTGATTTTTATAAGGCTGGATATATAAATGAATTTGCGATTCGTATTTGATTCGAATTCGAAACTTTAACGGTTGATCTCCCTCGTCACGAAATCGCGTCAAACTGACCCTGATGACTGTGGATTAATAATAGCAGGGTGACCAGGGAAAAGCTTTAAAAATTTTATAGGAAAAATAGGAATTTTTAGGGGCGAATTAAAGGAAAATACAGGAAACTAAATAGGCGAATTATAGGAAAATATAGGAAACTAAATAGGCTAAATATAAAATAGGCGAATTATACGAAACTAAATAGGCTATACTAAAAAAAATATGGGTAAAATAATAAGGTAATTATTGCATATCGGTATACTTTGACTCGAATCACCTAGAATATTGATAATGTTTTATACACTGCTTTCTTGCATTATTGGATCACTTAGCGGATTTACAAAGCTCGTATATTTCAAGATTTTGTTCGAAAATGGCAGTATTTACAGTAGATGATGACACGTACAAAAACGTTCTTTCATTTTCAAAAGACCGTGAAATTATAGGAAAATAGGTAAGAATAAAGGAAAGTATAGGAAGGCATTAAAAATATAGGAAAATATAGGAAATATAGGAAGTCTGGTCATCCTGTAATAGGGTAAAATAGGGACCAAATTTTTCAAACTAAGAACCAAATGAAGATCTAATTTGGTTTCATATCGGCCTCTATTTGAACTGACTTAATATTTATTCTTTCTTAAAATTTTGACCACTTGACTGAATTTCAGATTCGACTATTTTGTAAACTGTTCATTTACTCCTATGGTGGTACGGTACTTTAAGGACCAGATCACGATTGTAGAATGTTCTCGAACTAAAAGTGTACCATTTCTACACTATTGTCGCTTGTTCTCGAACTAAAAGTGTACCATTTCTACACTCTTGTCGCTTGTTCTCGAACTAAAAGTGTACCATTTCTACACTCTTGTCGCTTGTTCTCGAACTAAAAGTGTACCATTTCTACACTCTTGTAGCCTGTTCTCGAACTAAAAGTGTACCATTACACTCTTGTAGCCTGTTCTCGAACTAAAAGTGTACCATTTCTACACTCTTGTAGCCTGTTCTCGAACTAAAAGTGTACCATTACACTCTTGTAGCCTGTTCTCGAACTAAAAGTGTACCATTACACTCTTGTAGCCTGTTCTCGAACTAAAAGTGTACCATTTCTACACTCTTGTAGCCTGTTCTCGAACTAAAAGTGTACCATTACACTCTTGTAGCCTGTTCTCGAACTAAAAGTGTACCATTTCTACACTCTTGTAGCCTGTTCTCGAACTAAAAGTGTACCATTACACTCTTGTCGCCTGTTCTCGAACTAAAAGTGTACCATTTCTACACTCTTGTCGCCTGTTCTCGAACTAAAAGTGTACCATTTCTACACTCTTGTCGCCTGTTCTCGAACTAAAAGTGTACCATTTCTACACTCTTGTCGCCTGTTCTCGAACTAAAAGTGTACCATTTCTACACTCTTGTAGCCTGTTCTCGAACTAAAAGTGTACCATTTCTACACTCTTGTAGCCTGTTCTCGAACTAAAAGTGTACAATTTCTACACTCTTGTCGCCTGTTCTCGAACTAAAAGTGTACCATTTCTACACTCTTGTCACTAGTTCCCGAACTAAAAGTGTACCATTTCTACACTCTTGTCGCCTGTTCTCGAACTAAAAGTGTACCATTTCTACACTCTTGTCGCCTGTTCTCGAACTAAAAGTGTACCATTTCTACACTCTTGTAGCCTGTTCTCGAACTAAAAGTGTACCATTTCTACACTCTTGTAGCCTGTTCTCGAACTAAAAGTGTACAATTTCTACACTCTTGTCGCCTGTTCTCGAACTAAAAGTGTACCATTACACTCTTGTCGCCTGTTCTCGAACTAAAAGTGTACCAATTCTACACTCTTGTCGCTTGTTCTCGAACTAAAAGTGTACCAATTCTACACTCTTGTCGCTTGTTCTCGAACTAAAAGTGTACCATTTCTACACTCTTGTCGCCTGTTCTCGAACTAAAAGTGTACCAATTCTACACTCTTGTCGCTTGTTCTCGAACTAAAAGTGTACCAATTCTACACTCTTGTCGCTTGTTCTCGAACTAAAAGTGTACCATTTCTACACTCTTGTCACCTGTTCTCGAACTAAAAGTGTACCATTTCTACACTCTTGTCACTAGTTCCCGAACTAAAAGTGTACCATTTCTACACAATGTTTTATTCACTTGTTTCATGGATGGGATTTAGACCATGAACTATTTGGTTATTCGGTAGTATTAGGGTTACTGATAAAATTATCTGCTTATCCTGAATTTATTTGCTTAAATGGTCACAGACTGTCTTTTTGAGAAAGCTTTTTACCCCGACTCAAATTATTCGATATCACAGAATCGCAATAAAATTACGTCAAAGGCAGGGCTCCCAGCGATATTTTTTTAAATATTATAGGAATTATGGGAAATTTCATAGAAAATATAGGAATTCATAGGAACATTTTTAGCCAAAAAATAGGAATTTATAGGAACATTTTAGCTAAAAATAGGAAATTATACGAACAATTTTGAAAAAATAGGAAATTATAGGAATTTATAGGAACTCGGGGAGGGTTTCGGGAACACCGGACCTAAGCCAGAGCTAAGCTCTATTTAGAAGGCAAATTTTTCCCAAACGTTAAGGCTGTTTTCTAATACATTATTTTTAAAATTATAGGAATTTCTGGATATAGCTATAGAAAAACTAGAAAATTTCGAAAAAATAGGAATTTATAGGAAAAATTGAGAAAATAGGAAATTATAGGAGCATATTGAAATTATAGGAATTTATAGGAATTATAGGAACTCTGGGAGCCCTGCAAAGGGTTATTCTTACCCTACTACCAAATCCCAGAACAGGCGAAAAAAAGTATATTTACTTGTGGAGGTTATGGGCCATATTTAGATCATTTATCCAAATTGTATTATTAATTGGCTAGTTTCAGTAGTGTAAAGGTATTTTCAAACACCATAAGGACAGCCAACTTCAATAGCTTTTATTTTATCGCAATTGGCCAATATGGTACTTTTGCGCGAGACTAATTTTAAGAACGCGCTGCCTTATTCAGTGCTACATTTTGGTAACCAATAGATGACGGTAATGTTATTTAAACTGGCAAATTATTAATTTAAATTTAGAAATATTTATTCGTAAACGTGTAGAGAAAACTTGTAGGAGTGAAAACGCAGCTTTTTTCCTCCACTGCTACAAGTTTTTTTAAACTTATTTTTTTAAGTATAGAATATGAAGATGTCGATAGATCGTCGTAAATTTCGTTATCAATGCAACAATGCAATGACTATTGAGAATTGTAACTACGTTTTCTAAAATCAGGCTGATATTTTTAGAAAAATTAATTAGGCTTACTATAAAATCGAACTGAAAATTTGCGGGGTGTGCTTTAGCCACCTCTGCCCCCCCCCCCCCCCCGATTGCGACGACCCTCATTATCATTATGCATCATTACTATTATCATAAGTAACATAATAAAAATTACTATGAAAATAAGTTCATTTATTTTTTTTCCCAATTGACAGAGCTATTGCGCAATCATGGTTTAGTTCTCAGCACAGAGCCCCCTAGTGTCTAAATATGCCAGAAGTGAAATATTATACTACCAAGGACGACTAAAAGCTACTCTGTTCGAGTGCCAGTCCAGGTTGAAGCTTGCCAGTGTCAAAAAAGGTTCGGTCATGAAATTAGCATTAAAACAATAGGAAGTGTCATATTTTGATTTTATGATACTTATGTTGTTTTGTATGATTATAAATTCATCAAAAATACACATTAGTGGTCTGAACGTTTTAATTTTTAAAACACGGCTAGAGGTCGGCGGAACAAATAAATTAACCGCAAAAATTTCAATTAATCATTAAAATTAGTATTATTTGGTTTATACGAATAAATTATACGATTAAACAATGATTTTACATGCAAAATTAATCATTTTTTCGAATATTTCTGAATAATTCTCGGTTATGGGTAAATATAAACCATCGTATAATTTCTTATTCAAACGCCGACCTCTAAACACGGCTAACCTAAAAACATGTACTAAGCGTACGCTAGTTTGAAACATAACGTATTAAGAGAGAGTGAATATTGTAAGACACGGCTTCAAATATTAAGACCACCGCATTCGTAAAACCGGAAATATCAGCGAAGTGAATAACTCGAGGTTGGAAATGGATATATTGGAAAATTTAATGAATCAAATGAGCGGACGGATTTGTTAATTACCTCTAAAGCGTGGCTTTAAGTAACGGGGAATTAAAAGTTTAAATAATTAATTATTTCGCCATTGAGATGTACCCGAGATCAAAACGCGGAAGGGGTCTTAGTTTCGATTTGTCTAAATTTATAATTCAAGCGGCGGCAAATTTCGCAAACCATAACTTCATTGTTCTCCCGGTGCTCTGCCTAAAGCGTTTAAATAAATTAACTAATTTTCGGGCACGTGTTTAAATAGTTTATTAGTTTAACCTTAGAATTAATGAGCTATAACCAGCTCAACGCGGTCGTTACGCGTAATAAGAATTTTAAAAGAGATCCGCCTCCCAAATTAGCCGACAAAGGCCTAATTAATAACCAATTTACTAATTAACTCCCCTCACCCCGACTATTTCGGCAAACAGAATATTTAACTAAGTAGGGAAACTAATTATAATTTTTGCCTCTTAATTCCCAGGCTAAAATCTAGAATCTTACAAGTTGTTAATATATTAATCGGGTGAAAAAAATAGCGGTATACGAGCGAATAAATTAGTTTCTCCTTGGATACATAGATGGCGACTCTGTCCCGCGGGAACGTCCTCTTTGAAAGATAACAGTCAATATTTTCGGTTTTGGGATTTACCTCAAACGGATTGAAAGGACAATATAGAATTAAATAACACGGATCTATCACGAAATAACGGCGAAAATTTCAAACAGAATTAAACGAACATCATTAATTAAAAAAAAATGTCAGTAAAATTTTAGCCGATACAAAAATTTAAAGGAAAATCGGTATTAATAAAAATAATATAATTATTATATAATTATTAATTAATAATATAGGGATATCAGTCAAAAATGACAGAAGTTTAATTATAGTCGAATCTGAAGAGCCTATATTTATTTTCATTAAGAATTCGTAATTTACATTAAAAGTCAGACCATAGATAATTAATAATTAATAATAAAAAATAGCACCTCGATTGAAAAAGAGAGATTTATCATCTTCGATACAAAATGAGATAAGAAAAGCGACGTTCTTAGGCTATCAACCCTTCGGCAACGCTGCACTCCCAAGTTGAAAAAACTCATAACACTACCATTTAAATTCCGAGACGACCGTTTAGCGCGTCTACCACTTAAGTGCCGATAAATTAGAGGGTTCTTAAGTTGCGGTTCAAAAAAAAATATATTCAAAAATAAAAAAATGCAGATATTGATGAAAAAAAATAAAGGTAAGAAAAATATTCACCTTTCCCGGATCGTCTTTGGCTCGGGGGACCTTCCGAAAGCATTTATTCAGTGACAGGTTGTGCCTGATTGAATTCTGTGGGAATGAAACAAGAAAAAAGCCAGTTAATAATGATAGCGTAATGTATGCGGATATTAAGTTGGTTGGCAATGTGGAGTAAGGCGCGTGGAGGTACAGTTTGCTGGTTTAATTATACATTTCAATTATAAGGGAAAATAATTTGACGTTGTCAATGGAATTGCGAACAGTGATTCGCGGATTTGTTCCAGCAGATTGTTACGTCAAAATAACGACATTTCGATATTGATTACTAATAGTTTAGTCGAATCTATTTTTTAAATCGTATTTTTAATTGTGGTTAATATATTAAAGATGGTTATAATAGCAGTACTTATATTTTTCGATTGCAGACCATTGGACCGAAATCCCATTCGTCCGAATGTACCATTCAACCGAATTCCAATCGACCGAAAACCGCGTTTTGCGCGTTTTTCATTCAATATACCGTTAGTGATACATATTTATATATCGTAGGTTACGTGACGATAGTATTTCTAATTTGGACTAAACTATGTCTTAAATATTTATTATTTCGTACCGACGTGTATTTTTAGACCTTTTTCCCTTGAAATTTGATATTTTCCGGGTTTAATTTCGGAAAATAATCTTGATAAGACCCGACGTGAAATAGTTGCCTACCATATCTAACCCAACCCAACCTAACCTAACCTAACCCAACCTTACCTAACCTAACCCAACCTTACCTAACCTAACCCAACCTTACCTTACCTAACCCTACCCAACCTAACCTAACCTACCCGAAGTGAAAACGAACCAGATTTAAATTTCCCATTCAACTGAATCCCGCCATGTTGGGCTATAAACGAAAATACTTTTCGGTTCAATGGGATTCGGTCAAACGGGATTCGGTCCAATAGTAAACAACCATATTTTTCTTATTTGGTTTTAATAGAATTGTTTCCTAATTTCGAATATTCGATTTACAATTTATTTATTAATCGGAAGTCTGTTTCGTTAATACCAAATGTAAAGTCAATTAATATATTTCTTAACGGGAAAATCCCGCTTGAAAAAATCTGAAACTAACTAAAAAAAGCTCGGTTGACACTTATATGATTTGTTTTAATCAAAATCAAATAATAAGATTTGTTTTATTTAAATCGAATTTTTTTGATTTTATTAAATTTAATGGTTTTTAGACAATAACTATTCCTATATAATTAACGGATATTTTACTTTTATCAGTTAGCTTATCTTGAATTAAATTAAATCTTAATTAAATTTATTACTATTTAATATTTTAATTGGATCAGATTATAATTTTTAAAAAAATTTAATAATCCATTGATATACATTGTGTAACTTAAATCAATAATTTAAAAAAAGTCACTTGATTTGTATCAAGATTCAGTCAATGACTTTATACGCTTACAATCAAAAAAATTGGAAAAAAGGAACTAAATAGGGAAAACAAAATGAGATATTTATTTAAATAAAATTATCCTAAAAACTGACTTGATGGTTAATTTTTTTGATCGCGAAAACGTACGTAACGTTTAATTACTACAACAGACTTTGTGAACTAATTAAAAACTATAGCGTTGTAAGCTGCCCTTGATCAAAAAAGTATACAAATAGAGACCTGATTGGAGGTCATCAATATGAAAATTAATATCGCGAATTAACTAATTGTAAGTTCACAAATGATGTATTGTTGTTTATAACATAGAAATGTGTCGAAATTGAGGGAATAATTAGTAAGATAAAATTAGAATTGTTTGTTATCGGCGAAGATGGTTCTCAAAACAAAAACTAAATTCCAATTTCATGCAATCTAAAGGACCTTCAGTGATTACGGTAAAATAAAAAATAGTTTTCTTTAAAACGGTATAGAAAATTGGAGATATTCGCAATAACGATTTGTGAGTGGAATATTAATTAGACAAATGGAGAAAAGCTACTTCCAAAAATTGTCAAGTGGGATATTTATTATCAAAATGGAAAAATGAGAAATAAACTTACTATTAAGCTGCAAAATAAGGATTTAATTAAAATTTGAATGGAGGGAATTTCGTGTTCTTATTTTAATATCTCATTCGTAGACCCAAGGCCCTGTGTCTTATGTGCCTTATTGTAAATCAGGCCCTGATGGCGAGGTACAATGGTGGTACCTCTCTTAATGCAACAGGTCTTAAATGGTACAATCCTTTGCGGGGGGGGGGGGGGGGCAACGGGTAAATAATAATATTTGGTCCAGTCTAGCTTTGGTTACGTTCTAGTTGTATAATAATGGGCGAGTTGGGTGGAACGACTGGGCCTGACGGGACGACCCCTCCTCGAGAACAATTCGCCGAGCGGCGGAAAAATTCATAATTATACCTGTATATGGTTCGGGTACCCGCCCGAAATCTACAATGGAATTTCAGTTCATTATTAAAACATTATATTGTTCATTAACATAGTTGGTCATTATTACACTCGACCGCCGGACAAAGCTAGTACGCTTTGGCGTGGAGGCTACCGACTCCTTTTGTAACCGAATATTCGTCGTTTATTTCTCGGAAGGGATTTGCCCAAATACTTTTAATGGTTTAGAATTTTAGAATTAAAATTTTGGGAGCCAAATATTAGCGCCCAGATAAGCCCACTTCACTTCCGTACACTTCTGTCCATTAGCCCCCAACCCAAACCCAAACCCGACCTAACCCCGACCCACCTCTAAGACGAAGTTCGTAAGATTTCCTCTCCCTTTCACTCAAATTATAAAGATTATTTTATTTAATTACCAAGTTGACTTTTCAAAAATGGCCACCTCGAAACAGTGGCGCCCTCCAGTGGCGAGTTCTCAAACTTTAGTTTCCGAAATATGTCTGGCATTTTCTCGGCCAATTTTTAAGTAAAGTCGCTTACACGCGGAATTTTCCAACGTTATACTTTTAGGTGCCAAAGTTCACGCGTAGGCTACGAAAGAAGTATTTTCTGTCCAAATATCGACCAGCTACGATTCAATTTTCCAAATATCGACCAGCTACGATTCAATTCTCCAAATATCGACCAGCTACGATTCAATTCTCCAAATATCGACCAGCTACGATTCAATTCTCCAAATATCGACCAGCTACGATTCAATTCTCCAAATATCGACCAGCTACGATTCAATTCTCCAAATATCGACCAGCTACGATTCAATTCTCCAAATATCGACCAGCTACGGTCCAATTTCTCACTTATCGACCAGCTACGGTCCAATTTTTCACATATCGACCAGCTACGATTCAATTCTCCAAATATCGATCGGCTACCATTCAATTTTTCACATATCGACCAGCTACGATTCAATTTTCCAAATATCGACCAGCTACGATTCAATTTTCCAAATATCGACCAGCTACGATTCAATTCTCCAAATATCGACCAGCTACGATTCAATTCTCCAAATATCGACCAGCTACGATTCAATTCTCCAAATATCGACCAGCTACGATCCAATTTTCCAAATATCGACCAGCTACGATTCAATTCTCCAAATATCGACCAGCTACGATTCAATTCTCCAAATATCGACCAGCTACGATTCAATTCTCCAAATATCGACCAGCTACGATTCAATTCTCCAAATATCGACCAGCTACGGTCCAATTTCTCACTTATCGACCAGCTACGGTTCAATTTTTCACATATCGACCAGATACGATCCAATTTCCCAATTATCGTCCACTATAGTAATTTTTAAGTAATTAAACTAATCTCAAAATATAACCTACATTATTAATAAAATTCCAACATAAATATATATAAATTAAGTGCATTACGTTTTCAATCAATGCTATAGTATTTTAATTGGCAAATATAAAACAGACCAATTAAAAAAAACGTAAAAAAAATAAAAATTAAACTATTTTTCATATTTGAGGAAAATATGAACTATGATAAAATGAAATTAAAAGTTCAATTATTGTACCTGATGAAGCCCCCGAACGGTTGGCGAAACTAGTCAAGTTATTAATAAACCCTTTTATTGTACAATAAGCGGACTTTTCAGTTAATTATATCGTATTTTATGTACAAGTGCCGTTAAAACGACAAGGTTGCCAAAATATTTTCAGATTCAAATTTCCTGACTATTCCCTGTTTTCCATGACAATTTTAAGAGATTTCCCTGACTTTTTAAGGCCCAAAATTAGAATAATAATGAACTTTATATTTGACTCTAATCAGTACTTAATAAATTTAAGTCCATTAATAATAATAATCACAGAATTTGTCATAGATCTAGAGTAAAATTAGCTTCAAAAAGTGTTAAGATAAAATTTAATTGCCTGATTTTCCCCCGCCTTTTTACAAATGCTGAAAATTCCCTGACCTTTTAACCCTGAATGAACTGAACGGAAAAATCGTCTGCGTACACGTGCTACGATTTGCTTTGTAAAATATAAATTTATCGGTAAAAAAATAAATCTTGCGACAAAAATGCGAAATTAGATAATTCGGCTTAAATATGGAATTTAAACTCCATTAAAATTAAAAATACTCTCATTCAAATCCCAGATCACCTACCCCAAGACGGACATGTATCGCTGGTAGTAAATTATAAAAATTTGATGTCTCGAATGTGATACGGGATTTTAAAAGCTAGCCATCTCACGGCAAATAGAGGCAGTTTTAAAGGTATAAACGAGCAAGCGCGATAAAAAAATTGTTGTTGCAGTTTTAAAGGCCTTTTTTTTAATTTCGTAAAATAACAAATTTTCACACACTATTTGCTGCAAAAAAGCCGTGTCACTTTAAAGAAACCCTTTTTTTCGAGGTTGATGCGAGTCCTTCTTGCAATCGATGGTCTGTGTTCAAATCAACCGAAAACCATCGTAATTACGAAATGTCTTCAAACAGAAAATATAAATGATGTACAAGCTAATATTCGTCCACATTTTTCGTTTCGGTTTTATTTTTTATCGGTTTCCTTTAATTACATGGCCTTTAGGTTCTAAGACGAATGAGAGCTGGGGGGTATTAAAATTACGAATAATTGAACGTTTCGGTTTGTAGAAATAAAAAGTAATTTGCGGTTTCTCGCCTTAGCCATCAGATGGCGGCACACGGGAGGCGGAGACTGGCCGCGCGTGGTTCAATAACCTGTTACGCAATTGCTTCCCCTCTTCCTCCGCGAGACGATACCCCACCGTAAAAAAACGAAACTAATATTAGCGCGCAAATATTCAAATACATACTTGTCGATTCTAATGATTTATCGATATTTGATGCGATTAACCCGCCGACCAGTTATTAAACATTTTATTTGAGAGCCATTTGATGCCCATTATATCACGTGTCGTCTAATTTAGAAATTTATTGAGCTATGCCTGTAATTAAAAAAAAATGACCGTTGACTATATGTGTTGTGGGAGATTATATAACGTCAGGAGAATATACATTTGCATACATGACGTCAGGAGAATATACATTTGCATATATAACGTCAGGAGAATATAAATATGCATATATAACGTCAGGAGAATATAAATATGCATATATAACGTCAGGAGAATATAAATATGCATATATAACGTCAGGAGAATATATATTTGCATATATAACGTCAGGAGAATATATATGGCTTTATATGCATATATAACGTCAGGAGAATATACATATGCATACATAACGTCAGGAGAATATACATATGCATATATAACGTCCGGAGAATATACATATGCATATATAACGTCAGGAGAATATACATATGCATATATAACGTCAGGAGAATATACATATGCATATATAACGTCAGGAGAATATACATATGAATATATAACGTCAGGAGAATATAGATATGAATATATAACGTCAGGAGAATATAGATATGAATATATAACGTCAGGATAATATAGAGAATATACATTTGCATATATAACGTCAGGAGAATATAGAGAATATACATTTGCATATATAACGTCAGTAGAATGTACATTTGCATATATAACGTCAAGAGAATATACATACGCGTATATAACGTCAGGAGAATATACATACGCATATATAACGTCAGGAGAATATATATGCATATATAACGTCAGGAGAATATAGATGCATATATAACGTCAGGAGAATATACATATGTATATATAACTTCAGGAGAATATACATATGTATATATAACTTCAGGAGAATATACATATGTATATATAACTTCAGGAGAATATACATATGTATATATAACTTCAGGAGAATATACATATGTATATATAACTTCAGGAGAATATACATTAATTTGCATATATAACGTCAGGATAATAAACATTTGCATATATAAGCTTCTGGTTCATTTAAAAAATAATTCCATAAATATAGTGTAAAACTATGGTTGACATGATGACGTAATGTTTTTTGATCGAAAAAAAATTATGAATGAAAAACTAAAAAACAGTTCCATTAATAAAATTAATATCAAATATTTGTTAGTGTCAATTCAAATTATACCGTTTATTTGTACGAAATAAATCAATTTTATTATTAAAATTTAGTTTTGATTACATTGAGTTTGATGGGAATTTAAAATTTGGGTAATTGTTTATTTTTGTTGATAATTTTGCATTTTCCTAAACGATTTGTCATTGTCTCGTGTGTGGCGTTATAACACGGTTCAACAATTATAATATTAAAGGATACCATATTCAAATTAGCTAATTTATTCCCGAAGGGAAGCGAAATTATTATTACTCAATTACTCACCAAATAAAATTATACGAAGCGCTTAAGTCGACAGTGGAGTTTTGAATTAAAAAAGCGGTAAAGTTTGCGTTATCTCCAGTCAACCGAGAACACGAATAACCTTTTAAAACCCCATCTCATCCAGAAAAATAAACTTCTGTCAGAACCGCTGGAAACTCACGAAGAAGATTACCCTCGAAATAATTAATAGATTCCAAAAAAAAAAACACCCACCCCTTCGAAACTCTAGATGTTTCAACTTTCTCACATTTCCAAAACCACGATATTCCTTAACCTAAATTAACTAAAACATATCCCCATTTATGGCGAATAACTCGTCAAGATTTCAAGAGAGGGAAAGTGTATATAAGCCACGAAAGACAAAAAATAAAATATGCAAGGTTTATTTTCCCTCCCCCTCTCTCGTTGTACGAAGAGATTTCTTAAAACTCCCACACTAATTAGAAAACAAAAAGCCAGGAGGAATAAATTAATACGACGCGTCACAGCTTTAGCATTCATATTTGGTCGAGTACCTCTACCGCGCGCCCCGGAGGGGGGGCTCCCAAAGCTAATTTCCTTCAAAATTTGCATTTCTTCCTGGATTTGGCTTCCACCCGGTTTCCACGATGGTTTATCCCCCTTTTGTCATTAATCCACTTTCCGTGGCCACCTCTTCCCCTTTTCCTCCCCCGTTCGCAATTTCCGCCCCCTCACTCTTTTTTATCCCCCCTCCTTAATTCTGGTGAATACGAACCCAAGGCTTACCGTTTGGGAGAAAACGTTAAAGGTAGTTCCGGTCATGTTTCGATACGGAGATATCTGATTGTACGTGACGCCGTTATTATTGTTTGTTGTCCATTGTCATAAATTCGCTTGTTTTAAAATCACTTAATCGAACCCTCCGCCCACACTCAGAATCAACAATGTGTTTAGATCGTTTCTAACTCTTCGTCAGGAATTGTCTTTAAAACGGTTGCTGCATTGACCGTACGAAGGTTAGCCGACAGTTCATTAACCAATGGAGTGTACCTAATTCATTTCTCAAACAATATTTATCCAATTTTCCTTCATCTGATTTTAGACTATTTATACGCAATCTGACTCGTAAAAATAATAATATTTTATAACGGGTTAACATTTTTAGCTTTAACTTGCGGAAATATACTAATAAAATAAATACAACGTTATTTCAAGTGCACAAAAATATTTTATTTAAAAACATAAATATTTTCAACCTGACTAGTTTCGGACGCACTATTGGTCCGTCATCAGGGACCAATAGTACGTCCGAAACTAGTCGGGTTGTAAATATTTACATGTTTTTAAAAAATATTTTTGTGCACTTGAAATAACGATTTGGGTACATTTGTTCGAATTTCATTCGTCCGAACGGTGGTACAAATGTCCGAATGATCATTTGTCCGAATGCCGGAAAACAGGAGCGTATGTCCGAAAACGTATTTCATTTGCCCGAAAAATTTATCACAACTTTTGTTGGTGATTTAGTCGTTCAATTTATGTTAACTTTACTGGCGAATTTCATTTGTTCGAATAATCGTTTGTCCGTTTTTTCGAACATTAGGAATAGGATGAGTTTTTTTTAAAATATTGTTAATATAAGAAAATAGTAACATTAACGTGAGCCTAACCTAACCTAAAACAGCAATAAGAAATACTAATTTAGCGACAGAATTCGGACAAGTGATGCTACCGATTCGGACGAATGAAACAAACAAGTTGTCCAATTCGAACAATTGAAACATTTGTTATTTCGGCGGTTCGGACGAATGAAATTCGAACAAATGTACCTACCCCGAAATAACGTTGTATACCTACCTTTTTATTAGAATAATCGTCATGTTACGGCAGTGCGTACATTTCGGTGGCGACATCATTTGTAAACTTTTTATTATTTTATCTTATTATGTAAACTTTTAGGGTTCTTTATAATATAATTATTGGAAACCATTCGAAAATTATTTGATATTTAATCTAAACTTGAAATATCGTACTTCGTAATAATTAATAAAATATTCATATTTTTAATTATATATTAAATTACGATGCACCTTGAAAGTTTGTAGGAACTAACAACAGATGTCGCATCACTCAATTTTTAAGAACTATTAGCGTTTCTATGAGGAAAATATTTCTATGGCAGCGTATAACATTATGAGCTCCTTGGTGTGGAAGTGGTATTATATCAGCTCGAAAATGTAAAAGAGGAATAGTAACTGTAGTTTAAAATGTACCTCGAGGTTCTAAAGCAAGGAGTACTTCCGGTTAGCATGCTTTTCAATAGTCATAACACTACATGAAGTTAATAGCCGAAACGAGTTGCTACTCCTCTCCTAAATTTTCTACGGATTTACCATACAGTCACCAAACTTGTTATAAAATTTCCCCGGGTCAGTGTTGCCAGATACTGAAAATCTAATTATAGCCCCAAAGCCCGAAAATTATCGATTACAGAAAACAATTATCGCGCGCTTGAAAATTGGGGCTATATTGACGTTAAACTTGATCGAAGTTATACTGATAAGAAATCAAAAACGCTTAAATAAAGTTTGGTCTTTCGAAAAACCCTCAACTGAAATATAAGTTAAATATTTAACTTGTTAGCCGTTAAATTCGAAAATTATAGTACAGATCGTATGCTTACGGCGAATTATCAAAATCAGCGTACCAAATAGCATGGTTTTTGAAATTATCGTACGGTAAAAAAATGGGTTCTATACTATCGACGTGTACGAACGGCCCAAGAATTGGTTTAAATTATTGAATTATTGAAGTTCACGGCAATTATCGTACGGCCCAAAAATATTTTCTAAACTATGGATTTATCGTACGGCCCAAAAATATATTCTAAATTATCAAACGTTCACGATTATTATCATACGGCCAAAAAATATATTCTAAATTATCGACGTGCACGATAATTATCGTACGGCCCAAAAATATATTATAAATTATCGACTTTCACGATTATTATTGTACGGCCCAAAAATATATTATAAATTATCGACGTGCACGATAATTATCGTACGGCCCAAAAATGTATTATAAATTATCGTCGTGCACGATTATTATAGTACGGCCCAAAAATATACTATAAATTATCGACGTGCACGATAATTATCGTACGGTCCAAAAATGTATTATAAATTATCGGCGTGCACGATTATTATCGTACGGCCCAAAAATATATTATAAATTATCGGCGTGCACGGTTATTATAGTACGGCCCAAAAATATTTTCTAAATTATCGACTTTCACGATAATTATCGTACGGTCCAAAGATATATTCTAAATTATTGACGCTCACGGTAATTATCGTACGGCCCAAAAATATCAACTTTCACGATAATTATTGTACGGCCAAAAAATATATCACAAATTATCGACGTGCAAGATAATTGTCGTAGATCTCGGCAACGCTGCTCCGAGTGTACGCTACTCGCAACTACGTTTTTAACAAGTATATTTAGGCAACTTAA
This sequence comes from Leiobunum rupestre, assembly GCF_980474605.1. Taxonomy (NCBI): domain Eukaryota; kingdom Metazoa; phylum Arthropoda; class Arachnida; order Opiliones; family Sclerosomatidae; genus Leiobunum; species Leiobunum rupestre. The sequence continues at coordinate 10,713,287 of NC_143393.1, read as the reverse complement.
AAACAATAAAAAACAGCAGCGCCAAGAAGACGATGAACACGAGAATAAACAAATACATCTTCACATAAAGTCAAAAGAAAAACACACACACAGTGTGTGAGAGAGAGAGAGAGAGAGAGAGAGAGAGAGTGGTGGAGCCATTTGGTTTAATTTGCGCTAAAACTATTACGCCAAAGACGAGAATAACGTCATCCGATAGTACCAACAAAGCCAGTAGAGAGGTTATCTTAAGCCGCTGACATTACATTCTGCCTTCCCTTACCAATAATGCCAAGTTACACGCAGCCTACTTAACCCCCACAATACGTACAAAAATTTCATTTTCAATAACGATTCTCCAACAGAATATCCAAATTAAACCATAATTAAATAAAAGAGGGCACTAATTAAATTAAATAATATTAAAATCAAGACCAATACTTAATTTTAAATCTCAAGTATCTTATTAAAGTTTAAATTGAAATAAATTTCAAATTAAGATTTAAGTAAATGCTAAATATCGCATTGAAATTGAGCTATAATAATTTCCAAATCACGATCTAATTATAAATTATAATTACAAACTGTCATGCGATTTAAAATTACCACTTAAATTAAATCAAGCTTAAATGAATTAAAATAACAAACTAGTAGAATTGCGACATAAAATAAATCAAGCTTAAATTAAAATTAACTAAACATTTTCACGCTACTTAAAATTGTGACTCAAAAAAAGCTTACATTAATTAAAATTAACTAAAAAATTTCAAGTTAGTTAAAATTGAACTTAAAATAATAAAAAAACTTTCACTTTAATTAAAATTGAACTTAAAATAATAAAAAACTTTCACGGTAATTAAAATTGAACTTAAAATAATAATAAAGCTTTCACGGTAATCAAATTGAACTTAAAATAATAATAAAACTTTCACGTTAATTAAAATTGAACTTAAAATAATAAAAAACTTTCACTTTCATTAAAATTGAACTTAAAATAATAATAAAACTTTCACGTTAATTAAAATTGAACTTAAAATAATAATAAAACTTTCACGTTAATTTCAAATTGAACTTAAAATAATAATAAAACTTTCACGTTAATTAAAATTGAACTTAAAATAATAATAAAACTTTCACGTCAATTAAAATTGAACTTAAAATAATAAAACTTTCACGTTAATTAAAATTGAATTTAAAAATAAGGTTAAAATAAAAAACAAACACGTTAATTAAAATTGCGACTTAAATTAAATCAATACTAAATTCGTTAAAATTAAGAAGTTTCACGTTATTTAAAATGGCGACTTATATTAAATCAATACTAAATTCGTTAAAATTAAAAAGTTTCACGTTATTTTAAATGGCGACTTAAATTAAATCAATACTAAATTCATTAAAATTATAAAGTTTCACGTTAATTAAAATGGCGACTTAAATTAAATCAATACTAAATTCATTAAAATTATAAAATTTCACGTTAATTAAAATGTCGACTTAAATTAAATCAATACTAAATTCGTTAAAATTAAAAAGTTTCACGTTATTTTAAATGGCGACTTAAATTAAATCAATACTAAATTCATTAAAATTATAAAGTTTCACGTTAATTAAAATGGCGACTTAAATTAAATCAATACTAAATTCATTAAAATTATAAAATTTCACGTTAATTAAAATGTCGACTTAAATTAAATCAATACTAAATTCGTTAAAATTAAGAAGTTTCACGTTATTTAAAATGTCGACTTAAATTAAATCAATACTAAATTCGTTAAAATTAAGAAGTTTCACGTTATTTAAAATGTCGACTTAAATTAAATCAATACTAAATTCGTTAAAATTAAGAAGTTTCACGTTATTTAAAATGGCGACTTAAATTAAATCAATACTAAATTCATTAAAATTATAAAATTTCACGTTAATTAAAATGGCGACTTAAATTAAATCAATACTAAATCCATTAAAAATATTAAGCTTTCCGTTAATTAAAATTGTGACTAAATTAAATCAATAGTAAATTCATTAAAATTATTAAGTTTCACGTTAATTAAAATTGCGACTTAAATTAAATCAATACTAAATTCGTTAAAATTAAGAAGTTTCACGTTATTTAAAATGGCGACTTAAATTAAATCAATACTAAATTCGTTAAAATTAAAAAGTTTCACGTTATTTTAAATGGCGACTTAAATTAAATCAATACTAAATTCATTAAAATTATAAAGTTTCACGTTAATTAAAATGGCGACTTAAATTAAATCAATACTAAATCCATTAAAAATATTAAGCTTTCCGTTAATTAAAATTGTGACTAAATTAAATCAATAGTAAATTCATTAAAATTATTAAGTTTCACGTTAATTAAAATTGCGACTTAAATTAAATCAATACTAAATTCGTTAAAATTAAGAAGTTTCACGTTATTTAAAATGGCGACTTAAATTAAATCAATACTAAATTCGTTAAAATTAAAAAGTTTCACGTTATTTTAAATGGCGACTTAAATTAAATCAATACTAAATTCATTAAAATTATAAAGTTTCACGTTAATTAAAATGGCGACTTAAATTAAATCAATACTAAATCCATTAAAAATATTAAGCTTTCCGTTAATTAAAATTGTGACTAAATTAAATCAATAGTAAATTCATTAAAATTATTAAGTTTCACGTTAATTAAAATGGCGACTTAAATTAAATCAATACTAAATCCATTAAAAATATTAAGCTTTCCGTTAATTAATATTGCGACTTAAATTAAATCAACACTAAATTCATTAAAATTATAAAGTTTCACGTATTAAATCAAGGTGAAATTCATCTTAAGCCCAAGAAGACGTCGCGCAATTATAAATTCTTCACTTAAGAGAGTGACTAGACCTAATATTGAGAAACCGAAAAAATCTTCGTAAATACGTAATAAAATACGGACCCGGGCTGGAATAACAAAAAAAATGCGGTGTCTTTTTCTCGGCATCTTCGACGGAGCATTTCCCTCGCACGAACTAGCCCCTTACATAATCTAATCTGCATGCGCGCATTCCTCCGCGAAAGTTTCCTTAATACCAAACGAAAAATAAAAAAGGGGATGCCTTAAGTAACACAAAGAAAAAATAGCCCAAAAAAACCAGGGGGGGGGGGGGGGCAAGCAAAAAGGGGGAAGGAAAGAAATCTATATAATAAATGCCGTACTCGTTAATCAGTGTCAGACAGTCTAGAATGCTTTTGAATCGACTCGCGGACAAAGCATTGTGTCCGCCTTGGCCCTCACTGTCAAATGACACGGACAATCTCAGCCTTGCCAAGGAGAGGGGGGGGTCGGAGGCGGTCAAGGGGAGAGCGCACTGGCTCCCCCCCTCCTGGATCGTCCATTTTGCAGACGACAGGCTGCTGCTTCGGCCTAAATTTACGATACAAGCGGCACCCCGTTTCCCCTCTACGTTGGCTCCCCAAGGACTTGTACGACAGACTACTTCTTCAGCGAGAGAAGGCGATGCCTATTAAAATGTATTCCTACGCTAATATTAATCACCGGACGACGGATTCGATCTCGTATAAATACGCCATTTCGTTATATATAGTGGCGCCATCTAAAAGCGAAAACTTTGTTAAGTCCAGTGTCACGGTTGGCAAAAAAAAACGGCTTTTTAAACATTTGAAAAATCCAGTATTGTTGTACCAGGTGGATTAAAATAGTTAAAACCATTAATAAAAAAATTCTCAAATTGCTTATATCTAGCCCTCATTACTTCGGGTATACTCAAATTGTCCGATTTCAAAATTACGTTTTTGCGCGTGACAGTACCTTTACATTGTGAGGTATTTACCCGCTTTTATACCCTAACATGGCGGCGTATTTTCACGCGCAAAATTAATTTTAAGATCCCCCAATTGCTTATATCTAGCTCTCATTACTTACGACAAAAGTGAAAGTTAAGTTTTAGTTTTTTCAATATTTCTAATTCATTTCTCAATATTTAAAAAAAAAAGTGGTTTTAAATCATGAATTTTTTCGGTGGTTAAAACTGGTTTAAGCCAGCCAACCCTGTCCAGTGTTCCTAAAAAGCCTTTTTTGGAGAAAAGTCCAGGACAGTGGCCAATAGTGGAATATTGGCAAAAAGTGGCAAATAGTGGTTAATAAAGAAAATTTGCATTTCAAAGCTTAAAGTAATTGGAATTAAATTTTACGAAGTTTATTTTAAAAATGTTTTAGTTTACTTTGAACTTACAATGTTAGAATTAATTATTCAAAAAAATTAAAAGACTATTCTAATGCTATTCAGAATCGGACCATTCCCATGCATTGTATGTATTAGCCATAAGTAGCCCAAAATCTGAAATTTATGTGTTAAAATATTTTTTATTATTATTTTATAATTTTCTGTGGTTAAAATAATTATTGGCCACTTTTGGCTAGATTAGCCACTAAATTCACTTTTTTCCCCACCTCGTAACACTGGTTAAGTTTAGGATAAACGAGAAAAAAGCAAATTCTATTTTCTGAAAGTAGATGGCGCTTGCGCTAATCGTAAAACTGAAGTGGTTGTTTTGCAAATTTACAGAGAAAGTAGTTCAGGGTTTTATACAAGGATCAGCTTTGTTCCAAATCAATGTTGTCCTCGACCACAAACCACGAGGGAAAGGTTTTCTGCCTATGCTTTAGAGCGATCAAATTACCCATAAGTAACATAATAACTATAAGTATGACACTTCCTATTGCTTTAAATGAAATTTTTTTGACCGAAACCTTTTTTCGACACTGACAATTTGTTTTTATATATTTTACTTTTATAAGAAGTTAATAAATTTAAATGGACTTATATTCCAGTAAAAATGTTATTGCTATATGTTGAAAAAATTAGCCAAACTTTCAAATAAATAAATGATGCTGATAGAATTTAGTAAAATTACCTTCAAAAAGTGTCAAGAGAAAATCGAATTCCCTGACCTTTATTAATTCTTATAATTCCCTGACCTTTCAATGACTTTTTAGGCCCATTTTTAAATTCCCTGACTTTTCCCTGATTTCTCTGACGTGTTCCAACCCTGGTTAGGAGGTTTGAAAAAAAAATAATAAAAATATTTAAATTTAAATTAATACCTTGGTGGGAAAGAATGTCCTACCGAAGACTAAAGAATGGACAGAAGACTTTGGATTTTGCTACGCAAATCAACACGCGTGGTGATTTTTATTCGCGAGCTCAAATCAGAAGTTTATGGTACATGCATGCCCTACTCCGTTGAAGCGAATATCCCGCCAACGCTAAAAATTTTCGGAAACAATTACTTCGCTTAAAAGTGTACAATGTAAAAATTACAGAGCGTAGGGATATTTAACTATTGACAAACTGTGCTTTCCCGATGAAATAGAAAATTAATATATGACGCCATGCAATATTTTTTTCTTCCAATACGTTTTTCGTAAAGGTTTCAAGCGAATGAAATAATTTGTTAAAATATTATTATGAAAATATTGTTACAAATATTTAAATGATATGATTTTAATGGTACAATTACGAATTTGATTAGTTAAAAAATATTTGCGAATGAATGGTAACGTTGATATCAGTATACTCAATAATTTGGTAAAATATTATTTTGCAAATAGCCTTACAAATATTTAAATGATAAGATTTTAATGATACAATTACGAATTTGATTAGTTAAAAATATTTGCGAATGAATGGTAACGTTGATATCAGTATACTCAATAATTTGGTAAAATATTATTTTGCAAATAGTCTTACAAATATTTAAATTATATGATTTTAATGGTACAATTACGAATTTGATTAGTTAAAAAATATTTGCGAATGAATGGTAACGTTGATATCAGTATACTCAATAATTTGGTAAAATATTATTTTGCAAATAGTCTTACAAATATTTAAATGATAAGATTTTAATGATACAATTACGAATTTGATTAGTTAAAAATATTTGCGAATGAATGGTAACGTTGATATCAGTATACTCAATAATTTGGTAAAATATTATTTTGCAAATAGTCTTACAAATATTTAAATGATAAGATTTTAATGATACAATTACGAATTTGATTAGTTAAAAATATTTGCGAATGAATGGTAACGTTGATATCAGTATACTCAATAATTTGGTAAAATATTATTTTGAAAATAGTGTTACAAATATTTAAATTATATGATTTTAATGATACAATTACGAATTTGATTGGTTAAAAAAAATTATTTTAAATTTTTTACATTTGAGAGTTATCGCTGTTTAAAGAATGAATATTTATTCAAAATTCCTTAAGCCCCGTAAGTTAGTAAATTTACGCGTTTGAAAAATATTCATTTTGAAAATTGTCTGTCAACTGGTCATTTATCGAATATCAAGCGTAGAAAATAAGTAATTACGAAATGGAATCTATTTTTGAAAATTTGGCGCTTTAAAAAAATTAAATTAAAAGACTAAGTTAAATTACGCGTATCGAGCGCTACGGGGTCTAACAAATTGGCCATCTATAGATCGAAGCATTTTTGGTGTTCCTACAGCTAGCCAAGCGTGATGCAGAGGAGGAATTCTGGGCCCCGCTTCTGCCGGGAAAAAGTCAGATGAAAACAGGGCTAATTACCGCCAGAGAAGACTTTCCCGAAAGTAAACCATGCCGTCTGGAAAAGGAATTTTGGCTTCAGACTATACTGAACAAAATGTCTTATCCACGACATCTCCTCTATCTAATTCATCTTGATCTATTTCATAATTACGACTACGGAATACTTCGATTCATTACCTTACGCGCTCGAGTAGACGATAAGGGGTAGGGTAAAAAAAAAACCACTACTTTTAAGCCATTCCCAGATCGCGCGAATAATACCGAAATAAAATCGATTCGCCTCCAAATTACTGATACCAATCAAACGAAAGTTACCTAATACTACGGCTAAAGGGACGAAGATAGGGTAAAACCTATACCCGAAAATAAGGGGCTACACCCTAAGCTAAATTATCCATACGAAACTAACCCTACACCGAGGCGAATATATTATATTATATTATTCTTGGCATAATCATTTCAAAAGTAGCCATATAATACGGTTCTTCTCTTCCATATTGTAAATTCGTGTACTCTTAATCCGTAAATCTCTCAAGTCCGTTGCCAAAATATGAGGAAGAAATCTGCCCGGAATCGTGCGTTTCACCGCCTCTTAAGAAACCATTTGAAGAAGGTTTTACTTTAATTTTTCATCAAATTTCGCCGAGCTACGGAAGAAAATCTCCCACAGTTTTATAAAAAAAACAAAATCTCATTTTTCTCGATAAAATGTTATATAATATTTTTTTAAAAATGCGCCAAAGTTAATAAATAGCTTTGAAGATATTTTAATAGTTTATAAAGGTTTTTTCTACGATTTCGAAAGCGATGCGCGTTAAAATGAATAAAATGGTTCACGTTTGAAACAAGGCGGAAAAATTTGGTTCGTCCATTATATAAAATCGTCACATCCTTAATTCCCTAATATAACCACGAGCCGTATCATGGACACACTCAAATAAAGAAATTCGAATATAAATAACAACAAGTGACTGAAATGACGTTTTATCCTTCAGCCCCGTTTCTTTTACGCGCGACCCGAAAAAGTTACCATGAATCGAGGAACAATTTAACTAAAATTATTCTTAATCAATACGTTTCTATTAAAATTATTTAAAAAGATTAATTTTATTCACCTTTCAAATTACCGAAATTTAATAATTAAATGGGTTAGGATAAATATTTAAATTCTTAGATACGGTTAAGATTTAAAAAAGAGCATTTTGAATTATATCTAATATGAATATTCACCTTTAAAAATGTCTAAAACTCAATAAATAAAAATACACTAAGGATATTAATGCGCATCTTAATTATTTTTTTTCTCCTTTAAGAATTATTTTTATTATTACGATTTTTAAAAAAAATGAAATTTTAATATACATTTGTGTATTTACCTTTAAAAATGGCTATAATTCAATAAATAAAAATAAGGATATTAAAATTTATCTTAATTATTTTTATCCGTTAAATAGTTTTATTATTATTAAGATTTCAAAAATAATACAATGTATAATACAATGTATAATACAATGTGTAATACAATGTATAATACAATGTGTAATACAATGTATAATACAATGTGTAATACAATGTGTAATACAATGTGTAATACAATGTGTAATACAATGTGTAATACAATGTGTAATACAATGTGTAATACAATGTGTAATACAATGTGTAATACAATGTGTAATATTATGTGTAATATTATGTGTAATATTATGTGTAATATTATGTGTAATATTATGTGTAATATTATGTGTAATATTATGTGTAATATTATGTGTAATATTATGTGTAATATTATGTGTAATATTATGTGTAATATTATGTGTAATATTATGTGTAATATTATGTGTAATATTATGTGTAATATTATGTGTAATATTATGTGTAATATTATGTGTAATATTATGTGTAATATAATGTGTAATATAATGTGTAACATAATGTGTAATATAATGTGTAATATAATGTGTAACATAATGTGTAATATAATGTGTAACATAATGTGTAATATAATATATATAATATAATATATGATATATATAATATATGATATATATAATATAATGATATATATAATATAATATAATATGATATATATAATATATGATATATATAATATAATGATATATATAATATAATATAATATATGATATATATAATATGTAGAAGTGATGAGAAGCACACTGTGAAAAACTAAATGAAGAGACTTAAAACGGTTTTAAAATTCACAATTTATTTATTTATGATATATATAATATAATGTATGATATATATATATAATTTTATATTATATTATATTATACTTGCAAATATTCACAATATCCCTTAACTTTTATCAGATTAATTTATTAAGTAACCGATAGTATGATTAAAAAGCGTTTAAATTAAAATTAAAGCGGTACGCTTCCTATTATTTATAATTATAGTATAGTATAGTATACGGCAATTTAATATATTTTTAAACGATATAAAATTTCCAATTAATATTTATAATGAAATTACCAGTGTTTTTAAATTACGAAACTAATAGCCAACGGTCAAAAGCGATTTTAAATCGTTTAAGATTGATAAATAACAACCTAAATAAATTGGAATAAAAATAACCCTAAACGCCAGAAAAAGTATTTTCCCTCTCAAAGACGAATGAGGGGCGATTCCTAAAGCAGCGGAGTGCCAAATCGGCTCGCGCGTTACAGGTGGCTGATTAAGAATTAAAAGACTGTTTTATTTCTTTTTCTACTTGGAAAAATTTGATCATTTTCTCGACGAGCTCTTAAAAAGAAAAAGCGTCGGATCATTACAAAGTAATTTGCATACTACATGGTCCGAAAGAATGGATCTAACACAAGCACGCTCTCGTCTTTGTACGCTATAAACGGCAACGATTACGAGTCGGAGGGTTCCTGTCTGGATGCCAAGGCCCAGAAACAACAACGCGAATATAAAACCTTGGACGAATTAAAATTCGTTCGAGATAGAAGCGATAAGCGAACCACGGTAGCGTGTAAAGAGGCTGACAATATGGAAATCACGTCACCTCGACGCTCTCTAATGCCTCGATGCTTTCTTCCAGGGAATTCCGAAATTATTAAGCGAACTTTGTGTCAAATTACGCGATCGTTTAAAAGGGTGACGTTAGACAATTTTTTTTACTTTATATCTTACTTTTATCAGAACCTTTATATTAAATATAATCTTAAGTAAATTGAAGTATTTCAGGTTATACAAAAAAAATTATTACGTTTGCAAACCTTAAACGTTTATGAAGGTGATGCAAAATAAAAATAGTCTTAAGATAAATTTAAATTTCCTGACATTTTACAAATTTTGAAAATTCCCTGACATTTAACATATTTCGAAAAATGCCTGTCATTTAACAAATTTCGAAAAATCCCCGACATTTTACAAATTTTTAAATTTCCTGACTTTTTTATACAAATTTTTAAAAAATTTTACTATTCCCTGACTTTTTTATACAAATTTTTAAAAAAATTTACTACTCCGACTTTTTTTTAATATTTTAATTCCCTTACTTTTCCCTGACTTTTTATTTAATTTTGAAATTATCTTACTTTTCCCTAATTTTTTTAATTTTTAATTTCCCCTGACTTTTTAATTTTTTATTTCCTTACTTTTCCCTGACTTTTTTAATTTTTAAATTTCCTTAATTTTCCCCGACTTTTTTAATTTTCAAATTCCCTTACTTTTCCCTGACTTTTTAAATTCCCTTATTTTTCCTGGACTTTTTAAAATATTTAAATTCCCTTACTTTTCTGACTTTTTTAATTTTAAATTCCCTTACTTTTCCCTGACTTTTTAAAAAAATTTAAATTCAATTACTTTTCCCTGACTTTTTTTTTAATTCCTAAAACTCAAGACCTTTTCTGAATTGTTATACATACCTAACGTTCCCCAACATTTAAGGCCTATTTCTAAATTTACTGCCTATTCCTTGAGCTGTGGCAATCCTGTGTAACGTTACTTCGTGTTTTAACATTGGTGTATTTCGGTCACTTCGTTTCGCTTACAACGCTTTGGTCCCATTCGACCGAAATCCCATTCGTTCGAAAACGATTTAACATTGAGTCCCAATCGATCGAAAATACCCCAATTGTGCGGTTTACAGCCCAATTTTGCACGTTTATATTATTTTTTATAGTACATCAAATTTCGTTTTTATGAGACGTTTTTTAAATAGGTTTACTTCTTATATAAATAAGTGTTGATAGTCTTATTGACGCAATTGCTACAAACATAACCATTCACATTAAAAAATGAAATTGTTCGAATTATTATTTCTTGATATAAATAAAAAGTTCAAAGCATAAATATATTTATAAAAGCGCGCCACCCTAGGGAAGTGAGAGACTAACCTAACCTAACCTAACCTAACCTTACCGTTAGTACACCTTTAGCAATTTTGTTTAGGTATAACGTTTTTTGCGTACCCTGCTATATCTCGGGGCAGAAGTAAAAAACAAAACAAAAGGTCCCAATGAACCGAATCCTCCTTTTGGGCTATATTTCGGAAACATAGTGAATTCGGTCGAATGGGAATATACCCTTACAACAGAATGGCGGGGCTTAGTGGCTTACCGTTTCGCCCGCAGTACGCAAATCATTCCATCTTTACAATAACTGTCCTTTGTCGAATCTAACCGAACTTCGAAAGTGTTCTTGGTCAGCGTTCGAAAATCCCCGCGAAGCACCACCTAATCACCTGACCCAAAAGACAAGCGAATAGACTCGGTGTTAGGGACTTTAGTTCCACTATCGGGTGACGGGGAAGTCGCGTTTGATCAGACCCAGCAATTTTCCAAGTCGATTGTGTCTGGATCAGGCGAAATATTTAAACGAGGTCGACCAGGGCCTAAAATAAGGATTTTTTAGAACTGACACCCCGAAACATAATTTTTAAAGTGTTGTTAATTTTCCGGAGACATTTTCAGAAAATTTTCCACAAATCGGGAAAATAAAAATTTGAAACATAAATTACGTTTTAAGGGTTTTTCATTTTTTTTACTTTTTATCGATATAAAATGTCTAATAATAGTGAACAGACTACAAAACATTAATAGTGTTACATTGTTAATCAGTTTAAACTAGTCTAGAGGTTTAGTTTTAATTTAAGATTCGAAAAAAATGAGGCGAAAATGCCGCTTTACTGAAATTTGCAAACAATGGAATGAAAACTTCTTTTTCGGAAAAATACGGAAAAAATTCCGGAAAAAAAGGCCTCGGGTCATTTTCCGGAAAAACTTACAAGACTAAATTTTATTGAGCTATAAAAGCGCGAATTCAGAATTTGTAGCAGACGAATATGTGAACAAAATTCTGAGAGAAAAAAGGGCTGTAAATAAGTCACTTCGTTCAGCAAAATTGGCTGCGTTTGTCGATATGTACCGGAAAGACCGAAAATATGCTTTTTCTAACGGATTTTTGTTCCGAAATTAGTGGCAATTGTAGTATTTCAATATGACTACACAATTAAAGGTATGAAGCGGAAGATCCTTTCACAGGGGTAACACCGTTATTTCAATTTAAATATTTTCTAGATGATGAACATGGTATGGAACGTAGAAATTTTAAAATATCTCAATTTTTCCGAGTAGAAATCGCTTTTATAAAAAAAAAAATGTCACTTAAAATAATGTTAAGAGTTGTTTTTTTTGTAATAAGTATTTATTCTGTAATTAATTAAGGTTTAAATTGCTTCCATTGGTCGCCATTGGTATAAAAGAATCGAAATCGGGTCGTTAAGGGTTTGTTTCACTGTAAGAAAAATAAGAATTGCAGGGCCCCCGGACTCAAATCTTCAATTATTTTATAGGAAAAATAGGATTATATTTCTAAAAGTATAGGATTATTTTTAAAAATTATAGGATTTTATAGGACTGTATATGCTATTTTATTTACTAACTTTATGCATTTAAAAATAAAATCTATATTTAGTGAAATAACACTAACTATTTAACCATTTTATCACAAAAATATACCAGTAGCTAACCATGTTTACTATAACAAAAGTACAAACTATAATGACTTTGTATAGGAATTTATACAATAGCTAAATCTAGCAATTTAAATGAGTGGCAGGATTTAAAATGGGGGAAAATAAAAATTATAGGATTTTATAGGACCTTTTGGGGATTTCGCTAGAAATATAGGATGTTACAGTAAATTTTTTTAAATATAGGATGTTATAGGACATTTTGGAAAATATAGGATGTTATAGGACATTTTGGAAAATATAGGATGTTAAAGGACATTTTTGAAAATATAGGATGTTAAAGGACATTTTTGAAAATATAGGATGTTATAGGACATTTATGAAAATATAGGATTTTATAGGACATTTATGAAAATATAGGATTTTATAGGACATTTATGAAAATATAGGATGTTATAGGACATTTTGGAAAATATAGTATTTTATAGGACCTTTTAGGACCTCTGGGGGCCCTGGAATTGTTCTATCGATACGGAATTACTTCGTTTCAATGTAGTAATCGTGTCTTAAGGCGAGACCCCCGTAATGTGAAGTCAATGTAAAGCTATACCGAAAACGTATTTGGTGTTTCCCCGTAGTCTGCACTCCCCCGTCCACGGCTGTTGGTTCGCCGTCGCGTCCCCGACATTACGTTTCATCGATGAGTCTGCACCAGACAGACACGAAGTCAGTCACCCTAAACATCTGGGCTCATCAGACCCCCCCCCCCACCCCCCATTTAAAAAAAGGCGGAATCTAAAACGCATTTAAGAAGCCACGGAAGAACGGGGGGGGGGGCTAAAATAGTAGGAACCAGACAGTCCCTTCCCCACAGCCCATTACTGGAGGGAAGAACCCCATATAGAGAATAAACTTCAGAAGACGATAGCGGGAGGGGGAAGGAACAAGGGGGGAGGAAGGCGCGTTAAAAGACTCGGAGAAATTTATATCTGGAACCAAAAGGATTATACCCCGCGAGCGACAAATTGGGATGACAGAGGAAGTAACGTAGACCGTACCCCTCTTCGTAGCGGCGGCTTTAGTAGCAGGGTGGAGGTTCTGGCGTTATGGCGGGTTTAGGCATAGGGCGGGTGAGCGTAGACGGGAAAGGGGGGGGGGGGCATTAAAGGGATGCCATCCAGAATTAATTGGTTGAAGCGAACGCGACTGTCCAGCAGAGGGCCGATGGAGAGGAATCGAGGTCAGAGCCACTTGACGAATCATTCCGGCTGAAGAAACCAGTTGGGCGCCTTTTCTATTAGCGGACATCATCGTCTGGCATCGGGGTCAACGCCGATGCCCTCCAGATAGACAATACCCTCTTAACATTTATTAATCGTCTTCATTATTTTAATTACTATCATACTGTACCAATGTTCCTTTCAGTCCCGACTTCGGCCTTTTACAAAGAACACTTTTTTCCCTTACGAATTTGGAATGGATATTTTTTTTATATTAATTAGATTAGAAACGAATTTTAGGGAGAAAATTTTATTTTATTAAATTTCAGGACAATGAACTTATTTAAAATTTAAATATTTAGTCATTTGAAATCATCGAACAAAGAAAAATACTTAGGGGGAGGTTTTTAATTTCAGAGTAATAAAATTATTTGAAATTTAAATATTTAGTAAATTGAAATCATCGAACAAAGAAAAAATATTTGGGGGAAGGTTTTAAATGTCCGGATAATCTTGTTTGAAATTTAAATATTTAGTAAATTGAAATCATCGAACAAAGAAAAAATATTTGAGGGAAGGTTTTAAATTTCAGGATAATACACTTATTCGAAATTTAAATAATTAGTAAATTGAAACATCGAACAAAAAAAAATATTTGGGGGAAGGGTTGAATTTCAGGATAATAAACTTATTTGAAATTTAAGTATTTAGCATATTGAAATCATCGACTAAAGTAAGAAGTATTTTAGGTATTTCAAGACAATTTAGGTAAATTCGGTTTCAATTTTTGAGTTGTTTATTAAAATGCCTCAATTTTAAATTATTCTAAATTGATAATAAGACAAACTATGAAATTAATTTAAGAATTAAGTTAATGAAGAATAAAGATGAAAATAAAGCATAATGAAATTACTTCTACGGACTATTTTTAGCATAGGTATTTGTTAAAATAATATGATACTATATTATACAATATAGCATAAAATATATGGTATATAATTAATAATAAAATATCGAATAAATGTACCAGGAAATTGGAAATAAACCAACGCATGACTTTCCAAATTTTATGTAAACATAATTATTGCAATTATTAGAATATTTTCAACAAACGTGCATTTCACGAAAAACTTTTAATCAAAGTTAAAAGTATGGTTTTATTAAATCAAATCTTTTTCTTCGCTGCAAAATTGACCAATTATCCACACCTAAAAGGGTAAACTTACCCGGATAAACTTAAAGAGCAAACTAGAAGCGAAGTTATTCAGAACTCGGTAAAATTATTTAAAGCGAGTATGTGCTTGAAATTCTGGAAACATTTTTCTCTTTTATCGCGTTCTCACGTTCTCTAAACGGGGGAGTACCGCAGTCGTACGGGTTCACACTATATCACGCCCGTTACGCAACCCCAATAAAACACCGAAGTAAATATAAAATACGTAGGAGCCACGAGCGCCAATTCGGCTATTTTTTTTTTATTTTAAAATAGTGTAGGCGAAAAATAAAAAAACTGAAATGAAAAAGTGACTAAAATGGAAAGCCTCCTACGCCGAAATCATCAGGAAACTAAATCGCGTCAACGGTAATAGAATGAATAATCATAAAAAAAGAGAATCTCTTCCACCCATGACTCCCATGAGCGAGGGTATCGCAATTTTCGCCCTAAAATTATTTCAAAACGTCGGTTTTAAAATGTGGTAAGCCTTGGCGCCCATTGCGAGAGAGAAAGAACTCTCCAGAGGGGGAAAAAGAGAAAAATTAAAACCAAGAAAACGCAACAAGGTTGAAACCGCACATCATTATTCGCCATATCGTATTAATAGCGTTTGCAAATAAGCTCGTCGTGCGGGGGCCATATGACTGATTCACGTCGTTAAAAAGGTTTGGTCCCGTTCGCCGCTTTTCATTTCGCCGTCTCATCAATCCGCCGCCAAAACTTTGTTCGATTCACCGCTTTTCATATCGCCGCCTTTACATTTTGTCGCCTTCCATTTCGCCGCCTGTAATATTAATTAGTTTTTAAAATAGTAAAAAATGAATAGCGCATTTTTTCGGATGGGTTTGAAATTCCGGAAGATAAATAACGATAATTCAATAAAATATAATTTAAAAAAAAACATTTATTATTGTTATATAAGAGCTGATGAGTTCTTTCCGATCCGAAATTAGAGTTGATTGAAACGTCGAGGGGAGGTTATGCGCTTATTTACAAAGGTAACAAGTTCAGAAAAACTAAAGACAGAAACCAGAAAACCGACTATAAATGTATCGTACCATTTTGTAAGGCACGAGTTACTTTAGTTGATATTGATAAAGTGTATAATGACAAAATGCTAATCGTCATCATTCTAGATGACTCTGATGCCAGGTTTGACAGAGCTATAAGAAATCATTGGAGCAACTCTGGTAAAAAAACTACCAACAATATGGAAGGGTGGCACCATGCACTTAACAATAAAGTCGGTCGCACAAATCCTAACATATTTGAACTAATTCAAGTTTTAAAGGAAGAATAAGTGAAAGTAGTGGACGATTTAATAAATTGTAAACGTAAATTATTTTTTTCGATTAAGAGATTTTATTGCTAAATTGAATCTTTAATTCACATTGAAAGGCGGCAAATTGCTCCAGCGGCGAATTGCAACTCTCTGGGCGGCTTAATGAAAAGCGGCGAAACGGGACCACTTGGCGGCGAAATGAAAAGCGGCGAAACGGGACCACTTGGCGGCGAAATGCAAAGCGGCGAAACGGGACCACTTGGCGGCGAAACGGGACCAGACCGTTAAAAATGATTCGAATTATATCTATTTTAATACCGTAAAAAGTTTAGATCTTAAGTTTTAACTAGGACGTCTCAAAACCCGGAGCCGGCATTCTCGACAAAGACTTGAGCGGAGCGTGGGCGCTACGATAATCGTGAATTACGGAGTTGTCGAAGAGTTGTATGACTTTAGTAATGTCGTTTTTATGTTAATTGAACATTAATACCAAAAGAAAACTAAACGAATTTTATTATTAGTACAAATAGTACAATTACAACATTAGTAATTTAAGTCTTTAAGCAGTTTATTAGTCCAATCTTTTTTATAACTTATAATAAGTCCACTCTTTATTTTTCGCTTAAATTATATCCTGAACGGCAGTGCCTTGTCCCCCCCCCCTCTCTCTCGCGGCGAAGGTCTCCCTCTCTTCCGGACATTACCGCGAATTTCCCTCTCTCTTCTCCGTCTCGTTCAGAGTCCCTTTCTCTTCTCCCCCAAGTGCGACACACACATACCCACACACACACACACACACAGCCAACTTTCCCATTGAAGTCACCACAGTGAGAGCTCCACTCACTCGCTTCGCACGTTCACTCCGCTCAATAATTTTACGCGCAATTTTATAAGAGTGTTTCGGAATTTTTTATATTTTAGTCATGTAAGAGTGAAACTTTCTGAATCAGTTAAAATACTTATACATGGTTCCTACAACTAATGACAAAACAATTTTTCTGATATTTCCAGGTTTTCCCACGGATAATTCCCTGATTTTTAAATTAAATCATTTCATGATTGTCATTTAAGCTAAATTGGTTCCATATCATCATATAAAAGGTGTAATAAATTCAAATATTATTATTTGTGGAAAACGGTAGATATATTTTGTATAAGAAAACTTATTGATGTAAATTTGTACTCATTACGGAAAACTTTCTGAACCCTCATAAATTTCCCCGATTTTGACAAAAAAATGGGAAAATCCCAGATTTTTCTGTCGACAATAGAATTGTTGATTTTATAAAATGTCTTTACGCTTGCCCAACTTGTTGAAATGTTGCCCTGGAATAGTTCAGCCAATGCCTAAGAATGAGTTCATAAACCCTTTAGTGGGAGAGATAACGGATCCACAGCTGAAGCGGGGAGGCAACATTTCAACAAGATGGCCAAGGTTATTTTATAAAAAGAACTATTCCCTGATATTTCCAAGTTTTCAAGGTCTGTATGAACCCTGCTAAATTAATATTTTTAAATCATTAGCTATTTTATTGAACATTAAATTTTAATACTAAATAGTATTAAAATTAAATACCTAATCTATTAGATATCTATTGAAGATAAACCTATATGGAGCACTTTCAATATTTAACAGGTTAGGAAGATCTCTAATATCTTGTTTAATGAAATCTTAAAGTTAAATTTTAAAAACGTTTGATCAAAGCCTTCTATTTCTAAATCAATAATGTAAAGTAATTGGGGTAATTTAGTCATCGTATTGTTATTGGCGTATGTAGAGTGTACATAGGCCAACAACACGATAGCTAATTCCATAAGGTTTCACCCGCAGAGACAGTCACGTCCCGCGCAAATACGGAAAATGGGCCAACGTAACTTCACTTTCTCCCTTTCGAGAGAGTCAGGTACGGAAAACAACTTTGCATACGTCCTTCGCGACGCAGAAAACTTGAGAAATAATTGTAATAGGAACAAAGCGGGAAAAAAAGGGGGATCCAGACACCCGAAAGAAAAAGAGCCGTATGCAAATTAGCCTTAATGGACCGAATGACCCGTCGAATTAACCTCTCATTCTTTCAGTTTAGCGCGCCCCATAACTCGATAACGGTTTTCGATTACTCGACAATGATTAGCAAAAGGATCCCGAGAGTGGGGGGGGGGAAACCAAAGTCAATTAACTATATATTTACACCCCCCCTCTAGCGGTCGTTATTGGAAGTATTATAATGGTATAACGACATTATATTATAAGTTTCCCCGAGAGTAATTAGAATATTATCGGTTGGCCGCGCAGTACGAAATTATAGCGCAAAGCCGGACATTAACAAAAAGGCGTTCAAATTAGAGAGCGCCAAGGCTTAATGGCATACCACGCTTTTTTATTTATTTTTAATGGTCAATTATAGCTTTGCCGCGGTTACGTTACGTATAGTTAGAAGGCAAGCTTTATATATACCATCAGCAGGGTTGCCGCAATATTTTAATATAGCTTACCTATTTGCAACCGAAGTTAAATTTTTCTGACATTTCCTGGATTTTTCAACTAATTTTTAAAATTCCCCGACATTTCCCGGATTTTTCAACTAATTTTTAAAATTCCCCGACATTTCCCGGATTTTTCAACTAATTTTTAAAATTCCCTGATATTTCCTGGATTTGTAAACTAATTTTTAAAATTCGCTGAAATTTCCCTCATTCTTGGGCAAATTTTTAAAAATCCCTGATATTTAGACACATATTTCAATGACGTTTAGACCCATATTCAAATTCCCTGACTTTTCCAGGAATCCCGGGTTTTGTGGCCACCCTGTTATAACATAAACAGGATTGCCATAAAATTTTCCGATTAAAATTCCCCGACCATCAAGGTTGTGGACTTTTTATTTATTTTAATTTATTTTCTTAATAATTGTCAATTTTTAAAGGAAAAATGATTAAAATTGCCCGCTGACAATTTTTTTGAGATTTTCCCTGACTTATATCAATAGTTAATGAATTTACTACCCATTATATTTTAGTATAAAAGTGACTCTTCAGGTTATGTTTTAACTAAACAACCTTTTATTTGCGTTATTTTAATGACCAGAGTATTTTAAGGAACTAATTAATAACCACAATTCATCACAGAAAAATAGTTAAATTATCTTCATAAAATTTAAATCATAAATTTCATCTGCTTTATCAGCAGGGTTCGTACAAAATTTCCGGAATTAAATTCCCTGACATTTCCAGGTTTTCCCTGACCAAATTGAGAAATTTTCCTGACCATTTTTGTAGAATAAATTAATGTTTTGAGGTAAAATCTTGAAAAATATTGATTATATATTTTTAATACATCTTTCAAAAATTTATTTCCCGGGTTTTTTTTTGGGTCATTTTAAAATTCCCTGACTTTTCCCTGACCTTTTGGAAACATTTTCAAATTCCCTGACTTTTCCCTGATCTTTTCGAAACATTTTCAAATTCCCTGACTTTTCCAGGTTTTCCAGGTTTTCCAGGTATTCCAGGTCGCGTACGAACCCTTGTATCACTATAGTTCGATATATTTTTCTTCCCAGGATGATCGCGGATATGATAAATACGAATTTATAGTTGATCTATATTATTTAACAGTGCAGAGCTTTAGTTAAATGTAGCATAATTTATGTTGAAAAATATAGCTTTGAAATACTGATATAGTGAAACCATGGACCAAGAATCTAAAGGGACTCGCTGTTCCAGAGATTTTGACACGGTAGGCGTGGCCTAAATCGGAAGGCTTACTGAGGTACGCCAGCCGCTTTGAAGCGCCTCAAGAATTCTGTTCAAATATCACTACGAGAGGCTTAGTCGGGGCTTAGGCGACAGTACGCGCGAGAACGTTAGGTTAGGCTTAGTTCATTAATTTAGTTTAGAAATGGATTCCAGTGTATTTGATTAAAAACCCTCAGCCATACACGGTTTACTGGTTAATTTTACTTAACACAATGGTTAATTACCATTACTTAAACTTTTAAAGAAACAATTTAAAAAATAAAAGGTTAAAAACTGACGAAACTGAAAGTCGGAAATTACCTTCAGTGACGCCAAGTTTGTCCACATTGAATTAAAATAAACAGTGATTTTCCTATTCCCAGTATTAACGTGTGCTTTTTAAAGCCTGAACAGTGAGTCCCCTGAGATGCTTGGTCCATGGTGAAACATATTTAATTGGAGTTTGCTTTAGTAATTGAGCGACTATTTCTAATAGCTTGGAAAAACTTTTGGGTTGGAACTGTGTAACGTAATAACTGACGTAATTTCGTTCGAAACGATTTCCAACTTCGTAGTTTTGGATCTCCATCTGTATCAAATCACGTAATTGCAACGGGTAAAGTACGCAATATTAACCACAAATAGAAAAAGTTTAATTAAAGGAAGTTATACATAGACATTGAAAATATACAAAATAATAAAAAAAATATAGAAGGCGTGGTCATCCTGATTAAATTTATTGACTTTGTTTATGGCGCATGCGCAGTGAATTGAGGGAAAAATACATCAGCAGGGTGACCAGGGAAAGGAAAATAGGAATTTTTTAGGCGAATTATAGGAAAAATGGGAATTTAGAGGCGAATTATAGGAAAAATGGGAATTTAGAGGCGAATTATAGGAAAAATGGGAATTTTGGATGAGAATTATAGGAAAAATAGGAATTTAGAGGGAAAATTTTAGAAAAAATAGGAATTTTAGAGGCGAATTATAGGAAAATATAGGAATTTTAGAGGCGAATTATAGGAAAAATGGGAATTTAGAGGCGAATTATAGGAAAAATAGGAATTTTAGAGGCGAATTATAGGGAAATTAGGAATTTTAGAGGCAAATAATAGGAAACTAAACCGGCGAATTATATAAAAATATAGGACACTAAATAGGAAAATATATGAAAAATAATAAGGTAATTATTGCATATCTGTATACTTTGACTCGAATCACCTAACATATTGATAATTTTTGGTACACTGCTTTTTATTTTATAACTTAGCGGATTTACAAAGCCCGTTCATTTCAAGATTTTGTTCGAAAGTGGAAGTGATTTCAGTAGATGTGCTATGACACGTACAAAAAAAGTTCTTTCATTTTCAAAATAGCGTTAATTTATAGTAAAATATAGGAAAATAGGTGAAAATAAAGGAATTTGTTAATAAATGTTAATAATCAGCTAGGCTAATACCCTTGGCACCACCTTAGGCCTAAGTCATCACGCGACTTTTAAAGCCATTAGTACAAGTGGCCGGGTTACAATGCGTAGGAGGGTGGTGGCAAGCCCTACATGCGACGCGAGCCAACAGCTCCCTACACTAACTATTACCTTTAACCTCTACAAGTTGTTATGGAAGGGGAAACCGAAGGGCTCGGGGGAAAACCCCTTAAACCAGTGGGGAGAGAACTTGCAAACTCAACGCAGAAGGAGGGGTTATAGGAAGGCATTGAAAATATAGGAAGTCTGGTCACCCTGCATCAGTAATTTTGGGCGGTCTATTTAAAATACCCGTCACCACCCGTCTGAAAAACGTCATAAGATAAATATGTAGTTAGATACTTCGTCCGAGGGAGATTTCTTATACACTTTTGGTTATACGTCCATTAAATTTAGAGGGGTTTATTAATGTTTTTGTTAGGTTGTGAGAGGGTGTCGGAATAGCCCGTAGCTTAGGTCATAACAATTTGGGTCGATGTGTTTGCGGTTCAAATCTTGAAAAGTAAACTAATTACAAAGTTAAAGGGGTTGATAGATAATTGGAAATTGATGAGTTTCTGGTAAATGATTACTGTTGTTGGATAATATTAGCAAAAAATATTACTGAACGGAAATACAGTGAAAAATAATTGTTATCAAAAGTAAATGAACCAAGTAAACAACCACCATTACTTGACAAGTTAAACGTTCATTTCATTTAAATTAAATTAAAGAGTGGAATTAGGACATAGACGAACCTTTTTCCGTTTGAACTGAACTACATAAATAAGCGACGCCTTAGCAACATAGTAATTATCTCCAAGTATAAATAAAACCGAGTTCACACTAGACACTTTGAAAACGTTTCCGTAAGATAAAATTGAACATTTTCGGTGTCAACTGTATCAGAAGTAAATTAACCGAAGTTATCGAAATAGCGCTCAGAATCGGAGGGCGTTTTCCTTATGAAAATGATGAGAAAATCGAGTCAAATAAAAGCCAATTGCACTTGGGAATTGTTGGTATAGCTATTTCTATGTATAAAAAAAGGCTTCATAAAAACAAAAAGGTTTTTTCGGCCTAGGAGCGCGCAAAATTTCAAATTCGAGGTGAAAATGTAACTTCATAAGGAAAACGCCTCCAACACGGGGAGTAAGCAGTCTGACAACTTCATTTCATTTACTTTTGACTGTATTAATAAGCACTACCCATGCTGGGTTTGTCACCTGTCCAGGCTTGGGGACGCTGGCGTAGGGCACTATGATGATAGGCCTCCGGTGGTATGGTCTCTGTTACTAGGTACACCGGGCTATAAATTCTGACACACTGTATTAATAAGCATACGATAAATGCATTCGACACCATAATTTTACAATTTGATCTTTCGAAACCGTTTCCAAAGTGCCTAGTGTGAACGTGGCTTAAATGCATTCTGGATTGAACCATACAGAACATAATCTCAGGCAGAAAAATGCAATACTTAATTACGTTATAAATGACGCCAAAATTAATACGAATTATTATAAAAGTAATAAATTTTCCTTCCAACATAATTCTCCTAAAAAAGGGTTCAATATGAAAATCTTAAGATAATGTTTTAAAACCAGATTTTCCCACACTATTCTATCATTGGAGTATTCAAAAAGAAACTTTCACTTTTTTTTTCTTATAAGTTTCCATAAAAAATGATCTTATTCTTGAACAAAAAAACGAATTTTTAGCACGGTAACAGGCGTGAATAGAAAATCATTTTTTCGACCCCCCTCCCCCTTTTTTCTTTTCTTCTGTACGAAATAATAATAAGAAAAAAATTCACGGGAACTTCTAATAAAGTTATTGAAGATGGGATTTTTTTTGAGTTACTTTTTCACTCTTTTTTTTGGAAAAGTGCTGTACATAATGCTTTTACATGTTACGTAGAAGTAGGGGCGAATGGGGGTTGGGGGTAGGAACGGGGTGGGAGGGGCTTAAAATATATAGAAAAATGACGTAAGTAGCGGAAGGCGATTTAGAGAGATCCAAGAAGGAAGCGAATTTTCAGTCGGATGTATCTCAGCGCCCACGCAAAAATATTAAAACAAGATAGTCAAGCCGAAATGTAACAGATTCACAGACGATATCATTTTGAACTGGAATCCATACCTCTACTTGGAATGCTTATAGCGGCAGATTTTCGTCTCGATGTGGCTGACGGTTCTTTTGGCGTCACTATGTTAACTTAACAAACAACAACGTAAGAAGGGAGCGCGCGCAGAGTTGATTTTTTCTCTTGTAGGCGGGGCCAAAGCCGTCAGAGTAATTTACCATACGCGATACGGCAGGATAAGCATTCCAAGTAGAGGTATGAATTCCTGTTTTGAATAATTAAGTTGTTTAATGTCTTATGTTTTTTATGTCTTATGTTTGCAAGTATTTAATAATTTATTTAAACTAGACTTAATATTAACTAAGGTTTTAATAAATATATAATAAATATAATTTTTTGTGTAATATTTATTAAATTATATCAGTATTTCCTAATGAAATATTACTAGGATTTCTAATACCCTTTTAATACTAAACCTATAAAACTGGGTTCAGAAAAACACATATTTCTTATACGTTTTTGTGCATAGAAAGGTTACTGATAATTTCATATGCTTCTTATGAAAAGGGTATTAGCATCTCGACAAGTTAACCGTTTCTATCAAAATGTATCGATTGTAACC
This sequence comes from Leiobunum rupestre, assembly GCF_980474605.1. Classification (NCBI taxonomy): domain Eukaryota; kingdom Metazoa; phylum Arthropoda; class Arachnida; order Opiliones; family Sclerosomatidae; genus Leiobunum; species Leiobunum rupestre. The sequence continues at coordinate 10,689,165 of NC_143393.1, read as the reverse complement.
CGGCCACCTGGATTAATAGCTTTAAAAGTCGCTAGATGACTTAGGCCTAAGGTGGTGCCTTGACTATTAGCTTAGCTGATTATTATTATTATTATTATTATTGTTACTATTATTATTATTAATTAAAAACTGCTTTGTTTCCGTACGCCTCTTCTGAAAAGGGTATTAATATCACGACAAGTTAATCGCGTATATAAATTATTTTGTTAATTCGTGCACACCATGCCAATCCAATATATAAAAACCTAACAAGTACAAATTAACTAGAGCAAGCACCCTACACAATCTCAGACCAAAATGTGTGAAAACTTAAAAAAAGAAAAGTTGGAAAAAATTCCATAGCGAAAATATTTTTTTTCTTCAAAAGTTTCGCGTATTAGGCAACTTGAGGAAAAAATCTCGCGGTAGGCCTCGGAGCCTATTTAAATTCAAAAGTTTCCCTAAAGCCTCGGTCACGTGGTATGTACGAGGGAAAACCTTAGGCCTCGGTTTTAACAATCTCGGAGAAGGAGAGTGCGCCTAGGCTAAAAGTAGGGATGTTCTCGTATCCTTACATAATATCCGCCGCCTATACTACGCGAAGAGCGACTTATAAATCGCCTTCTTCAAAAAAAGATGCAACCCTTTTACAAGACTGCTAAAAGGGGGGATCGACAGAAAATGGGGGCCAAAAATACCCTAAAAATGTCAGACTAGGGCCATTTTATAGAAATATAAGCCCCGGCTTGCCTTGTAATGGCTAAAGGATTCCTCACTCTGCATGCTACGATTTTTATATATTTTTTTATTCGCGCAAAAAATTTCATCCCTTTTTTCGGCTCGTGCAATTCTCCTCCTCCGCCCCCCCCCCCCCCCTTCAGTTCACTCTTTTTTTTCAATGGCAGATTTTGTATTTTAACTCCGACTTAGCTAATATTACGTCGTCATGAAGGAAATGGGGTAAAATCTGCGTCGCTTTCTCCGGGGAAAAAGTAGCGACTAAGCCATCCTCGCATCATCTTCCACTTACAGACTTTAGAATTTCGCCCCCCCCCCTTAAGAGAAGGATGCAGACTTGGGATCTTCCATAAATTTAAAATGTTTTAATATACTCCCCGATTTCATTTTGCCTTCAAGCATTTTCTGGGTTTTCTCGAGGGGAAAAAGATTTAAAAAAAAAAGTTTCGTTCGAAATAAAGTTACGGGGGGTTTGTAAGGGGGTAAAATTGGATGGTACAAGGGGGGGGGGAATTGTACCCCAACCCCTCATTTCCTTAGCGGATTATTTTAGAGCACTATCGGATTTGTGTTAAATTTAAAATTCCAACGACTAAAGAGTTCTTTCTATAGATGAAGTCTAAGACCTAATCGTAGATTTGTCTCTAAGAACTCTATACAGAAAGCTTTCAAAAACTTCGAAAATGGAGGTGGTTTGTTATTATTTTTATTATAACACTATTAAGCGAGATTTCATTAAATTTTAATTATTTATTACTGGTATAACATCGGGATTTCTGGTACGATGCGTCGAGTTTGTTTATATTTTATCAAGAAATATTAATATTTTGGTTCTTTTTAAAAGCATTTCGTTAAATATTAAAGAATATTGAGAAAATAGTGGAACAAGTTTCTTTTATCCTATACAACAATATAGCACTGTATATTAATTTTCGTATTAAAATTAATTAATATAACTTAAATTAACCATTTCAAAGACAAAATTAGCCATTTTTACGGAAAAAGATAAATATTTTAACGATTCTAAAGAAAAAAATGTCTTTAAATAACAGGGTCAGGGCTTCGAATTGGAATTTAACAGGTGGTAAATAATGTGGTAAATAACGTTATGGTATAAAATGGGTAAAATGGTAAGTAATTGTAGATAATGGTAAATAATATATTTCCGTGAATTATTTACAGAATTTTAAATTACATTTATGGCGATAAAATAATTTAAGATTTAAGACAGACTTGTCAAGTAATTAAAAAGCTTAAGATCTTCCGTTATTTTAATGATTTTCTTGATCTAATAAGCTAAGCTAATAATAATAATAATAATACTAAGCTAAGCTAATAATAATAATAATAATAATAAGCTAAGCTAAGCTAATAATAATAATAATAATACTAAGCTAAGCTAATAATAATAATAATACTAAGCTAAGCTAATAATAATAATACTAAGCTAAGCTAATAATAATAATAATAATAATACTAAGCTAAGCTAATAATAATAATAATACTAAGCTAAGCTAAGAATAATGAAATGAAATGAATTTATTTACAGTGAACTACAACAGTACAAAATGACCAACAAGGTAGAACACTACAACGTACAACAAATAAGAAACATATAGACAACTTGACAGTCTAACATGTTTAAGTTAATTGCATAATAGCGGTATATTTACAGGAAAATAAATCAATTTGGTTACAATAGGAATTAAATGTGTTTTGCATACGTCGAAGTGGTGAATCAGAAGATTTACCGGTAAACGTGTACATGTGGCGGGTTTTATAATTTGGTACATAAAAATTTAGGCAAGACAGTAAGTCAGAGTGACAAGAGGTACGAAGGAGGTTCCATAAAAAGGCAATCTCTCTCTTAGCGCAGTATAAACGGATAGTATCAATGCCCAAGCCCCCCAGTAAATAACCATCAATGTAAGGCTCTTTCTTGAGGAAGTGGGTGTGCGCCAGTTCTATGAACTTTTTTTTGTACATTTTCGATTTTGATAAAAAGATAAACAGCACAGCCTCCCCAAGAAATAATGTCGTAGGTAAGCTTAGACCTGACTAGGCTGATGTAAAGAGTTTTAAACCAATTTACAGAATGCAGAGCTTTCGCCAGTCGTAGAATTCCAAATAACAGTCATCGGGACCTACATTGGCCACTGGTTCCTTAATAATAATACGCTAAGCTAATAATAATAATAATAAGCTAAGCTAATAATAATAATAATACGCTAAGGTAATAATAATAATAATACGCTAAGGTAATAATAATAATAATAAGCTAAGCTAATAATAATAATACGCTAAGCTAATAATAATAATAAGCTAAGCTAATAATAATAATAAGCTAAGCTAATAATAATAATAAGCTAAGGTAATAACAAGCTAAGCTAAGGTAATAATAAGCTAAGCTAAGGTAATAATAAGCTAAGCTAAGGTAATAATAAGCTAAGCTAAGGTAATAATAAGCTAAGCTAAGGTAATAATAAGCTAAGCTAAGGTAATAATAAGCTAAGCTAAGGTAATAATAAGCTAAGCTAAGGTAATAATAAGGTAAGTTAAGCTACTAATAAGCTAAACTACGTTAACAATTAGCTAAGCTAAGCTAATACCCAATGAACCACACAGGCCTATGCTAGCTAGTGACTTTTGAATAGCCGGTTTGAAATTATGTAGGAAGGTGGTGGCAAGCCCTTCTTCCACGCGAGCCAACAGCTCCCTACACTTACTATTACCTTTAACCTCGACAAGTTTTATTATCTTATAATATAAACCAATATTTACCATTATTTACCAGTGGTATGCACAATATTCGAAAAAAGTTGTATTTTTGGAACACTGAACAGGGGATTTTCCAGTTCGAAACTGTGAAAAATAACAATTGTTACATCAATTACCTAAGGAAGTGACGCTTATTAAAATATTCTGTAACAAAAGCATTCTAAATAAATAATTCCACATATTACTACAAAAATCGCTGTTTAAAAATTATCCAATTTAAAAAAAACAATTTCAAATAGTTTTTTTTTTATATAACAGTTAATAGCCTTTAAAGTTAACTAAACTTATGATACTTCATATTCAGAAAATCGAAATGAAATAAGTTTGGTTTAATATACAGATACTATTTTGGTCGTTTAATATTCACATAATACCAACTACAAAATATTTATAAATTAACGTATTTAAAATAAATATAGTCTAAGTCAAAAAATCCTCAGCTGCAACTTATTTTTAAGGTAACTAGCGCCATTTAACCTTGCGGCAGAAATATGAAACTTTATATTCCCATTAAACAAAAATGAAGTTAATATACATCCAGGGTGCACCCCAAAAGTGCGAAACCCGTCTACTATTCGAATCTCTGGCTGAAATTTTGACTTATGATAAAAATAAAGTTTATAATAAGAATTTTTTTTATTTCATAATTATAAATCAATAAGTCACCTATATTTGATTGATGGGAAATGTTTGAAATTTTGAAAAACATTCCACATATAATTAGTACCATTTTTACACATTATATTAAACCAGAAATAAAAAAATACCATTAAAAAATTATTATTATGATTTGAAAATTTGGGAATAACGACTTCACTATAAGACCTCGCATTAATTTCGAATTATAATCTAATATCAGAACGCATTTTCTCCCCAACATAAAAGACTGGCAAACCGATTTTTAAAGAAATATTCGACAAATGGCTATTATTAAAACTAAGGAGAAATTTGGATAACTTCACGGCGATCCGCGGAACACCAAACGACTGGTACTACATATATTATACCATCCAATTTGCATGGAGAGGGCTTTCTGCACGTCCGATATCATTGGAATTAGAAGCGCGTTTCAGTTATCATTAAAAAACCAAGCAAATTATATACTTTTTCCGAGTAATATAAATGTATAAATTTATATGGTAAAATCGTTTTTAGATTTACATTTCTTTTCTTAATAAAAATAAATAAATTGTTTGAGCCTCACCCGTAATGTATCAGTATTTTTATGACACGGATTTCGTCGTTAGCCTTGGCGTTAAATTTGTTTTTGAATATTTTATGAACCTGTTGACTTGATTTTAAAGTTATTTAAACTGCGTTGTTATTCGTCTAATTAGGTTGTCACGGCGAACCATTGCAAAAGGTAAGTGATAAAATGTATATTCAGGTGTCTAAAAAGTTAAATAAATCTAAACAATTTGGTCGAACAACATTTTTATAATTTTTATTTTCTTGCCTCTTTGTCAGAGGGCGCTTTTAAGGTACTTATCACATAAATTACCGATTACTACCCACATAGAATTTCATATTATATATTTAATATATCTATAGGATAATATATTTGGCCTGCCCATATCACTTGAGGTCAAATTTCGAACGTTTTTGTCCCATTGGGTCGATTCTCATTCAACCGCCTGTCCCATTCGACCGACATTTTGTTTGCTCACAAGCGAAAGCATTAAACCTAACCTTACCTAACGGTAATAGTTAGTGTAGGGAGCTGATGGCTCGAACGCGTGGCATGCAGGGCTTGTCACCACCCTCCTACGCATTGTAACCCGGCCACCTGAATTAATGGCTTCAAAAGTCGCTTGATGACTTAGGCCTCAGGTGGTGCCTTGGGTATTAGCCTATCTGATTATTATTATTATTATTATTATTAACCTACTTCGATTTGGATAGGTAAAAATATTCTATACACTTTTTCGAATAAATGGGATTCGACCAATGGGATTGCAAAATTAGAATTCGATCAATTGGGAAATAATGTTTTTTTTTATTCGATCCATTGGGAATTCGACCCAATAGGATTCTATCCAACAGGATCTAGGTAACCAATGAGATATGGTTTTTTTAATCAATTTATAGGATTATACAGGACAAATATTTATTAATAATAATAATAAAAATCAGCTGGGTTAATACCCAAAGGATAATATAGGATTACGATTTCTCGAATAAAATTTCAGGTTAAAGAAAGGCAATAATCTTTCAAAATAAATATTTTCAGACCGAACGAGCATCACGAATTATGAAGATATTTTTAATAATAATAATACCAAGTACTTCAGAAAGATACTAAAACTTAAGACTTAATAATATTAAAAGAAATATTTAAAAATAAAGGATATTATAAGAATTGTAGGACAGGGTTCGTAAAAAATTTCCGGAACGATTTTCCCTAACTTTTCCAGGTTTTCCCTGACCATTTTTGTAGAATAAAGGTAAGGTTTAAGGTAAAATCTTGCAAAATATTTAATACATCTTTCCAAAAATTAATTCTTCTGATTTTTTGTGGTCATTACCAAATTCCCTGACTTTTTCGATCCATTATCAAATTCCCTGACTTTTTCGATCCATTACCAAATTCCCTGACTTTTTCGATCCATTATCAAATTCCCTGACTTTTTCGATCCATTATCAAATTCCCTGACTTTTTCGATCCATTATCAAATTCCCTGACTTTTTCGATCCATTCTCAAATTCCTTGACTTTTCCAGGTCGCGTACGAGCCCTGTAGGACCCGCCTCAAGTATTATACTAAATAAAGAGACTTAGCGTTATTTCAAACTTACCCGAACTTGTTCGTTTAGTTCTTACGTAATAGCAACGTAATAGATGGATTAAAAAAAGGCCACAGGTACTAAAAGCGTCCTAAACGCATTAATTAATAGACATTGGTCTCTCCCCCCTCGCGAAACGAATTGAAAGAAGAAGACAACGCGACAGAGCCGGTCCGCCGCGCTTCGGTACAAGGGAAAAACAGCGCTAAGAAATATTCGTCTACAGGACACTTTTGAATTTTTAAAACGAAGATTTAAGGCTTAGAGTGTCTCAGCCTTTAACCGGTGAAACCTTTGGAGAAGCTAGTCTGGCGAAATCAGGCGAGTTTCGTTAATGTGTCGGCGAATTTCACTGATACATATTTCATGACAAATTGTCATTAATTTGCAAGATAAACGTTTTATTTTTGGAAATTTATCTTATTCAGTAGCGTTCGCGACACGGTGGGAGAATATGGGATTTTCAAGGTATAGGTACGTCAATTAACAAGTTGCGTAGACGAGAATTTTGAAATTAAAATTTAAAAATTAGCATAAGATTTCTTTAACTGAAATCGCCGGGGATTAACGCGAAAAGTTTCCGTCTGTTAGTTTAGTCTGGAAATTTTAATATAGCGAATAAATGATGGTACCTATCTGGCAATTGTAGGTTGTTGCTTTGACTTACCGTAGTTTTACACTCGTTTTTAGGCCAATTTTAGATAAAATAACAAGTTGATAAAGATTTAAGAGATAATGGCTACGTTGAGATGATTTATAGCGTTATCCCTCTCACGCTATAAGAGCAAGCAATCCCCCCATTAAAAAAAATAGTCATTTTAAATAATCAATTTTTGTTTTACATTGAAAGTGGTATTATTAATGTCGGATAAATATTTACAAAATAAATGACAAAAAAATTTAGAGTTGTAAGTCGGAAAAATTTCCGTGGAAAATTACCGAAGCCTTTTTTTTTCGGAACATTTTTCGTATTTTTCCGAAAAAAATAAATGTTTTCATTCCGTGATTAGTCTAATACAAGCCGTGTTCACACTAGACACTTTGAAACCGTTTTTAAACGGTATCGAAAGCTAAAATTGAACATTTTCAGTGTCATCTGTATTAAAAGCCATATGATAAATACATTCGACAGCAAAATTTTACAATTTGTATTTTCGAACCCGTTTTAAAACGGTTCCAAAGTGTCTAGTGTGAACGCGGCTATATTGTTTGCAAATTTAAATAAAGCGGCATTTTCGCCTCATTTTTTCGAATCTTAAAGTAAAACTAAACCTCTAGACTAGCTTTAAACTGATTAACAATGTAACATTATTAATGTTTTGTAGTATGTTTACTGTTATTAGACATTTTATATCGATAAAAAGTTAAAAACCTTTAAAAAGTAATTTATGTTTCAATTTTTATTTTTCCGATCGGAAAATTAACAACACTTTTAACAACTCCAAAAAATTGAATATTTTTATAGTCAGAATTGCATTTTTGTTGCCAATTATAAAACACTAACAAATCAGACTACCCGAGGTGTAACTCAACAAAGGTGGTTAATTGTGGGTAAATATCAAATTGTGGGTAAATATCGAATTTGATATTTACCCAAAATTAACCAAATTGGTTTAAAATCTTTTTGAATAATTTCATAACGGGGGGACCCTTAGAATCTTCGATTTCCCTATGTTAATTTACATAGAGAAATATAATATTTTAGTTGTCAAAAACATTTTCGGTTGCCATGGTAAAACTAAAGCCCATCGCATTTTTTCCCTTTGGGGTTTTTTAAGTTACGTGAAGGTCTACTTAATCCCTGAATTTAAACAAAATCGGTGAGTTACACCTCGGGTAGTCTCCTTGTAAGTGCGGCAATTAAATAATTAAAATTTTAAAATATCATAAAAATTAAAAGCGTTAAACCTAAATTTAAAGGATCTAAATTGGTAGGAATCTGAAAAAAGAAGTGAAAAATGCCTGGTCCCATTTTGAGAGTGCATTCGTCCTTTATGCAGATAGTGGCAAAGGCCTCGCGAGGACAATACGCGAAATGGAACCGCTTCGAGCGGGTAGGGAAAAGGCTTTGGAGGGATATAGCTAAAAGGGGAACTTAGTACGTTGGACTCAACGTGGAAAGAGGCTTTGCAGAGACGGGCGTATACAGCACGCGTGGTTTGACGGAGAAACTCAAGCCCGAGATCAACTAACTCCGACGAGGAGCGACTGGGAGATAGGAGCGCAGTATTGACCCACTAAAAGCGAGGCTGTCTCGCGCAAAAAGCTCGAACCTACTGCCTACGCCGCTCCAAATAACACTTTTACGGGCGCTTCGGAAAAGCACGAACGAAGGGTAAAGGGTATCCTTACCATTTGCCCATGTATGACGGGGGACGTTGTTCGTGGTTGTCCATGGTCAGTCGAATTGTAGCGATCAGTCTCGGAGCCAAGGTTTTCGGCACGACGCGAGCTATTTCAGATTTCTAACAGTCGCCGTGAAATTTGAGATTTATAATTATTGTTTTACACGATGTGAGGGGATACACAAAAATTCAAATTCGCAAATAATAAATAAAATAATAAAAAATTTGGTCATCAAAGTCAATAATTTAAATGTATTTAAATATTTATTACTTATTTTTTAATGGAGCCCAGTCAATAATTGAAATTTCTTATAGAAACAGGACTATATTTGTTTAATTTATAGGATTATAACTTTTATTATATAGGAAAATTCGCAAATTCAGGATAATATACAGCGAATGTTTACGAGCAAAGATGGGCACTATCATATCTTTTTTGAATCTGATACTTTTTTTGATCGATTTCAGAAATATACCTTATAATTCTTTCAATTTTGATACGATTTTTAACCAAAAAATTCTTTACAAATTGATTGGTTATATTGATAGAAAAATTGATCGGAATAGTGATAGTCGCGTTATATTAAAATTTGAGAGGAAAAAAATTTATCGATTGAAGTTATTCATCTTTGATTTGAAAATTATATTGAAACTTTGCGGCGTTTAAAAAAATGGATTGTGATAGTGATATTGGCGCCATCTTGGGGATTTTGAGAGGTAAAAAGATAGGAAAAAAAGTGCCCATCTCTGTTTACGACTTCGAAAACACGCATACGCGGTCCTGTGGTGCTAATATTCAACTGTCGATGGTAGTCGAAAGAAGACTTAGTAATAGCTTTAAAAATATAGGCTTTAATGTGAATTACAGAATATAAATTTTTATCCGTTATGTAGCAAACTTAAAGGGAGTATAAAACTGGCATAGATGATAGAGCTTCCGTTAATACTCCCTCGTGGCGCGACAGTCTAAAACGTAGAAGCGTGGACCTTCCCTAATAAAGTTATATTGCCTTTAAAGAAACCTTCCGAATCCCGTAGATCCGTAGCCATGGCGACTGAGCCGCGGCGTAAGTAGCTCGTGCCAGCACTGTACAGCAGCGCGCTCCAGTTACTACGAACCTATGTATAAGTTGGTTTTAGAGTCGTCCGCTGAGTGGCTCTGCGAGTAGGGTATTCGTATTAAAACAAAATGGCGGAGATTCTACAGCGAGTCAGTCTGGTTCAATTTTTAAATTTATAAAATCCAAAACAAATGATAAGTCCACCATAATCAAGTAATCACCACTATGATTAAATACCCTCGTACCGGATCTATTAGGAAATGATTGGAAGCTAAAAAATTAGTCAAATTTCTTAAAAGTACACGTGTACAATTAAGCCGATGGCTAGCGCCCAAAACACGTGTAAAATAATAATTCGGATCTCTATACCCCACCTTCAGCGAAAACTGCCCCTTATTAGCGTATTCCTTGGGATAATATTAATTTGGTTTGATGAAGAGAGAGCCCCGAGAGGGATAATAATCTGCAAGTACTCAGCTACCGGATTTGAAAACTCATTTGTAATAGCTGCCGCCGTCAACTTTTCACGAATTAAACATTCAGGGAGAGACAGAAATGCCTGCGAGGTATTTAAACGTGAAATAGTAATAAGTGTTTTTCTGTCATTCCAACTTTTATATGATATTAAGTTTCCGCCCCCCTGTAGTTCACCCCCCTTCTGTAGTTCGGTCCAACCCTTCTACGGGAGGGGAGGGGAGGGGCTGTTGAACCCCCCTCCTAGTCGTGTTTCATTCCAAAATATGCATTTTTGGGAATAGAACTTCGAAACGATACGATATAATATCAAAAGAGATTGTTCGAATATCTCGATTTAATATATCCTCCGATCGGACGTCATAATAAAAGAAAAACTAGATATATTAGAATAGATGGTAAAGGTCAAACTAGGCGATTTAATTTAAGTCTCAATGGTCGAAGATGGCCTACGATTGCGATGCTTCTCAAATCTCTTTTACATTCGATTTCGCCGGATTGTTGATTGGTATTTGAAACTTCAAAAAAATTGATTTAATTTAGTTTATCATTTTTGATATTAGTATTTTACTGTTTTTTTAAATATTTAATACCTTTATTCTTATTGACAAAGTGATTTAATGATTAATCTTAAATAAATGTAATTATTGCGGACAGCGGTAATGTAACCTACAATTGAAATAATTTGAATTAAATTTAATTATCGCGGACAGCGGTAATGCAACCTAAAATTGAAATTAATCCTAATTAAATTTAATTATTGCGGACAGCGGTAATGTAACCTAAAATTGAAATTAATCTGTATTAAATTTAATTATTGTGGACAGCGGTAATGTAACCTAAAATTGAAATTAATCCTAATTAAATTTCATTATTGCGGACAGCGGTAAATGTAACCTAAAATTGAAATTAATTCTAATTAAATTTCATTATTGCGGACAGCGGTAAATGTAACCTAAAATTGAAATTAATCCTAATTAAATTTCATTATTGCGGACAGCGGTAAATGTAACCTAAAATTGAAATTAATCTAAATTAAATTTAATTACATTTGCTCTGAATTTGAATTGCTACCAAAATTACTTTTGTTAATTTTCTTAAATTCATTCAACTATATGGTCGAAAGATCTATTTGACTATGTTGAAACAATCCAAGGGCATCATGGACGACATTTTCCCTTGGAACGAGGGGGAGGGGGATAAAAACTGGCACCAGAGTGGACTTCAATTTTAAGAAACCAATGAGATACAGGGTTTGAATTGACGTTAGGGAGGAGGGGGGTAAAATAAATTCCTGAAGTATAAATTAATACATTCCTGGTCATAATTATTTTTATTATGTTACCTCCGATAACCCCGGAATATAATAATCTTCCGCAAGTTTTCGATGTCTCTTTCCAGACTCTTTTTATAAAACGGAGAAAATTTCCCTATCTCGTATCAGAAAAATATATTCAAATTAAAAGGCCATAATTTTGCGTAGCTAAATTGTATCTCGTACCAATTAATTAATAAAATGACTGGAGAATTTCGTCAGGGTTTATGAAGAAAAGAGCACGCGATAATGATTAAAATGTTTTGGTTGATAAAAAGAGCGACACACGCCCGACGCGGTTCAATTACCAATATTAAATTAATTAAACTCGTTTGATCGGGGATTCTTCGCCGCTACCAATTACCGGATTTTCAGTATAAAATACGGTTCTCGTTTTGGAATACAAATACCACTTTCACAATTAAAAATCATATACTGTCAAAATGAATATTCTGAAATTACAAATATAACGCGAAGGCTTTTCTAGGCCATCAACACTTAATTACTTTTGTATTTTTATAGTTAGTTAAGTATAATGCGTGTTTACCTGAAATTTATATCAATAGCGGAGAAAGGGGTATAGTTTGCGAGTCAGGGACTAACACCCGAATATACGGAAACCACGGTATTTTTTTTGGAACTGTTATTATGTAAATGACTACATGGTTCTTGCGGGTTTAGTTTTAATAGTATTTCGTTTCGAATAACTTAAATGGCGAATTCAAGAAAAAGGCCCTTGGGAACTGAAATAATTGTTTCCGTTAATTGTTTCTTGAATTATGTAGACCACAAATTTATACTCAAGATATTTTTATTTTTATATCCACTAATTTGTGAATAAATTTTGCTATCATTATAATTGCAAATTAAAATATTTTTTCTTTAACAATAAACGGGTATAGAATGGAATTCCTTAAATATCGGTATGGCGCGTACGTTAATAAGTTTTTTTTAAATGGTTTGGGATTGGCTGGAAATTATTGGTAAACTTATTGGCACCATGAAAAAAAGGGCCCGGATAAGGGCACCATAAAAAACATACCTGGCTAAGGGCAATAGGAGAAAGACCCGGCTAAGGGCCACAGAAAAAAGACCCGGCTAAGGGCCACAGAAAAAAGACCCGGCTAAGGGCCACAGAAAAAAGACCCGGCTAAGGGCCACAGAAAAAAGACCCGGCTAAGGGCCACAGAAAAAAGACCCGGCTAAGGGCCACAGAAAAAAGACCCGGCTAAGGGCCACAGAAAAAAGACCCGGCTAAGGGCCACAGAAAAGAATACCCGGCTAAGGGCCACAGAAAAGAATACCCGGCTAAGGGAAACAGAAAAAAAGGACCCGGCTAAGTTTCATTATGGGCCTTATTTATTTCGCTTACCTTATCCCGAGGTCACCACTGGATGGACCCCTTAAACCAATAAAATACCAAATAGTTTTCCATTTAATGATCCAGTAGTTGTTAGCGACCCATTTCGTACAAGAATGTTGTAAATTGGCATACTTATATTTCGATTAAAAGACAATAAAAATAATAGTCGAAATATCCCCTTTAAATATTCGATTTTGAAATAAATTATTCATAAAAGAGGCCAAAAATATCAGAAGCGTTAATGAAACTTTTTGAATCGCCATTATTCAAATCGCAGCTAGAAAGAGAGACGCAACAAGTGGCATAAAAATAATTAGGCGGCCACGAAAAAGATTTGAACAGGCGAGAATGAAATGGCCAAAATCCGAGCCGAGAAAAACTGGAAAATTATTCAAGAATCTCCACTGATAAAACCAAAACTAGCTACCGAAGTCGCGTAAAAAAAAAGATAAAAATCTTTAAAATTTCTTATTAAATTTCATTTCAACCGGTAGTCCTAAGCCTTGGCGACTTCATTATATATATATTTTTTTAGAACAGTTTTCAAGCGAGTCGGACCTATACAGCTATAGGCCTCTAATTAGTCGCTTAGTAAACCGCAAATGAGCCCTCAGTAGTACCGATGATATTCAAATTGCCGTCAGAGGGATGGAGAAGGGGGACTTCAATCGTCTTTTCTACAGCCCTCCCCCTTTTCTTAACTTTATCATAAAGTAAAAATAAATCTTTTCCATTGAAGGGGTTGAAGTATTGGAAAAAAAAGGGGTTAGATATCATTTTTTTTTTGTTTCTCGATGTATTAGAAAAATATTCTATCCTATTCAACAATTCAATGAGGATGGTCGGAGAGTAAACCTTGTCTGTTAGTGTTGTTGTATGGGCTTTGTTTCGACCAAGAATGTGGGCACCGTGATGTCATTGAAGCTTAGTGATTTTGGAAAAATTATCGCACAATCCGACCCCATGCTGCACCATTCTGCATCATCCATAACACACCATCCTGCATCATCCCTCCTACACCATCCTGCACCATTCTGCATCATCCATAACACACCATCCTGCATCATCCATCCTACACCATCCTGCACCATTCTGCATCATCCATAACACACCATCCTGCATCATCCCTCCTACACCATCCTGCACCATTCTGCATCATCCATAACACACCATCCTGCATCATCCATCCTACACCATCCTGCATCATCCCTCCTACACCATCCTGCATCATCCCTCCTACACCATCCTGCATCATTTCAGTTGTTGAGCAATTCGGTTGATATTTAGTACATATACATATATTTCTAAGGTCACCCACATAACGGCAGGTTATCGAAAAATGATATTTAAATTGGGACTTTACTCTGTCCCTCAAATTTTTATGTTTTTTTTAAACAATTCCCTTAAAAATGATGAAGTATTTAAACCAGAATTTGATACAAATTAAATATTGGTTTAAAATGGTGGCGTCCATGTTTCGCCGCTAAATAAGGTCTATATGAGTGTAACAGTTACCGCAATGCTTCAGAGAATACGGTTTATAGCGCGAACAAGCCCCCCCCCCCCTCCCTAATTTAGGGAAAAATAAGTTTACATATCTGCGCAGTGCAAAGTTCGAAAGTGCAATTAAATTATACGTACATTAAGGTCAGTAATAACGAATTTGTAGTGATTAATACGTCTTTAATATTCATAATTATTTCAAATGCGTTAAAATATATGTTAGGCGGCGCGATCTATCTCGATTCAAACGCGAACTAACAATATATTATCCATAGATTTACTCATAATTACGTCTCACTTTATATATCCTCTCTAAACAGAGTATATAGATCTAATACTTCAGTTTGTAGAATACAACTAAGGTAACCTTCACGAAGAGTTAATAATTCAATATATAGTGGTAGTATAATTGGAATATTTATTCAATTAATAAGATATCATTATTGCAGTGAATGCCATGAGTTACTTAAAAAATTTCACCAAACAATCCTTTGAGGAATGTTATCTTCTTGAGTTCTTTTGTTTGTGGTGATTTTTAAGGGGGGAGTGAGTAGACCCTTTGCCTTTGGTAAAGCGTAATCTAGCTGTAATCAGGAACGTAATCACTTTGGTACACGATTACGGTGAGTAATACGCCAATCAATTACCCGTGATTTAAATAACCATATGTTACTAATTTGTCAGTTTCAATAACATTACTGCCATCTATCGGTCTTAATATTAATCGCACGCAAAAGTACCACCACATTTCGACATAATAAAAGCGCGTGTCAAATCTATTAAAGTTGGCTCTACTTGTTATATTTGAAAGAACATTTACATTATTGAAACTGGCGAATTGAGTATTCATTAACATTGATATACATTGAAACGTACAGTGCCGAATTAAGGATGTTTTAGGGATAAAGAGCGTATTCCTGCGGCATGAGGGTGATTGGGAACTTCATTTTTACCGTCCGCATGTATAAGCATAACTTTCTAATATAAAAACGGGTACGCGAAAGTGGGAATTGTCAGAACATGTTAAGTTGTTGACTCCTTAATTATGTATGAAACGATATATTAAACCTTGCCTATTGTTTATAAAAGCAGCTACTCGAAATATCGCTAATGAAAACCGCTATGTTTAAAATGTGACCGCGCTCGCCGAGCGTGCTTCGCGGCAATTTAGAAACCCCATCAAATTACCCTCGATAATTAAGTTAAAATTACTTTTTTATATACGTGTTATAGTCCTAATTATTCCTAGAAAACGGAGAACATAATATCAAACTGTTAAAAATAGCTCGCTACAATATAAGGGTCGAACAAAAATTAAGTTAAATTTTATTGATTTTTTTTCCATTCCGATAAGGGAGAGGTTAAGCAATGTCTTTTAGACGTTCGAAGGACAAGAAAAAGTCTTTAAAATCCATTAAGCGCTTTCAGTTCGACGTCTAACAAATTAATTTTAACACATTTTAGACCTTTGACTAAACCAAGGTGCACCACGAAAATAAGAACGTGTTTGAACCATAATAAAAAGCGTATTATGTAGCACTGTCTAAACAAAAATATCGTTTTCGTAAATCCTAGTTTACCGTAAATATGTTTAATTGTATACTCGTATAATTAAAGCAAAATCGGTACAAGGCTTAAGCAGTTTCAATTTAAAACAGTATTTAAGAATTGTAAATACTCAATAAATGAAATAGAACAACTTAAATTCAATATTTTCACTTAAATATTTTAATTATTATATAGCATTTAAAGCTCAAAGGTCCATTTGACACCCCCCCCCCGCAGAAAATATTAGGGTGACTAAAATTATGTTATATAAAAAATGGTGTTGGTCCATTTGATCGAAAAATATGTGATCGACAGTCGATCATTATACGTTGCAATTGATCGAAATTCCATTTGATCGAATCCCATTTGTCATTTGTTTCATAAGATCGAACCTTCAAATGATCGAATTCAAAAGTATTTATAGTACCAGTTGGTATGTTTTTATTTTACCGAATGTCAATATGAAGTGCAGAAGGAATAATGATGGAATAATTCATTGCTTAAGTGCAGAAGGAATAATGATGGAATAATTCATTGCTTAAGTGCAGAAGGAATAATGATGGAATAATTCATTGCTTTAACTGTATTAAGCCACAAAGATGAAGAGATTTTTACTTTATACACTATATGATGGAATTTTGTATGACATCGACGATAACGACCCGTTGTTTTTGATATATATAAATAGGGTCAGGTTAGGTTAGGTTAGGTTGATGTACGCGCGCCGTAGGCGCGTATGCACCGATGCCTTTTCGATTTACTCCCAAAAACTAGTAGTTTTACCCTACAGTAGCTTTCGATCAAATTTCGTTCAATCAAATTTCGTTCAATCAAATTTCGTTCAATCAAATTTCGTTCAATCAAATTTCGTTCAATCAAATTTCGTTCAATCAAATTTCGTTCAATCAAATTTCGTTCAATCAAATTTCGTTCAATCAAATTTCGTTCAATCAAATTTCGTTCAATCAAATTTCGTTCAATCAAATTTCGTTCAATCAAATTTCGTTCAATCAAATTTCGTTCAATCAAATTTCGTTCAATCAAATTTCGTTCAATCAAATTTCGTTCAATCAAATTTCGTCCAATCAAATTTCGTTCGATAAAAATGGGACCCGTTCGATAAAAATGGGACCCGTTCGATAAAAATGGGACCCGTTCGATAAAAATGGGACCCGTTCGATAAAAATGGGACCCGTTCGATAAAAATGGGACCCGTTCGATAAAAATGGGACCCGTTCGATAAAAATGGGACCCGTTCGATAAAAATGGGACCCGTTCGATAAAAATGGGACCCGTTCGATAAAAATGGGACCCGTTCGATAAAAATGGGACCCGTTCGATAAAAATGGGACCCGTTCGATAAAAATGGGACCCGTTCGATAAAAATGGGACCCGTTCGATAAAAATGGGACCCGTTCGATAAAAATGGGACCCGTTCGATAAAAATGGGACCCGTTCGATAAAAATGGGACCCGTTCGATAAAAATGGGACCCGTTCGATAAAAATGGGACCCGTTCGATAAAAATGGGACCCGTTCGATAAAAATGGGACCCGTTCCGATCAAATGGGACCCGTTCCGATCAAATGGGACCCGTTCCGATCAAATGGGACCCGTTCCGATCAAATGGGACCCGTTCCGATCAAATGGGACCCGTTCCGATCAAATGGGACCCGTTCCGATCAAATGGGACCCGTTCCGATCAAATGGGACCCGTTCCGATCAAATGGGACCCGTTCCGATCAAATGGGACCCGTTCCGATCAAATGGGACCCGTTCCGATCAAATGGGACCCGTTCCGATCAAATGGGACCCGTTCCGATCAAATGGGACCCGTTCCGATCAAATGGGACCCGTTCCGATTAAATGGGACCCGTTCCGATCAAATGGGACCCGTTCCGATCAAATGGGACCCGTTCCGATCAAAATGGGACCCGTTCCGATCAAAATGGGACCCGTTCCGATAAAAATGGGACCCGTTCCGATAAAAATGGGACCCGTTCCGATAAAAATGGGACCCGTTCCGATAAAAATGGGACCCGTTCCGATAAAAATGGGACCCGTTCCGATAAAAATGGGACCCGTTCCGATAAAAATGGGACCCGTTCCGATAAAAATGGGACCCGTTCCGATAAAAATGGGACCCGTTCCGATAAAAATGGGACCCGTTCCGATAAAAATGGGACCCGTTCCGATAAAAATGGGACCCGTTCCGATAAAAATGGGACCCGTTCCGATAAAAATGGGACCCGTTCCGATAAAAATGGGACCCGTTCCGATAAAAATGGGACCCGTTCCGATAAAAATGGGACCCGTTCCGATAAAAATGGGACCCGTTCCGATAAAAATGGGACCCGTTCCGATAAAAATGGGACCCGTTCCGATAAAAATGGGACCCGTTCCGATAAAAATGGGACCCGTTCCGATAAAAATGGGACCCGTTCCGATAAAAATGGGACCCGTTCCGATAAAAATGGGACCCGTTCGATAAAAATGGGACCCGTTCGATAAAAATGGGACCCGTTCGATAAAAATGGGACCCGTTCGATAAAAATGGGACCCGTTCGATAAAAATGGGACCCGTTCGATAAAAATGGGACCCGTTCGATAAAAATGGGACCCGTTCGATAAAAATGGGACCCGTTCGATAAAAATGGGACCCGTTCGATAAAAATGGGACCCGTTCGATAAAAATGGGACCCGTTCGATAAAAATGGGACCCGTTCGATAAAAATTGGACCCGTTCGATAAAAATTGGACCCGTTCGATAAAAATGGGACCCGTTCGATAAAAATGGGACCCGTTCGATAAAAATTGGACCCGTTCGATAAAAATTGGACCCGTTCGATAAAAATTGGACCCGTTCGATAAAAATTGGACCCGTTCGATAAAAATTGGACCCGTTCGATAAAAATGGGACCCGTTCGATAAAAATTGGACCCGTTCGATAAAAATGGGACCCGTTCCGATCGTTTGGGACCCGTTCCGATCGTTTGGGACCCGTTCCGATCGTTTGGGACCCGTTCCGATCGTTTGGGACCCGTTCCGATCGTTTGGGAATCGATCAAATAGACTCAAACCGGAAAAATAGGAAATTTTAAGTCGATTAAAAGAGTTTTATAGGATATTTTTTTAATTAAATCTGATAAAAATATCGGTTTCAATTATCTATGTGAAAAATATGAGTTTTTCAAGAGAATTTGCTTAAATAATTATCAAAGATTTCTAATAATAAAAAAGGGTTTGAATCTGCGATGCGCAATAAATGACGTTCAAAATCCTTTCTAACTTTGTAGCTTTTGATTGCCTTAAATAGAAAAATATAGGAAAATAATGTAGTGATAGGAATTTCTAGGAACAATTACTCTCGACGTTGTCGTGCAAACTAAAGCCAAGGCCCCACTCAAATCTTCAAATTTTTTATAGGAAAAATAGGATTATTTTTCTAAAAATATAGGACTTTATAGGATTATTTTTCAAATTATAGGATTTTATATTAAATATTTATTTAATTAAATATTATATATTTGATTATTAAATTATACAACTGCAGTTTTAATCAACAATTCTACTACAAATTACAGGATTTTATAGGACTAAATATGCTATTTCATTTACTAACTTTATGCATTTAAAAAAAATCTATAATTAGTGAAATAAATCTTTGATTTTCACTTGAAAAATAGAAACTATTGAACTATTTCATCACAAAAATATACTAGTAGCTAACCAGGTTAACAATAACAAAAGTATAGAGTGACTTTGTATAGGAATTTATCCTATAGCTAAATCTAGCAATTTAACAGAGTGGCGCGATTTGAAATGTGCAAAATATCAAAATTATAGGATTTTATAGGACTTTTAAGGGATTTTGCCAAAAATATAGGATGCTATAGGACATTTTTGAAAATATAGGATTTTAGAGGAATTATAGGACCTCTGGGGGCCCTGTAAAGGTTTTTGCTTAACCACTCTATCAAATGGCGGCTACCATAGACAAGGCGAAAAAAGGTTCGAACAATAAAAGCTGTACAATATAGCCGCGCAAAAAAAAAAATAAAACACCTCGCATTGGCAGCGGCTATATTGAACGCGCCTATTAATATCCCGAAATAAAGTACCGGCTGTAGAAAAACATTTTTCTTGAATTTAAAACTGGCAAATTTCGCAGACCAATTTATATACATTTATAAATTTAAGCAGAGGTGCGTGTGAGGGGAAAAAACGCATTTATTTATTGTGTATCGCAAATCAAGGTTTATTCGTGGCTCGAACGGCAGAAGGGTGAGAAGGCGCCTATTCCAGATAAGAAATCTAGTTAAGATCGGCGCGCGATGCAGGTAATTTAGAGCGCGTTTCAGATACGCCCAGAAAGAGTACACGTACCGTGATTCAGATTTGCCGAAGCTATATGGGATTTCTTACCTCTGGCACCATATCCGGTACGCGCTAACGATACTTTACAAATAAGGGTATTGTTATTAGTTAACTGCATTTGAATTGGAAACGTTTCCATTCCCGTTGTAATGTTTCCATTTCCATCCCGACTGTTCCATTAGACAAATTATATCATTGCGAAATTTTCACCAATTTTCGATTCAAAATAAAGGGACCAGATTGAAAATCCTTTCCCACCCATTCCCGAAAATTACCTTTTCCATCCATTCCCTAACCGAAAATAAGTTATTATTCTGATCCCCACCCATTCCCGAAAATTACCCTTTCCATCCATTCCCTAACCGAAAATAAGTTATCAATCTGATCCCCACCCATTCCCTGAAATTACCTTTTCCATCCATTCCCTAACAGAAAATAAGATATCAATCTGATCCCCACCCATTCCCGGAAATTACCTTTTCCATCCATTCCCTAACAGAAAATAAGATATCAATCTGATCCCCACCCATCTCCGGAAATTACCTTTTCCATCCATTCCCTAACCGAAAATAAGATATCAATCTGATCCCCACCCATTCCCGGAAATTACCTTTTCCATCCATTCCCTAACCGAAAATAAGATATCAATCTGATCCCCACCCATTCCCGGAAATTACCTTTTCCATCCATTCCCTAACAGAAAATAAGATATCAATCTGATCCCCACCCATTCCCTGAAATTACCTTTTCCATCCATTCCCTAACCGAAAATAAGATATCAATCTGATCCCCACCCATTCCCTGAAATTACCTTTTCCATCCATTCCCTAACCGAAAATAAGATATCAATCTGATCCCCACCCATTCCCGGAAATTACCTTTTCCATCCATTCCCTAACCGAAAATAAGATATCATTGTGATCCCCACCCTTTCCCGGAAATTACCTTTTCCATCCATTCCCTAACCGAAAATAAGATATCAATCTGATCCCCACCCATTCCCGGAAATTACCTTTTCCATCCATTCCCTAACAGAAAATAAGATATCAATCTGATCCCCACCCATTCCCGGAAATTACCTTTTCCATCCATTCCCTAACCGAAAATAAGATATCAATCTGATCCCCATCCATTCCCGAAAATTACTTTATCCATCGTTAGGGGCTTCTTTTGGACCTAGTGAAAGTCAAATCAAAGAGTACGTTCAATAACGCTGATCAAAACGTCGATGAGTAATCGATGCTAACATTTTGTTTCCGATTTGACGTCACGATCGGAAACCGATGCTCATCAAAAAAACCATCTCGGAGAGAAAGTTTTTTTGATGTCTTGACGTCAAACGCGTCAGTGCTTATAGTTTAGTTGGCGGAGGAGTAAAAATTATACAACTGCAGTTTTAATCAACAATTCTATTGGTTTGATCAAAGTCCTATCATTTAATTGGAATGCCTCCGCTACTGCAATGTCCATTTTCGCTTTTTTAATAAAAGACTGAGGGTTTCAACAATAAAGAATATTGTCGTCAACAATTTCGTCATTTACCAACTCTTAAATGATTGAAAATAATATTTTCCGCTTCCCGTAACATTTATCGCCGCCATCTTTAAAAACGGCGCTGACTAGAAATAACACCGTTCAGAAACTTCCTACGTCACTATGACGACAAGCAAACATCAAGTAAAAACCGATTTTTCCCAGATTTGCGTTACTGAACGTACCCAAAGTCTCGATCGGTGTCGAGAATATTTTTAGCTCTAACAGCAAGTTATTTCCCCTAAAAAATTAAATCAGCTCGGTATCCCAGGCGGTAGAGAAAAGATTGTAAATGGATTGGGGTGAAAATGTTAAAGAAAATACAAATCGTTCGTCAATCGAGGAAAATGTTTCGCAATGAATATATCCCCTATCCACCTCTTTAACTACAACCAAATATTCACGGGCTAAAACGGAACAGACGAGTAACGCTAGCGCCATGACATATAGCGGCTATTACAAGTTATTTACATCTCACTACAGAACATGAATTAAGTCCATACCCTCGTTATATTATGGCTCGCTGAGAGTGATAAATAAGCAAGTTCACAGTCAAATCGCGCCATAGCTATAATGCTACCCAAACCGAAACGTCAAGAGTAAAAATGGTACGCAACGAGCAAAGAGCGTCGATAGACAAAAGAGAATTATGGGGGCTGTATTTCACTGAATTAAATTATCAGTTTACAACCGTTACACTAGGTGGTTTCTTTTCGCCTGTTCACGCACTAAAAGTGTACTTTTTGTACTCTGTCCCGGGGATGAGAATTACTCAGCCCACAAACGGTTCGCTTGTTCCGGAGTATTAGGGCTACTCTTTTTACTAATTCTGAAAAGGCGGTGTAAGGGAGTTAATCGGATTTGGTCGTCTGCTAGCCAGAACTCACATGCTAAAAAAGCCACAGGCAGCCATTTTGGAAAAACGTTTTTTTCTCCGACTAAAACTATTCGCCACCACAGAATCGGAGTAAAATGACCCTACTCCGAAATCCCCGAACAAGCGAAAAGAACTACAAATGAAAAATTAAAACAATTATTGCATAGTAAAATGTTGAAATATTTATTTATTTTAACATTTTATTATGCAATTATGTTTTTAATTTTTGTAGTTATCAAAATTTGACATTTAGTGGGATAGAGACTCTTCAGTCAAGAATCCATACCTCTACTTGGAATGCTTATCGCGGCAGATTTTCGTCTCGATGTGGCTGACGGTTTTTTTGACGTCACTATGTTAACTTAACAAACAGCAACGTGAGAGTGAAGCGCGCGCAGAAGGGATTTTTTATCTCGTAGGCGGAGCCAAAGCCGTCAGAGTGATCTTACCATACGCGATACGCCAGGATAAGCATTCCAAGTAGAGGTATGGAACTATGGATTCCCGCGTTAGACTAAAGACTGGCCAAACTCGCTACATGAATCCATCTGGTGGTTAAGAATTGAAAGTTATGCACAAATCTCCCAATGCATGCTACCGTCAAAGAGCCCACTCAGCGCTCGCCCTCGCTAGACTAATATCCGCTCACGCTTACGCATTTTTGAGCGGTAAAATAAGCGCTCCTATCATTTTCGTAGGATTGCCTCAACATTGTATTAATTTATACTTAAATAATGACTTTCTTAAAAAAGCTCGATTCGCGTGGCTAGAATGAGGGGAAATCGTGAAGCAAAATTTGAAGAAATAGAAATTACAACAATAGGCTCCGGAGTAAGATGCGACATTCTCAGACGAGGAAAATCAGAATGGTAAGGAGTTATTACTATTAAAAGTTGTGACGGGATCAAGCGAGGGGTGCGTTTCGCTGGCTGCAGTCTAGCGCGTTATTTCTCGTTTCGTTAATGTTTCCTCGGCCTGTTATTCGGAAACATTTTAAATACATTTTTCATAGCTCAAAGCCTCGACTTCCATCAAGGCTACTGGGGCTGACCCAAAAAAACACCTACGCGAGTTATTTTTAATCAAAATAAATATAGAGCTATTGTTTTAATGGAAGTTATTCGTTTTTATAACAATTGTTAGAAAATTGGTTTTTTATATCAAGGTATGGTAAGGAAAATCATTAGGTTTACTTAAATATTTTCAGAATGGATGAGTTATTTGGGAAGATTTGTAATAGGAAAATTATCGACTTAAATTTTAGTGATTCTCTAGTCTAACGCGTTACAGGATTTCCACAGGTTTATCATATTCAAATTCCATTTTCAAGATTTTCCCTGACAAAGATATTTTCCCCGATTTATTTTATGCCAAAATTTGGGCAATTTTGAACCTTATTTTTGCGTAAACATTACCCATTTGCAACAAAAATTAATTTCCTTGACTTTTAGACCCATTTTTAAAATTCCCTGACTTTTAGACCCATTTTTAAAATTCCCTGACTTTTAGACCCATTTTTAAAATTCCCTGACTTTTAGACCCATTTTTAAAATTACCTGACTTTTAGACCAATTTCCAAATTCCCTGAATTTTAGACCCATTTCCAAATTCCCTGAATTTAAACCCATTTCCAAATTCCCTGAATTTAAACCTATTTCCAAATTCCCTGAATTTAAACCCATTTCCAAATTCCCTGAATTTAAACCCATTTCCAAATTCCCTGACTTTTATTCTAGTAAATAAAATTCCTTGAGTTTTGGACCTATTTGATTTTTTCGAGTATTCCAGATACGGTGGCCACCCTGAATTAATTCAATCAAAAATTATTTAATAAATAATTCGTACAAAATTTCCGGATTTAAATTCCCTGACATTTCCAGGTTTTCCCTGAAAAAATTGCCAAATATTCCCTGACCATTTTTGTAGAATAAATGAATGGTTGACTTAAAAATCTTGAAAAATATTTTCTTTCAAAAACTTAGTTGACTGATTTTTAAGGGGTCATTTTAAAATTCCCTGACATTTTAGAAATATTAAATTCCCTGACATTTTAGAAATATTAAATTCCCTGACATTTTAGAAATATTAAATTCCCTGACATTTTAGAAACATTAAATTCCCTGACATTTTAGAAACATTAAATTCCCTGACATTTTAGAAACATTAAATTCCCTGACATTTTAGAAACATTAAATTCCCTGACATTTTAGAAACATTAAATTCCCTGACATTTTAGAAACATTAAATTCCCTGACATTTTAGAAACATTAAATTCCCTGACATTTTAGAAACATTAAATTCCCTGACATTTTAGAAACATTAAATTCCCTGACATTTTAGAAACATTAAATTCCCTGACATTTTAGAAACATTAAATTCCCTGACATTTTAGAAACATTAAATTCCCTGACATTTTGGAAACATTAAATTCCCTGACATTTTGGAAACATTTTAAAATTCCCTGACTTTTCTCTAACCTTTTTGAAACATTTAAAAATTCCCTGACTTTTCCCTAACCTTTCGGAAACATTTAAAAATTCCCTGACTTTTCCAGGTTTTCCAGGTCGTGAACGAACCCTGGTCTAGGTATTATGATATAAAATATACCTTAAATTTAATTTAATTTTGGAACCGTATTTTAAAAGAATATGGAGAAATGGGGTGCAAATCGCTAATCGTCCAATCACGCGAGTGGGCTACACTTTTCTTTCTGGCCATTGCGATTAAAAACTTGACGGGGTGCGAATAATTTTCCCATACGAACAGAACATAACGACACCCTGACTCCCCCGTTTCCCGTCCCCCCTTTAATACGATATAGTTCCGAGGAAAGCCGTTTTAATAATCAAGGATGTCTGGTTACTAAGGCGGCGGTTCCGATAGGCGAAGGCGTTCACCCGCTAACGGCGCGTCAAATCTAGTTGAAAGCGAGGCGGGCCCCCGTAAACCATCCTCTCCGCTAGAACGAAATTAGGTTGGGGGCGGTGAAGAAACTCCGAAACAGGGGGGAGAGTAATAACCCGGCTTCGCCCCCCCCCCCCCCCCCACGCGGGCCACAGACCTAAGAGTTCACCACACGTCTGCGACCCTGCCGAGGCTTAGAGGACTCGACAGTTCACTTTCCTTCGTCTCGGCTTGAACTGAAGACTCATTTTTCACTTTTAAAAAAAATATATAATATCGTCGACTATCATGAGACGAGAGGGGTAACAACAAGAAATTGGACAATTTTTCTCCCCGAAACCAGACGGCGCTTCATAAAAGATAGAACCTCCTTTTTTACTCTTAATTAGACTTATACGTCTCTCAGGCTTTATCGACGTACGCTGACTATTGCCAACTTTGACTTATTTCGGATTTATATAAATCTACTCTTGAATTTTTTGTTGTTGGCGATTACAGTCAGTTTAAGTTTATAAATTGCTAAGAAACTTTTAAAAAAATAAGAAGTTACGAACGAATTTTTTATGATTGTCTCACCCTAATCTTAATGACGAAATTTCTTTGGAATTTTAAACGTCCCTGTAAGTACGGGATGTGCTAACGTCTTAAAACTGTCAGTTTCTCAAAATGAAACTGACGTGGTAACTTAGCACGTGTATGGTGGAAATTTCTACAGGAGCCAAACTTTGTTATTCGTCTCTGGTTCGCGGAACACGTTGAATTTCCGTTCACACGCTTGACCAAAAGTGATTGAGATTTCACGCGTTAACCGGCAAAAGAAAATTACTCGTTATTTAAAAAAAAAAACCTCTTCTACTTCCGAAAAAATTTAATTTATATTAATAAAGGTGTGAATTAGTAATAATATGATTTAGTTTTGTGTAATCACAAAGACGTGTACGAAAATTAGGAATTTTATATATTTGGAGCTAAGCCTCGGTTAGAAAACCCAACAGAAGCGTTTGCGTGGTCAACAGGTTGTGGAAATATTTTTTCCATTCACACGGACCAACTCGATGACTCGAGTTGGCCAACAACGTTTTTCTAAAATGTTGACTCCTTTAGTTAATG
The DNA here is from genome assembly GCF_980474605.1 of Leiobunum rupestre. Classification (NCBI taxonomy): domain Eukaryota; kingdom Metazoa; phylum Arthropoda; class Arachnida; order Opiliones; family Sclerosomatidae; genus Leiobunum; species Leiobunum rupestre. The sequence goes on along the minus strand of NC_143393.1, from coordinate 10,662,478 downwards.
GTTCGGCAAATATCTCAACCGTGACCCCACGGTTGAGTTAGTGAAATTACGATTATCCACCCCTGACCGGCTTGTTTTTATTTTCGGTGTAATCTTCGGCCTACTACCTATCAGCAACGTCTAAATAATGAGAATTTGGAGAATTTAGCTTATTTACCGAGGTTTTATTTTTCAATTTAGTTGTTTATTAATAGGAGAGATAAAATTTATCTTCAACTCGTAACGAGATTAATTCAATATTAATCGAGACCAAATCTTTGAAAGGGATTTCGTTGGTTAATATTTTAAAATGTCGAGATACCAAAGACAAGACACTTTCGAAACTACATTTTGTAAGAATTATAAAATGGGATTAATTTCCTCTATAAAGTTCCTAATAAGCTAACAAGAAATATTTACTTCTTGTTAAATAAGAATTTCAAGAACTTAAACACGTAATCATGAATATTAAAGTACTCGCATCAACTATTAGTAAAGTATATTCGTGTATAAGGAATATCAAGGTGTTAACCATCAATTACACATTCAAAGAGGGTGGTGCAATTAAAAATTATTGGCGCGTTTTACGTAACGTTCGAGCAATATATTCGTCCAAAGTGTAGCTAAAATTGAAATACAAACATTGATATAGATACGGCAATCAAAATTAACAACAATTAGAAATAGATCAAAGGATTAGGACAACTTCTGATAGGTCGCGAGCAAAGGAGGCAACTCAATATAAGAACCAATCGGGAACTTCGAAATTAATCGCTAAATAACAAATCAATTTGAACTTTACAATAATAAGCATTCCAATATTATTCCCAAGCTCGAAACTCCGCGAATTTAAGTTAATTAAGCGGCAATTAAGGACCGAGTGAGAAGCGCGTTACCACCACTGACGCGATCGGCAAGAAACCCCCAACCTCCCTTTAAGTCCATAAAACATGACATACAAACCAAATGAATCATGAATCAGGACGGCTCGCGCTACCAATGAAAAATTTAAATTATCTCTAATTAGCGATAGCTTTAAAACCTAGTCGCGAGCGCTTCTAGATAATTGGACGAGGGCATCACAACAATAAACACTGAAAGATTAAATAGTGACGGGCGAAACTTTATCAAATACGGGAGATATATCTGTACGTACACCCGATGCGCGTCTAAGAAGCTAAATTATACAATGATTCAACGCGTTTGAATTATAAAATCAACTAGCGCGGGGGAGGGGGGGGGGGGTTTACCCCTTTCCGGAAAACGGGCGGCTTCACTTGATTTTAAGCTATTGTCAAGGCGGGTTACCTGACATTAAAGATCAAAGGCTGTAGGCGGGACGGTCTCTCTTTGATCTCGACTGTCAGGTGCGCGCGGATATCAGCGACTCTCCGGGGATAATAATGGTCTATATGATAAAAGATCGCGGCAGTCCTGGTAAAAGCGGGTTTTAGTCGACGCCGACTCTACCTGGCGGCGATATTCGGAAGCTTTAAATCGCCTGTTACGCGTACAACGTAAAACAGCGCTTTCTCGAAAAGGACCAAGCGGACGAGACGGTGGGGATAATAAAATGGCATAGGCAGACTCGTATAGAGACCGTACCCCTCATCGGGGCCTTTCGTCACGCTGCCTACTAACAAAGTCAGTCGTCCGAAGCTTCACGAAAAGTAAACTTTACCCGTTTGCCTAACCTCCGTCTAAGATTCTCGTTTAACACAGTCTTTTAAACTGACTCGAAAGTCCAAGACACGACGACTTTACCCGGCTTCTCGCCTTCCGCAATACCGCCAACCGAGCAACGATCCGGAGGTATCACGAAACGAACAAGCGCTGTCAACGGCAGTCACTTATGGCGCTCTTACAAAATCCGCGCGGGATAAGGAAAACTGAAGAACAAAATTGAAATTATGCAAAGTAGCTTTCCTCCGAATCCTTACGAAGAATTTCGACATTTTTTTATACATAAATATTATTTTAAAATATTCAGATTATGCCCTGAGCGGAATCTCAAAGCGAGACAAATCTAATTTATATATATAAAAAAAACTTCGTTTGGTTCAGCGATTGGGTCAAATATGATTTACAGGACGAGAAAAAGTCTACGGAGGTTTTCCCCAAGATTTTTTCCACTTGAATTTCCTCGGTAACCAATTAGTTGAAACGTCAAAGCTAGACCATTTCCACCTGTAATAGAGTATTGTCGTCTGAAACCCTATGACGTCACCATTGTAATTTGCCTATTGATAAAAAACGGTAACTGTCATGGCGGCCACTATTAACACTACAGCTGTGACGTTACAAGTTCTCGAAATCGTATCAGACGACAGCACTCTATAGACGAGTGGCTGACCACTAATCGGGGTACAAGCCCGTAGTTTTGCCTGTACTAAAGTGATTACGTAATCGATTACAGATTTAGCACTACCAAAGACTGTACTCGCTGTAATCGGTGTACAGAATTTAAGGAAAAGTTTTGCCCCTCGGTAATGGACTTGTTAAGTCCAATCTAGAAAATCAGGGTGACCACGGACAATATTAAAACAATTTGTATACGAAAAATGTTGGAATTACCAGACAATTCGCGTTGGAATTACCAGACAATTCGCGTTGGAATTCCAGTGAAACGCGTATGGAGAATGTGTGACATTGCAGAGGTAGTCTTGTAGCGCTCTGACTGCTGCCCGTACACGTTTTAGCGTTTGCAAACCACAAGAGATTAACAACGTTAATTAAAACGCGTAGGATAAATTACATTTAACGAATAATTTTGAAACAAATACTTCGTTGTTTAACACACCTCGTAACTTCATTAAGGTGACTCAAAAGAAACTTCACATTGAAGTAAAAAAAAGTCGAAGTAAATTTGGCACACGAATCTTCATTTAGTAACATCCTTAATAATATAAATCCGAAAATACTGTCGAGAAAATACGAAAACGAATATCGTCGCGCAATCGAGATAATTAGAATAATAAAATTGTTCAACCAATTCCATTGATACTAAATATTTCATCAAACTAACGTCTGCGAAATAAAAATTTTTGTTGATAAATATAAAAAAACGCCCCAATCTTTTCCCAATTATACCCCTCGAAAAAAACCCAGAAGATCCCAACTTTCTCGCAACATTAGCGAGATCAAACACAGAAGCGCATTAAACATTAAACATTAGCAACGACAGACGAAAGACCTAGCTCATTTTCGATATATCCGTTCCAACAACCCGAGTATGAAGATGCCCTCAGTCGTGGACGGTGCGTAGAACAGGGTCTGATATAGTTGGATGGGCGTAAGAGCCGGGGGGAGGGAGCAGGGGGGGGGGCGACGTTTCCGAAAAGAAACGTGAAAAATAAAATTCTCCATCGGCGTGAAATATACTGCAATGGGAACGAAGACCTCTAGAGGATCGGGGAAAAAACGGGGGATATAGACTTTCCCCTACTCGCCAGTTATTACGCAAAACTTCTTTCCCGTCTAAGAATTCCAGGCCCCTTAGACTGCCGCTTACGCCGCACAGCACCGCGAACCGTCTGCCTCAATTCGAAGAACGGGGGCGTTCTGTTCTCGCGACTACCAGACCCCCGTAGCAGACGATCTTCCACTCCCCCCACTCTCTTTCTCTTAATTGTGTTTTATAGCCGATGAAATTATTAAATGCCACTTGATTCCACCATTCTCCTCACCATTGTATGAAATTACCTTTACCGCCTCGATACATACTGGTTCTGAAGGTATGCTAGTGTTGTATGCAGTAGCGTAGACAGGATTTTGGTTAGAAACCAACAAGTGTACATACCACCACTCACTACCACTACGTCATTAATCAAGGGCCCGTGCATACGCAAAAAAAAATACATTTTCTGGTCTTTCGAATTCGCCGCCAATTCCCGCTAGGTGCGCGTGTGCCTCGAATCTACTACTCAGGCCTTGGTGATTAAATCTTGTAGGCTACGGCCGGTAGTGGCTGCATCGCAGCTTCGTAGGACAGCGTTTAAAGAATAAAACTAATGTTTAAAGGCCTAGGTATTCTTCTGCCTGTCACCCTTTAAATTTACTTTCCTACCAAACAAATACCCTGATGGTTCTGCGGCTGGCCTACCACCAGGGTATTTGTTTGGCAGGAAGTAAACTTAAAGGGTGACAGGCAGAAGAAAACCTAGGCCTTTAGGTATTTTTTTTATAAATCTCAATATTAAATTATTTTGAAATCTAAATAGTAGTTGACCTATATTTATTGGCGATTTTCACAAATAAAACTATTAACTATATAAAACTACAATAAAAATAAAGATTTTTTTTAGCCTTGGCTTTACTATAAATTTCGAAAAGTTTACTCGTGAAAATTTGCCCTAATATACAACTTTAAACAATAACAATAGATAGTGTTTTTAAAAATCATTGATTTAAGTTGCTTATTATACGTCATTGTATTTATCAAAATTCACATAAGTAGTTGCTGTAGCAATGCCAATTAATTCAATTTAAGATTAATTTAATAGCGTCCATTGATTTAAGTCACGATTAAATTAATCATTCTTTTAAAAGTCTATTTTAATGTAATATGTTCATTAGAATTTCGGTAGCAGTGCAAATTAATTACAATTAGTAATTAAATTTACTAGTTAATAATGTTAAATTTAGGTACCATCACAGCTGCGCGCAAAGTTATTTATCAATTTGCCAAAAAAGAGGCGTACAAATATTTAAAAATCAACAAAATAAATTAATTTAAAATAAAAAAAATTACGTTTTTTAAATAAATAAATTGACCACTCTGTGCGTGGAAAATAAACAATTTCGGGTAAATACACAGCCTCATTACAATTTCATACAGAAAGATTTAAAATAAAAGAAATCAATAAACAACAGAATGACACACGCGTCGGGAATTTGATAACATCGAATTAAAATACCACGGATAAAAACAACGAAGACTTATTACAAACGAGATTGTACGTGAGAGCTCATTCAACGATCATACGCTCGTCAAAACCGCTCGACTCTGACCTCATTTGCAGTCGAAATTAAAAGAAAAAATTTATATTTCTTTGGGGAACCCCCCCTCTAAAATCCGTTGCGGAGAAAGTTCGTAAAGAGTGGCAATTATCAATTTCTTTCGCTGGGTTCTCCTCCGATCCGAGAGAGTTCTGAGGACAGACACTCCTCGCGTAACCGAGTTTAATTGTCCGAGTAACGATATACGCCAGTCGCACTTTTACCCGCAAATAAACTACCTCAATTCCCCATTAAAGAAATTAAACCAAAGATAATTTTATAACGGCAGGGTGATTCTATAGCGCGCGTAGTTATTTCCACTAGCTTCTGACAACATGGCGGATCTCGGGGAGACGACGACCGAAAGAGGTCGAAATATTATTTTTGAAGGAACCGCCGTTTGACGAATTTGGGCGAAACAATCGGGGAGAAATTTCGGCATCTAAACAAGCAACGCTCTGATTAGCGTCTCCTTCTCCTCGCTCGAAAAACGGCCACCGTAAACATTTTATTTTCATTTATTTTTTCTAAATAGCGGGTCGGGCAGGACGGATTACTACCAGGATGCGGAGCGGCTGACTGTCTGCTGGAAAGACAGAATACTTTTCGAGACTTTTTGATAAGGGAAAGCGAATTTTTAAAATACGCGTTATTTTTTCTATTTATTTTCGCTTTGGAAATGTGTCTGGGACGTTATCAGTCGCGGTCTATTAGAGTGAAAAGAGCGTCGGCTTAATGGAAATGATATGTCCACGCCTAAAAGGATTAAGGATTTTTTCACCAAGATCCATACTAAACGAACGAAGGAAATAAATTTAACGAAACCCACTAAACAGTTGTAGAGCTTACAACGGTCAACCGATCCGGTCATAATTTTAAGATACCTAAAAGATACTTAGTCGGTCAGATCCGGTTATATATTATCCTCACTAGGGATGCACCGATATATCGGCATCGGCCAATATTGGCTTAAGAGAAGCCGATTCCGGTATTAGAAAAATATTTTCAGAAAAACATTTAAAAATTGTAAAATTCTCGATTAACTAATGATAATATTTTATTTGATTGGCCACGTAACGTAAGCCAGACTTCAGAAGCTAGATCATACCTACTTTTATACAGGCGGTTACGAGTTTAAACAAATAAAAAACTACGATACTTGAAAAGAAGGGTATTCGGATATGCTCTTGCAAACTTTTTTTCATGAAAAATTAGAAAAAAGTTAAGTTAAGTTAATCAGCTAGACTAATACCCAAGGCACCACCTTAGGCCTAAGTCATCAAGCGACTTTTGAAGCCATTAATTCAGGTGGCCGGGTTACAATGCGTAGGAGGGGGTTGTATACTATTGGACCGAATCCCAATGAACCGAAATGTATTTTCGTTTATAGCCCAACATGGCGGGATTCAGTTGAATGGGAAATTTAAATCTGGTTCGTTTTCACTTCGGGTAGGTTAGTTCAGGTTGGGTTAGGTTAGGTTAGTTCAGGTTGGGTTAGGTTAGGTTAGGTTAGGTTAGGTTAGGCAACTATTTCACGTCGGGTCTTATCAAGTTTATTTTCCAAAATTAAACCCGGAAAATATCAAATTTCAAGGGAAAAAGGTCTAAAAATACACGTCGGTACGAAATAATAAATATTTAAGACATAGTTTAGTCCAAATTAGATATACTATCGTCACGTAACGTAACCTACGATATATAAATATGTATCACTAACGGTGTATTGAATGAAAAACGCGGTTTTCGGTTGAATGGTACATTCGGACGAATGGGATTTCGGTCCAATGGTCTACAATCGTAGGAGGGTGGTGGCAAGCCCTGCATGCCACGCGATCGAGCCAACACTAACTATTACCGTTAAAGGGAATTTAACCTGCAAGCAATCTTTATAGAAGACCCCTTAAATTTATCAAATTAGCCTGTACAGTGGCGCCAAATATTTCTAAAGCCAAAGGCTAGAGTGGCCATATCTGCAAACGTTGGTGTTCCACACTAAATACGTGAGGTTATATTCCCTTTAACCTCAAAATGGTATGGCAGTGTACTGAACCGTCTTCGACAACGATTTTATCATATACACTACGGTTATGATAGATAACTTTGTTAATATCGGCCGATGGCCATGAATAATCCTCACCCAGAAATCATCTGATCTCAAATTGGGTTCGATTCCTTCTCCAAAGTAACCGATCTGAATCGATCTGCTATTTATCTCACTAGATATATTAAAATTTTGACTCATACGTTTAGTTATAAGTAACAAAATAACAATAAGTATGTCAATTAGGAAAAATTATCACCGAACTGATTTTTAGAGCTATTACCCTATTTAGGTTTAGTTCTCAGCGCAGAGCCACTTACAAGGAGACTACCCGAGGTGTAACTCACCGATTTTGTTTAAATTCAGGGATTAAGTAGACCTTCATGTAACTTAAAAAAACCCAAAGGGAAAAAAATGCGATGGGCTTTAGTTTTACCATGGCAACCGAAAACGTTTTTGACAACTAAAATATTCTATGTAAATTAACATAGGAAAATTGAAGATTCCTAAATTATTCAAATTTTTTTTAAACAAAGGTGGTTAATTGTGGGTAAATATCAAATTTGATATTTACCCAAATTAACCAAATTGGTTTAAAAAAAAATTTGAATAATTTCATAACGGGGGACCCTTAGAATCTTCGATTTTCCTATGTTAATTTACACAGAGAAATATAATATTTTAGTTGTCAAAAACGTTTTCGGTTGCCATGGTAAAACTAAAGTTCATCGCATTTTTTCCCTTTGGGGTTTTTTAAGTGACGTGAAGGTCTACTTAATCCCTGAATTTAAACAAAATCGGTGAGTTACACCTCGGGTAGTCTCCTTGTCAGTGTTGGCATCTCAGATCCCCTACTTAAGGAGTTCCCAGAAGTCCACGGCTCCTTAGAAGGAAGACAATCTTGACACGTTCAAATCTCAACAGAAGACAATAAAGATACACAATCTTCAGTTTAAAAGATAGCTGAAGTCAGCAGATTCTGACGCGATTGACCTCCGCAACCGATGAAATTAAATTAGTGCCGCCATTACGGAGTTCTTTCAAGAATCCATCCACGGCGGCGACGCATTCGAATAAAGTCACGTCTCGAAGAGCGAGTAGTTTTGGAGAGGAAAGTCGGAATAAGTCGCGGAAATTATACCATACATAGAGAGAATTCATTAAAACCGCCGGCATAATCTACGAAGCTCGTGTTTGCGCGGAAAAGTTAAAAATCGCCAGAAAATTTGTATAAAATTTCCCCTCGTCGCTTTAACCTATAACATCCGTAAGGGCGAAATTATTCCAGAACTCGAGTATAACGACGAAATGCTAGAAAATACGCGAAACTCGGACGCCAAATAAGACGCTTTTCGAAAAATCAACGATGCCGTTAAAATCACGCATTCAAAACAAATTCTAGGACGATATATACATTTAAAACCAGCTTGTATTAAAAACGATCATTTCCAAGTCGCGAAACAAACACGCTTCGCTTGACGCTTTCCAAATATCCGAAATAATCCCCATTTTGGAAAATGGCGATACATACCCACGCCTAAAATTGTCAACAATAAGAGAAGCCCTCCCTTCTGATAAATTTGGCCATTTTGTAAATATCAGAAACGGTTAAAATCGAAAATTTTAAATGTTTGAGCCGAATTCGAGGGTTCCCTAAAATCGTCAAATTGAATTGCCTCAATATTTCGTTTTAACACAATCCTCGTACTTCAAATCGGACGGATACGGTTAACGATAATAATATATCGAAAATTGATCTGTCGCGGGTGGCGTACCGTAGACCGGAATATAACTTGAACGCGTGTTTTCAACGTTATCTCGCTCGGAAATTACACGCTCAATTGTCCCGTATGATTTTTCGTCAATTTTCCTATTTTCCCGCGAGAATGCTCGTGTAATTAAATAAAATTACGATTGCAGACGCCCGGGGCGCTACGATCGCTCGACTAGAATGGGTATACCCTCGAATTATACGTAAGATATAGTAACTCAACCTTATAATGCCCGGCAAAGGCTTATACGTAAGCCTCGGTCAGGCCCGAAAATTAAGAAATACGAGATCCGCCATTAGCAAAACGGGGGTTGGTTCCTAATTAGGCATTTTCCGTTCGCGATTGTAGAATATAGGAGGCTTCAATTAAACGCGTTTAGCGGGAGAGCCCCCGTACAAGGGGTAACGAATGGCGGACGGGCTATGATTGCGCCCCCTATCGCCACCCTTGGGCGGTGGTAAAGTTGGGCCGAAAGTTCGATATTTTGTTCGGGCATTATGTACCGTGTCTTCGGGATAGGCGGACGATTACTATAAGTAAGATGGCTAATTGGCGACGCACTTATCGTGCCGTTCATTCCCGAACTTCAATATATTTTTATACTTAAGGCAATTACCGTCCGCGTTAAAGGGACCGTGTAAGCCAGCGCCCGAAGTTTAAAATGGCGAGCCGAAAGATTAATTTAAAACGCGGGGCCGAATTAGACGACCCTAACGATAGCCTTCCCCCACCATGGCCGGCGTCTCTTCCTTTCTAGGCTGGCATGGCGTCTTCCATTTCTAATTGAGATTGCATTACGAAGCTGATCCGGGGGACGTTGTTGCTTGGAACGCCAATAGGTTCGCCGGCCCATCGCCTAATCGACCATTTTCAATGGATATTATAGTTTCTGTTTACGTGCGATTCAGGAAATGCTTTAATTTAATCAATGTCTTACATCTGTACTTGTTCTTGTTCAATTTTATTATTCAGGGTTCGTACCGAATTTCCGGAATTAAATTTATTGACATTTCCAGGTTTTCCCTGACCAGGGTTGCCACAAAATTTTGATATTCAAATTCCCTGACTATTCCCGGTTTTCCCTGACCATTTTAAGAGATTTCCCCTGACTTTTTAAGGCCAAATTTTTATTTTATATTTGACTTTTATCAGAAGTTAATAAATTTTAATGAACTTATAATTCAGTAAAAAGGTTATTGCAATGGTGAAAAAATTAGCCAAACTTTCAAGGAAATAAATGATAATCATAGAATTTGTCATAGATCTGGTCTAAAAAATAACCTTAAAAAAGTGCCAAGATAAAATTTAATTCCCTGACTTTTCCATGACTTTTTACAAATTCTAAAAATTCCCTGACATTTCCCTGACTTTTTAGGTCCATTCTTAAATTCCCTGACTTTTCCCTGATTTCCCTGACGTGTGGCAACTCTGCTGACCAAATTGCCTAATTTTCCCCGACCATTTTTGTAGAATAAATAAATTTTTTGAGGTAAAATCTTGAAAAATATTGATAATGTATTTTTAATACATCTTAGAAAATTGACTGATTTTTTTTCCCCTGACCTTTTGGAAACATTTCAAACTCCCTGACTTTTCCAGGTTTTCCAGGTCGTGTACGAACCTTATTATTTTACATACGAACGAAAATATAATTCGCCTAAAATCTTTAAACTTTTCTTGAATCGAACGAACTTTAATTTCGGAAGTAGATCTTTAAAAATGCCAAAATTCGATTGGTCGTATCTGCTATCACGTGGTACGAAGAGGTGGAGCTTGCTGAAATTCGGGTCGAATTTTTCAAATTATTATCTTCAATGGCATTCGATGGATTTATAGAAACGACGGGTCGTACCAAAAGATGATAGACCATTCTATGATCAGACATAACCCAAAAACTGTAATTTACAAATCTTCAAATTCTTGTTTTTCTCTATTCGTGATTTTCTTCCTGGATTTCGTGATTTACATAAAAATTACCCGGATTTTCATAATTCAAAATCATGGTCCTTTTCTATGACCGGATTTTGGATTTAGTTTGAACCCTGAAATCGCGACTATATACTCAATTACAACCTCAGAAGGGCAATTTAAATTCCAATAAATAATTAGTTTTTAATTATTGAGATAACACTAATAAACCAACTTTAACCAGTCAAATTTGAAATACTCTAGACTAGGAACGCAATACGTAACAGCATAACCAATTTAGCATAACTCATTAATTACTGCACACTAAAACATAATGCGTAAAAGTAAACCCTTAAAAAACTAATCCCTTTTTTTCTATAAATAACATATTTGCCACCGAGAAAATCCTAGACTTAAAAAAAAATGAAATTTTTACTTCGAGGGGGGGGGGGAAGGGGGTAATGGAAAAAATTAGGGATGGTAAAAACTTAATATCGCTTTACCCGAAAAGTCGTCAACCCTTTTGCGGGCGCCGACGTTCAATTTTCCAAGTCAGGAATTTTGCGCATCTCGAGTAAAAGCAAAGGCCCTTAATTGTTAGGTTAACACCGAAGAGTACGGTTATTAGTAGCAGACTCTGATTATAGAGCAGCACACCACGCCAAGACGAGTAAAGGAAGAACGTCATAGGGGGGCATTTCGCTGGAGGGGGGGGGGGGCGCGATGAAGGAATTAAAGCCCTTAATGAGCCAATATAACGCGGCTCTCGGTATATTAAAAAACCTCTCCTTTGTTCTACCTTTATCTAGCGTGGTACAGAAAAAGAACAAAATTCCAGGAAAAAATGGAACTCATCGTGAGACTACGCCACGGGCACAGCTATTCGAGTTACACGCACGAACGCCTCGCCAAATTTTTATGGCGAATTCGTCTGCTAAACTCATTTACCTATAGTCTAAGCGAGGACTTAGCGGACATCGCGAACAAAGCGAGGGAAATATTAAAAAAGGCACTCGCCGTCGTCAATGCGCGTTCCACTTGGAATAAGCTGTAGTTGTTTACCACGGTGGTAAGCTACGAGCAAAAACAACGCTCATTAAAGAAATTAAGGGCATAGCTACTATTGTCTTCTTTAAAAGAGGGTCCCCCTGTTTTTGCACTTTTTGATAATTGAACCCAGATAGAGCGGCTAAAGCCAGAACGCCGAACAATAATGAATTAACGTTTTCGACGCTATTTTTTTCCAGATAATTTATTTTAGGCTCTCCGTGTTATACACGATTGCGTTGGATGTAGGACTCGCCGAGATGTTTGGGTTTTGTTAAAGGGGTGCTTGCAGTCTAGTGGCGGATTTACGGCAAAGGATTAAAACTCTTTGAATGCGATTAGGCGCGCGCGTGGTTTTGGGATTTCCGGTTAGTTGTTGTAGTTTGAAAAGATCCTGAAGTTTTACAATTTATTCTAAATATTTCATCGTGGTTACCCTTTGGTCAGCAAGGGTTGACAATTTTATTTTTATTTGGCGTCGAAAACAAATCAGGATTTTTTACTTTTTCATATTATATGTATAATTTTATTTATTTTCCTGGTCAAATTAATTATCCGTTACAGTTATATGAAGTAGAAATTAAAATTACTATAATTTTTAAGTCAATTATATCTTTGTATTATTTGTTTGGTATTGCAAAAGATTTTCAAACATTTTAATTAATCAGAAATTTAAGAAATTAAGTCATAACTTAAATCAGCTGTAGTCTGTAGTCTAATATCTGCTGTTGATAAATGTTAAGTCTATCGCAGCGCGAAGTAACATAGAAAATAAGCCTGCAGACAATCTCATTCGTGGATAATCCCGGACTAATCTTCGCTATAATGAAAGAAGAATAAAATGATATAGTTAATGAGTAAAAAATAATATAAATGAAACAGGTTCATGTACCCCAATATTATCCGGGCATCAAGAATCACGAAATTTCATTAGAATATGCCCATATAGTCTCTTCGGTTCTGGCCGAGGTAATTAGCATACCGCAAAAAAAATAATCTTTAATTTCCAAACCCCCCTCTCTTGGAATTCCGGGCCTAATGCGAAACGAGGATCAAGCTGTAGATCATTTCTTTTAAGAAAAATATTTCATATACTTTTTAAATTTTTTTAATTTTAGGCGAAAATAAGGGGAATCCGAAATTACGGACGTATTATAAAAACGTAATTAAATGTACATTAAAAGTTATTTGACAACTCTGATACATTTAAAAGGCCCGACGGTGCGCGATAATGTTACGCCAAATATTTTTTTTATCTCCAAGGTTTTTTTTTGTTCTGTCTAACTAGTAATTAATATTTTCTTAAATATAGGCTATTAATAGGATAATGACGTTGATAAAAAATATTAACCCGTTTCTATTGGCAATTTTACTGACTTCGATGTTGATTTAAATTTTGAGAGTGTATGACGTACTATCAATGGATAGAAAAAATACTTTGGTGTATTCGGATTATATTATTTAAAATACTACGCTAAATTTAAATATTTTACGGATCTAGTACCAAAGTATTGTTAAGTTTTAAATATAATTTAAATAAAATATTTTACGGATCTGGTACAAAAATTATATTTTTTTTAAGTACTACGTCGAATTTAAGTATTTTACGGATCAGGTACAAAAATTAATTTTTTTAAGTACTACGTCGAATTTAAGTATATTATGGATCTACACTACAAAACATTATAAATTGTTGTAAATACTAAGTTGAAATAAAGTATTTCACAGATCTATAGTACAAATATTTTATTTTTTTAAGCAACTACGTCGAATTTAACAGTGAGTGTAGGGAGCTAATGTCTCGCGTGTCATGAAGGGCTTGCCACCACCCTCCTACGCAAATGTTGTAACCCGGCCACCTGTTTAAAGGCATTATAAGTCGCTAGATGACTTGGGACTAAGGTGGTGCATTGGGTTTTAGTCTAGCTGATTATTATTATTATTATCTATTATTATTAAAGTGTTTCAAAGATGTATGATACAAATATTTAATTGCTTTAAGTACTACGTAGAATTTAAGTATTTTACGGATCTATAACACAAATATTTAATTGCTTTAAGTACTACGTACAATTACAGTATTTTACTGATCTATAACACAAATATTTAATTGTTTTAAGTATTCCGTAGAATTTTAGTATTTTACTGATCTATAACACAAATATTTAATTGTTTTAAGTACTACAAAACGAAAGTACAAAATACTATAAATTGTTTTAAAATACTACGTCAAATTTCACTATTTTTCGGATTCATAGTGCAAATATGAAATGGTTTTAAGTACTAGATAAAATTTAAGTATTTTACGGAATCATTAAAATATTCTTCACTATTTTAAATACTAAATAAAAAGAACCTTTTTATAAATTGTTTTAAGTATTACATCGAATGATTTCAAATTAAATATTTTTAACCCAACAATTATCTTTATTACAACATTAAAAATATTTTTAAGTAAAGGAACCCTTTCGATTTATCTATAATACCAACCTAATAAAACAGAAATTAATTCAAAATGCCGAATAAAAAAGGGTAATTAGTGTGGATACAGGAAGACCACACATTACAAAAAAGACTAGGATGCACTGCCTCAAAAACCGAACACAAGCCCATCCAATTAATCCCGTAATCTTAACTTACAAATTCTTTACAAAGAGGACCATTTTTTTCCCCGTACCGATAACAAGGTGATTTTTTCCTTAACGATCTTTTAAATTATCCTAATTGGGCTTGAAAGAACTTAACGCGAGATGGTCGAAATTTTCAAAACGAGGTGATAATCGTCAGTTTCCTAGGCATTCCTCGAAAGTGGGTTCGTCAGGTTAGAGCGGAACTAATTTCAAGCTACTTAATTCATTAGAATCGTCGGAATTAAATTGTTGCGTTTTATAACTTTGATAGCGAGCGAGAGAGGGAGCTTTTTCTCCGTGTCTCGGAGAGACTATTAAAGGCCAGACTAATGAACGGCGAATTAATACTTTTAATGAGGCTCTTTTTGTCATCTTTCTAAAAGCTCGCGACAGAATTCGTAATGAAATTGTGAAAGGTTTTACGCGGAATAAAAATATACGAAAGGTCGTATAAAAGAAATTCACGTTGAGGGTACTTAGTATTAAATAAGGGTGTGGATTATTCACCAAATTGCGTAACCAGGAAATGGCGATTCATATTTTTTTCTAAGACTTTTTTTAACTGTAAGGTTCTTGGCAAAAAGGTCGTAACTACTTCGTATGGGCGAGATGAACTACCTAGGAAGTTGGAATAATGGTACCGGATATTTGGGACTTTATCTGTATACTTTAAGGGCTTTCTAATTCCACACCCAGAGCCACGATTTCACATTTTGCACTCTGAAATATGTTTTACCTATTTATCTTCTAGTGTTTGAAACTGTTTAGTTAACTTTAAGTTAAGTAGTTAATTAGATGCATTTTCATTAATACAGTTAGTTCAGGGTTCATACGAAATTTTCGGACAGGGTTGCCACAAAACTTGAGATTCAAATTCCCTGACTATTCCCTGTTTTCCCTGACCATTTTAAGAGATTTTCCCTGACTTTTTAAGGCCAAATTTTTATTTTATATTTGACTTTTATCAGAAGTTAATAAATTTTAATTAACATATATTTCAGTAAAAAGGTTATTGTAATGTTGAAATAATAAGCCAAACTTTCAGGGAAATAAATTGATCATAGAATTTGATATAGATCTAGAGTAAAATTACCTTCAAAAAGTGTCAAAGGAAAATAAAATTCCTTGACTTTTCCCTGAATTTTTACAAATTCTTAAGATTTCCTGACTTTTAAGGCCCATTTTTAATTTATCCAGTGACTTTTCTCTGATTTCCCTGACGTGTGGCAACCTTGCTCTGTGACGTGTGGCAACCTTGCTCTGTGACGTGTGGCAACCTTGCTCTGTGACGTGTGGCAACCTTGCTCTGTGACGTGTGGCAACCTTGCTCTGTGACGTGTGGCAACCTTGCTCTGTGACGTGTGGCAACCTTGCTCTGTGACGTGTGGCAACCTTGCTCTGTGACGTGTGGCAACCTTGCTCTGTGACGTGTGGCAACCTTGCTCTGTGACGTGTGGCAACCTTGCTCTGTGACGTGTGGCAACCTTGCTCTGTGACGTGTGGCAACCTTGCTCTGTGACGTGTGGCAACCTTGCTCTGTGACGTGTGGCAACCTTGCTCTGTGACGTGTGGCAACCTTGCTCTGTGACGTGTGGCAACCTTGCTCTGTGACGTGTGGCAACCTTGCTCTGTGACGTGTGGCAACCTTGCTCTGTGACGTGTGGCAACCTTGCTCTGTGACGTGTGGCAACCTTGCTCTGTGACGCAAAGTTTGTTGACTAATAATATCCCTAACTTATCCCTGAAATTCTCCAATATTATTTACATCCCTGACTTTGTTTTCTGTACGAACTCTGTAGTTTTAACAGACAGGTGAATCCACCATCTGGAAAACACGTAGGTAGAACTTATAGCCGAGTGTAGATTGTACGCAATATAGCGGTTAAATACCAAGGCTACCACTCGTACCACCAATATGGCGTCACTGGTACCTTGTTGAAAGCGGTGGCCGTGCCAGCCATTGCCTACGCCAACGAAGTCCTGTGACGCTATCGTGATGCAAATATCTATTATCTTGTTTTGTTACGCATCATCAGCGCTGACTCTAGGTAGTGGCGACCTTTAGAACTATCGAAATACTATAACCAATCAGAGGTGGATAAAAAATTATTTCAATTTTTCCGCCGTTATTACTGAGCTCTGATTGGATGAACAATCACCTTTTATGTTAATCTCCGTGCAAGGTTGGTTCCTTTCTGAACAGTGAAATGAACGAACCGACGCGACCAACATAACCGAAACGACACGACCGATGCTAACGTAATATTTTCACATAGTCTGAACGCTGCTTTACTCTTCTTACCCTACCAGGGTTGCCACAGTGTTTTCTCAATCAAATTCCCTGACTTCTCCATGTTTTCCCTGACCATCTAAGGAGATTTTCCTTGACTTATTTTGGGCCAAGATTTTGTATTTTTTAACCTATATTTTAGTAATTTCGCTGATTTTTAGACTAATTTTTAAAATTCCCTGACTTTTCCCTGATTTTTAGACTTCTTTTTAAAATTCCCTGATATTTCGCTGATTTTTAGACTAATTTTTAAAATTCCCTGACATTTCGCTGATTTTAAGACTAATTTTTAAAATTCCCTGACTTTTCCCTGATTTTAGACTAATTTTTAAAATTCCCTGATTTTTAGACTAATTTTTAAAATTCCCTGACTTTTCCCTGATTTTAGACTAATTTTTAAAATTCCCTGATTTTTAGACTAATTTTTAAAATTCCCTGACTTTTCCCTGATTTTAGACTAATTTTTAAAATTCCCTGATTTTTAGACTAATTTTTAAAATTCCCTGATTTTTAGACTAATTTTTAAAATTCCCTGACTTTTCCCTGATTTGACTAATTTTTAAAATTCCCTGACATTTCGCTGATTTTTAGACTAATTTTTAAAATTCCCTGACTTTTCCTTGATTTTTATACCCATATTCAAATTCCCTGACTTTTCCAGGAATTCCAGGTTTTCCAGGTACCGTGGCAACCCTGCCTACTCCGAAATCTCGGAACAAGCGAAAAGAAACCACCTAATAAAGCAGAGACGCGCCACCATAGTGGACCCGTTAATTCGAATACCTCAAACACCGCTCTTTCCGTTTCAAATTCGTGACACCACACGCTCAATATCTTCCCACAAATCACCACAATTGGGATAGAAGCTTGGCTAAAAATTTGTAGAGAGCCGCGAGGTGGTTGGCCAAGATTCCGTTCTCGCTTGGAACAAAAGTCGACTGGAGACTTCTTTATTAAGAGTTAATGAGGAGACTTTGATTTTTTTGTCGAGTTCATTCCTCCATTTGGCTCGGGAATTTTCGCCCACTGATTAATGCATGAGGCCGTACCACATACGCGAGTTATCCGCGCCTGACCAGGACGTGCCGTAGCCCAACTCCTTGAAAAGGTAGTCGAGCCTTTGCCCATTCCGTGTTATAGCCCATTGCTAGAATATAGCTATCACCCTTTTTTGCCAACCGATCTTCATTCATAAACTCCCGTTTTCCTATAGTATACCTCAGCTTGCTCTTCGCCTGTCGTTCTAAAAAAAGATGCTTTCTTTTCGCTTGTTCTGTGATTCGGAGTAGTGTAAGAAGAGTAACGCTATGACGTCATTTTACTCCGATTCTGTGGTGGCGAATAGTTCCGAGTCGGAGAAAAAAAAGTTTTTCCAAAATGAATGCCTGTGGCCTTTTCAACAGATCAGGGGCGGATTAACCCTTTCGGCGCCTTTAGGCACAGAAAAACTTGGCGCCGCTTGGCATTGGTCAGCTAAGGAGGGGCGTATCGGTTTTTAATAGATAAATAAATATATTTTAGTTTCCCCAAACCTTTTCGGCGTTATTTTGAGCAGGGGCAAGCCAAGTACATGGACCGTGGGGCTTTATCAGAGTTTTGGCGCCCCTAGAAAAATGGCGCCCTAGGCACGTGCCTACTTTGCCTAATGGTTAATACGCCCCTGCAACGGATAAATTCTGGCTAGCAGACTACAAAATCCGATTTACTCCTTTACACCTCCTTTTCAGGAGTAAAAAGAGTAGCCCTAATACTCCGGAACCAGCGACTAGTTTACGGGCCGGAGTAATTATCATCCCCGGAACAGGCGAATAGAACGTTTTTGGGGGGAAAAAGAACACTTAGTTCGAGAACAGGTGAAACGAAAACACTTTTTGATTCAAAAGGGATTTGGAGTTATAATAAATATTAATTCATTCATTGTAGCAAAATATTGAATTTAAAGTATTTCACCACGCACTTCGTAATCATATGTTGAAAAATCAGTTGAAAAGTGGTATTTTCGCATGCTCCATGTAAATAACATTAACAGTATTGGAATATGGTAGTAATAATGATAATCAGCTAGGCTAATACCCTTGACATCACCTTAGGCCCAAGTCATCTGGCGACTTTTAATGCCATTAATTCAGGTGGAGGGTAGTGGCAAGCCCTTCATGCCACGCCAGCCAACAGCACCCTACACTAACTATTATAGTTAATCCCAGCAAGTTTTCATGGAAGGGGAAACCGAAGAACTCGGGAGACACTTTAATCCAAAGTAAATAATGCGTAAGTTTTCAAGACGTAATTGAAAAATAGTCCTAGTAACTGGTGTTATTCCCTTGTATGAAAAAGTTACTGAGGTTCATCTTAATTTTCGTCCACTGAGTTTGAAAATGCCATAATTTTAAATTCGATCCGAATTTATCAAACGATTCTGTGGCCCTTGTAAGTTTAAATTTAGCAGATCCTAACCAACATCCAGCCAAAACAACAATAACAAAACTCGAAAATAAAGCCACATCCGAGCTGTTAATTTCTCGCGCGCGTTTAAGTGAAATAATACGAAAAGCAAGCGATCTATAAAACGCGACAATAGAAGTCGCACGCGAATTGGAAGTGTATTCGTGCTAATCAAAAGCAACACAGTCGGCCAGAGTCGTGCAATGCAACAGTAAGAGCCACCAGTTGCATTCTGCACTTGGCACAACGGGAGGGGGCGTGTTGGACATAATGGGGCTCACGTGCCGAAGGTAGCTGAGAGGCGAGCGGGAAGCAACAGGTAGGCCATTTTGCCTATAATAACGATTGAGGCCGTTCCCGCGATTGCGACTCCGCGCCGGCAGAGAATTATTATTCATGGAAACCGAGAGAGCCGCTACTTTGCAGCTCTCTCTCCGCGGGATCCGTCGCTCGCCGAGATCGACACAGTCCGAACGTAGACAATACCTTCCCGCTCCTATGCCCGATTTTTGACAATTTAGGATAAGGTAATATTTAGGAAGATCGACCTGTCTGCAGTAGTAAACCGCTTAACTTCCAGCTAATAGACCCCTAAAAGGGCAGAATTCCTTAAATTTATATTATAATAAAAGGGTGGGAATCCTTCAATTTATAAGATAATAAAAGAGTAGAAATCCTTCAATTTATAAGATAATAAAAGAGTAGAAATCCTTAAATTTATAGGGTAAAGGGTGGGAATCCTTCAATTTATAAGATAATAAAAGAGTAGAAATCCTTCAATTTATAAGATAATAAAAGAGTAGAAATCCTTAAATTTATAGGGTAAAGGGTGTAAATCCTTAAATTTATAGGGTAAAGGGTGTAAATCCTTAAATTTATAGGGTAAAGGGTGTAAATCCTTAAATTTATAGGGTAAAGGGTGTAAATCCTTAAATTTATAGGGTAAAGGGTGTAAATCCTTAAATTTATAGGGTAAAGGGTGTAAATCCTTAAATTTATAGGGTAAAGGGTGGCGGAGTGGTTAGCACTTTCGCCTCGCAGCACGAGGAGCCGGGTTCGATCCCAGCTTGTGGCACTGGGTGAAAAATCGGAAGAACTCCTTCCGCGTTGAGTTTGCAAGTTCTTTCCCCACTGGTTTAAGGGGTTTTACCCCGAGCTCTTCGGTTTCCCCTTCCATAAAAACTTGCTGAGGTTAACTAACGGTAATAGTTAATGTAGGGAGCTGTTGGCTCGCGTGGCATGCAGGGCTTGCCACCACCCTCCTACGCAATGTAACCCGGCCACCTGAATTAAAGGCTTCACGCTTGATGACTTAGGCCTAAGGTGGTGCGTTGGGTATTAGCCTAGCTGATTATTATTATTTATTATTCACATTGTCTAAAAATTAATTTAAATTTATGTTTTTGCGTTTCTCTACCTTATTTCCAAAACCCGGTAACTCAAAAAATTGAGATCGTCTAAAAATTCATTTTTAAATTTATGTTTTTGCGTTTCGCTACCTTATTTCCAGAACCAGGTAACTCAAAAAATTCAGATGGTTTAAAAATTAATATAAATTTATGTTTTTGCGTTTCGCTACCTTATTTCCAGAACCAGGTAACTCAAAAAATTCAGATGGTTTAAAAATTAATTTAAATTTATGTTTTTGCGTTTCGCTACCTTATTTCCAGAACCAGGTAACTCAAAAAATTCAGATGGTTTAAAAATTAATATAAATTTATGTTTTTGCGTTTCGCTACCTTATTTCCAGAACCAGGTAACTCAAAAAATTCAGATGGTTTAAAAATTAATTTAAATTTATGTTTTTGCGTTTCGCTACCTTATTTCCAGAACCAGGTAACTCAAAAAATTCAGATGGTTTAAAAATTAATTTAAATTTATGTTTTTGCGTTTCGCTACCTTATTTCCAGAACCAGGTAACTCAAAAAAATCAGTTTGTCAAAATACGGGAAAAATACGAAATTATTCGATTTCATAGAACCATTTCAGAGATAATATTGAAGTGCGTAGGATTTTACAGAATCGCTGGAAGCTCCGAAAGCGAAATATGACTTTATAACGTTTGGAAAATAGTCAATTGAAAGTACGCGAACAATTTTTACCAGGAACATATAGGTAACAAGAACCCGAGGCTGCCATAGAAACCCATTCTCATTAGCGCCGCGTAAGGGGGGAGTGCGGTCTCAAAATTCCAATTAGCTAAACTACGAAGTGGCTAATGCGAACTAAACCGGCGGCGCTATCCGCAGCGCTGGAACGGAACCGAATTCAATTGGAGAAGGCCGCGCGGGCGAGTCCGATTCCAGGAGCGGCGCGTGCACTAACGCTTTAAAACGATACGTGAAAATGAGAAGGCATCTCGTAATCACTCGACAGTCCATTCGCCAGACTGTACCCTTCCGCGCGCCTTCCAGACACGCGGTCGACCGACGCGCGGCATTATTAGTAATGTTAGCTAATCGATAAGGGCCTCCGCGAGCCGCTGGCAAGTTAAGTTGTCCGGTACTTGTTGCTTTTCTTTCGCGAGCAAACTAGGGCGCCAAGTGCGCCACGCCAGCGGGCCGATTAGTAAAACAGAACCCTGCCGTCGTGTTCTAGGCGAGCTCTCCCTCGATCGTCGTCCAAGAATTATTTCACTCGCCTTTTCTCTACAGCGGCGTCAGACTACTTTTCTTCCTTTTCTAAGCGCGAAATTGCGCAACCACTATAGCGTAACGCTACTTGGATATCGATATTTTAAATCTAGACAATTTGCTAATGCGAAACATCATCAATACGAGTAGTTGCTGTCATGAATATATATGGAAAATGTTTGGATCTTTGTGTTGCGAGGTGAAAAAAAAAGGAAAATTCCAGCCTGGAAAAAAGTTAATTTAGTGGTCGCCACAGAAAATTTTAAAATAATAATAAAAATTATTTTAACACAAATTTCAGATTTGGGCTACTTAGGGCGAGGGGTCGGACATTTACCAAAATCCCGTACACTTTGTCTGAAATCGCCAAATTTTTTAACTCGCTCGATGGTAAATTAACATTGAAATCCCAAAATCACTTCAAAAAGTAATGATAAAATCGCCAAAATCCCGTACAAAATAATGGCAAATGTCCGACCCCTCGACTTACAAGGAGGCATCCCGAAGTGTAACCCACCGATTTTGTTCAAACTCATGGGGATTGGTCGACCTACACGTAACTTGAAAAATGCTAAAGGGAATTTATTCAATGGGCAACCGTTTTGCCATGGCAACGAAAAATGTTTTTGACAACAACAAATTTAAATTTTCCCATTGAAAATAACATGGGATTCTGAACGATTTCCTAGCCCCCCCCCCCCCCTGTGAAAAAATTTAACAAATTTCAAAATTTCGAAAATGACAAAAATAGAAAAAATAGATATAAATTGACAAAAAAAATCAAAACTGATCAACTTTTGATCAATTTGAGGTCAAAATCCCATGTTATTTTCAATGGGAAAATTTAATAATTTGTGTTGTCAAAAACATTTTTCGTTGCCATGGCAAAACGGTTGCCCATTCAATAAATTCCCTTTAGGATTTTTCATGATACATGAAGGTCTACCAATCCCCCGAGTTTGAACAAAATCGGTGGGTTACACTTTGGGATGTCTCCTTGTTAGGGCAATATATATGCGTAGGAATTGGTCAGATTCTGATTAACATTAGTATAGTCTTAATGTTTTTGGAATAATTAATTCTAACATTGTAAGCTCAGTGTAAATCAAGACTTTTTACAATAAACTTCTTAAAATTTTAATTCCAATTACTTTAAGCTTTGAAATGCAATTTTTCTTTATTAGCCAATTTTCCAATATTTGCCACTATTTGCCACTGGCCTGGACTTTTCTCCAAAAATTTGGCTTTTTTAGGAACACTGACTGTCATACGAAAACATAAAAAAAAAACATTTACAAAAATATGTAGAGTCAAGTAAAACCCATTAACAAAAGTGCATTAATATATATATATATATATATATATTAGTCAAGAAAATGAGACATAAAATGTGAAAAATTTAATAAAAATCCGAATTAAATTAAATCAATTTTTTACAATCCTACAGTTATTCTACAGGCGGTTCTTTAGAGCGCATTCCTCTTTTGAGTATGAAGTGTTCGAAGGTTTGGAAAAATTTTAAATTTGAGCGCAAAACCTAACTATTTATTGGTAAATTTTTCAAACAAACCATTGTACACAGTGAACTAACGATATCTGGTTAACTATGTAAATATTTTTTTTAATAATATTCCTATATTTTGAAATATACTCTACTCACATGTAGGTTACCACAACTTTATACAAAAAATCACCTTCGGAAGATTTAAAAACTACCAGTCTAAAGAAGCAAATTGTAAATTTCTAGTAACTAATTACTACCAATTAATAAAAGACTTTTAGTAGTGTTAACGGTCTTAGTTTATTATTGTAAACTGTTTCCGCAATACACCTAAATTAAGCCCCGAAAATAAATTTCCCAAATAATACAGAATCGGCTTCTACTAAAATAAATTGAGAATGGAATTAAATTTTCATTAATAATAATAATAATAATAATAATAATAATAATAATAATAATAATAATAATAATAATAATAATAATAATAATAATAATAATAATAATAATAATAATAATAATAATAATAATAATAATATTAATAATAATATTAATAATAATAATAATAATAGCAGTCTTTAGAAACACTTATTTCTACTTACTTAACCACTTAACACTTCATTAAATAAAATTCAAATTAAAACTTCCAACACAGTAAAAATATAAAACGATTTAATTATGCTTGTTAATTCGCGTGTTACGATTATCCATCGCTTTGAGGCTTGTTTGTTTAATTACAACACGACCGTTATAACGTGTTTAGTTGTTTACCCTTGAATAACTGCAGAAAGTTATTATACACAGATCTAATTGCCTTTCCCTTCAAACGACGAAACACTGACATTTTAATCAGCAAAAATAGATTTTTCAACCGGAACAAATTGAAAATTGCAATTTTATAGATTTTGACTTTCGCGCACTATCTTCAATTACTGGTATTTTCGCCATTTTGGAAAATGACAAGCAAAATCAATACAATTACGCGTATACGTCTGATTCTACTTACCTGATGAACACGGTATGAGGTGTAAAATGTAAATACGGTTTTAAAACATTGACGTAAAACCTACTTTCGCCATTTTTGAAAATGGCGGAAATACAAACATTTCGGGAAGAAAGAATATAAATATTTTGTTTCGTGGCGTGCATGACAGGAAATATTTGAAAAAACATTTTGCAAATTTAGAAATAACTGAACTAAGATTAGTTAACTAAAATTTTAATGTTTTTGTTCACCAATTTCCAAGATGACGGAAGTAAAATTGAAATATTTTATTATAATTATATTATTTAATTTAAAACCTACCCCGCTTTGTATATTAGGCCCTGTGAAAAGTTATATGTAATGCAAATTATTAGCCTCAGCTTCCGGTTATTTTTGCGACCAAGAAACCGGCCAAGGAATTGTATCGAAATTAGGCACCATTTTCCTAGATGACAAAAATTCCACCAATTTTAGATTGGGGAAGAACACACCAAGTCAATAGTCCCAAAACAATATTGGATAAAAATCCCAAATAATAGGATAAAAATTATCGATTTATATGGCAAAAAAACTTTGGAATAATTATAACAATAATAATAATAATAACTATATTTACTGTTGTGTGGAACTTTTCCAAAATATTTTCCTTCGTTTAAATTTCATTAATCATTATTTTCCATGATTCCGAATTAAAAGTTAAATATTTATCTGTTCAGAACTTTATCAGATTGATTATAACATAAGACAATCAAGTTTGAAACGAATGGGATTTGAACGTTAGACAGGAATCCATACCTCTACTTGGAATGCTTATCGCGGCACATTTTCGTCTCGATGTGGCTGACGGTTTTTTTTTGACGTCACTATGTTCACTTAACAACAACGTGAGAGGGGAGCGCGCGCAGAGGCGATATTTTATCTCGTAGGCGGGGCCAAAGCCGTCAGAGTGATCTTACCATACGCGATACGCCAGGATAAGCATTCCAAGTAGAGGTATGGAACTATGGATTCCTGCGTTAGACTAAAGGCTGGCCAAACTGGCTACATGAATCCATCTGGTGGTGAAAAACTGAAACTCATGCACAAATCTCCTAATTCATGCTACCGGATGGCAAGAGGCTGTGTTGGGCATTTTCGTCAAAGAGCCGCTCAGCCCACTCACCGCTCGCACTCGCTAGACTAATATCCGCTCACGCTTACGCATTTTTGAGCGGCAAAATAAGCGCTCCTCTCTTTTCGCTCTTTTTTTGAGCGCTGAAATTGGCGCTCCTCTCATTTTCTTTTCGCACTCTTTAAAAAAAAACATTTTGCCGCTCAATTTAGCTCATAATAACCAAAGCGCTCACAATGAGAGGAGCGGTGCCCATTACTTGCAAGAGGTAGTATAGGTGGTAGGGGGTGAGGGGGGTTTGGTGGATTTGCTCTTTTTCTCCGCCAGGTAGCGTAGATTCTAGTGCTGAATACAGGCAAATTCAAACTATGATAGTCTTATGATTTTAACCATATATTAAAAATATAGGATTAAAAATGGAATTATAGGATTTTACAGAAAACTACGGGTTCTAAAAATATCTTCGCGTATGAACGCGATCGAATGCAACAGGCTTTCACCAGCCTTTATCCTAGACGTCACAGACTTCATTGTCTGCATTTTTATCCCGAAAATCCCATATTATAAGACATCTTCAAGGAAATCACAAGAAGTAGTTTTTCCGAGATCCAGGACCTACAAGTTACTATTTATAAAGTGCTTGTTGAAATAATGGGAACTGTTCACCGGTTCGTTATGCAACAAGTGTTTCCTTTTAACCAGGTAACGTTTTGACACAAAGGCTTAGCAAAAACACGAAGTTTTGTTTACAGGTGCAAAGTTTCCATTATAAATAATAATAATAATAATAATAATAATAATAATAATAATCAGCTAGGCTAATACCCAAGGCACGACCTTAGGCCTAAGTCTTCGAGCGACTTTTAAAGCCATTAATTCAGGTGGCCGGGTTACATTGCGTAGGAAGGTGGTGGCAAGCCCTGCAAGCCACGCGAGCCAACAGCTCCCTACACTAACTATTACCGTTAACCTCAACAAGCGTTTATGGAAGGGCAAACCGAAGAGCTCGGGGGAAAACCCCTTAAACCAGTGGGGAGAGAACTTGCAATCTCAACGCGGAATGAGTTGTTCCTAGTTTTCAACAAGCACCATATAAACAGTAACTTGCAGGTCCTGGCTCTCTGATATAATATTTCTTGGCGATTTCCTTGATTTTTTATTTAAGCACCTATTTTATGTAGTGATAATGACGAACCGCAGTCAACATGGTCGAATTTTCATTGGCACGTGAGGGGGGGGGGACGAAAGACTTAACGAACCAATTAGATATCGAGCTGATTTGATTGTTTCAGGGGATAAGAGAGCGCTAGGCGGGTTGGGTCTTTCTCTCAAAGTATTCATATACAGGGTGTTTCAATAGGTTATGCAAAAATTTGAAGGAGTTGTAGGGGGTGAGTTGAGAAGTATGCCTGTTTTTTCCCAGTTTCCTACGGTGAGTTAAAAGAGCGCCAGAGAGCTTCAAAGTGTGGCCTACTAGCTCCTGGAAGTAGGCTGTAACAAGCGCAAAACCAAGCAGCAGGGACTTTAAATACTGTTTAAGTTTACAACCTCGATTTGCTTACAAAGTCCTTTTTTACCTATCACACGAACCCAAACCTTAATGTTCGCATTTCCCTGCTGCTTGGTTTAGCGCTTGTTGCAGTCTACTTCCAGGGGCTAGTAGGCCACACTTTGAAGCTCTCTGCCGCTCTTTCCACTCATCGTAGGAAAATGGGGGAAAACAGGCATACTTCTCAACTATCCCCCTACAACTCCTTCAAATTTTTGCATAACCTTTTGAAACATCCTGTATACATCCTTGTAAAAAGTAAAATAGAGAAATAGAGGGAACAAAATAGTGTTGCTAATAGCGTGGATCATGAATAGTTGATAAGCGGGCGTGGACAGCCTCTACCGCGAAAGACTTGAGTTAAACGTTGATCAAGTAGCGTTAGGTATGAAGTATTGTGGCGAAAGCGTAGCGTAGACGATCATTATTTCCAGATGATAGTTACGGACCCGACGCAGCCAATAAATTGGAAATAAATGAATTTAATACGAAAACAACTTAAGGGGGACCGAATGAGGTTGTACGAAAAGTCGTATCAACGCTTAATTTGTTAATAAGGACACTTATACGCCAGTTTACTTTTATGGAAAGGTACAAAAGCAGACTACGTAGTTTTTTGACACTTATTATTTGGCAATGTACAAAAGTAAATTAACAGGGTTCGTACACGACCTGGAAAACCTGGAACAGTCAGGGAATTTGGAAATGTTTCCAAAAGGTCATGGAAAAGTCAAGGAATTTGAAAATGACCCCAAAAGAATCAGGCAAATTTTTTGGAAGAAAATATTTTTCAAGATTTTTACCTCAAACCCTTCATTTATTCTACAAAAATGGTAGGGGAAAATGTGGCAATTTAGTCAGGGAAAACCTGGAAATGTCAGTGAATTTAATTTCGGAAATTTTGTACGAACCCTGATTATGTAGCTATGCCAATTCAAAGCAAAATAAATTACAAGTGGTAGTTAGATTATTTAGAACGCTGCAAATTATTAATCAATTTAATTGTTTAAGTGATTTAAAAATCAATAAAACCAAAAAACCTTAAAATTTAAGTCGAAACTTAAAATATTATTAAGTAAAAAAATATTTAAATTTCGAAAGATTGTTTAATTTTTATAAGAATTAACTAATTGATTGGGTTTAATTACCAATATAAAGATATAATCAGCTAAGCTAAGGCCCAAGCCATCTATCGACTTTTAACTCAACACATGTATGACTACCGAATTCATATCTACAAAATATAAGTCAAAATAACTGAAAAAGGTTGCAAAGAAACCCCCCCACTCGTCATCAAGGCCGGGTGTCCCAGAACAAATAAAACTTTTAATAAAATCCAGTCAACTATAAAATGGACGACACGTTCCCATCCATTAGTTCCGAGAGGGCTCAAAAATAATCAAGGGCGCGTTTGTTCGAAATAAATCGATACGAATATATCACTAAAAAGAAAATCGAGTGGGAACGCGACCCTTCGTTCACCCCGTAACGAGCGCCAACGCTGAGAAACAGGTACGGTCTACGTCCGTCCAAACGGGGACCGGGTCGCGGGTTAAGATGGATTGTCGGAGCGTCGCGTATTGCAGAGGCGACGGGGCGGGAGGCACCAAATTACTTTGTCGCTAACTACAGTAGTTTAAACAAAAAAGGGGGTCCTCCTGGCGGCGGCAAAGATAAATAAACCCCGGGGAGATGGCACGGCCCCAGTTTGATAAATAGCGAAATGTGTCAATTTGAGGAAAATAGGCGTACTTGTAGTCCATCAAGGATAGAAAACAAAAATGGTCCACTGTTTTTTTAACGTCTTTGACGCGTCGCGTTCGCCCCCCTCCCGCAACCGTCAATAAAGCGTGCGAAAAGCAATCAATTGATTTGTAAAATAAACTGGCCGATTGGACGGAGGTACATATTGAGAGAAAATGACTTTTCTGTGGGATATTGTATTAGTTCAGGGGAGTAGAGTAATTATTTTTGAGCGTGACTGCATCGGCGGCGTCGTGGTTGCAGCCGCATGATTTTTATGGCGAGGGTACACACGCCGGCACGTGGACGCCACGATTCGCCATTATTAATAAATATTATCCTGGGGGGAAATTAATTAAAATGTTTATCTTTGATTTCCATCTTTTCAGAACGTAAGAAATTGGAGTAGATATAGAACTGTAGGGTAAGCGTCGGGAAATAGCGAGTCGACCGGGTAAGCGTCGGGAAATAGCGAGTCGACCGGGTAAGCGTCGGGAAATAGCGAGTCGACCGGGTAAGCGTCGGGAAATAGCGAGTCGACCGGGTAAGCGTCGGGAAATAGCGAGTCGGCCGGGTAAGCGTCGGGAAATAGCGAGTCGACCGGGTAAGCGTCGGGAAATAGCGAGTCGACCGGGTAAGCGACGGGAAATAGCGAGTCGACCGGGTAAGCGACGGGAAATAGCGAGTCGACCGGGTAAGCGACGGGAAATAGCGAGTCGACCGGGTAAGCGACGGGAAATAGCGAGTCGACCGGGTAAGCGACGGGAAATAGCGAGTCGACCGGGTAAGCGACGGGAAATAGCGAGTCGACCGGGTAAGCGACGGGAAATAGCGAGTCGACCGGGTAAGCGACGGGAAATAGCGAGTCGACCGGGTAAGCGACGGGAAATAGCGAGTCGACCGGGTAAGCGACGGGAAATAGCCGACTTTCGAAGTATATTTTATGATATTACAAAATAAATGTATAATTATTTGAAATTATCTTACAAAATAAATAACGTAAGAATTTGGTCCATATGCTTATTCTTGTCTAACGAAACAAATCAAGTTTACTAAATTGGAAAAAATGTAAAATTTTAATTGGAAAATTTCAAATTACAACTTTTCCTCAGAAATCTAACTAAATAATTTGGATAGAAATTTGTTGCAAAAATTAGATGAAATCTTTATTTGAACTTAAGTATCGGATTCCAAAAACTTTATAATTATCACCAAGTTATTATTATCGTTATCCCTCAAGTTTTCCATTTCGTAAACCGCCCTATAACAGAAGAACAAAAATATTTTAAGACGATGGAAATTTTACCCAGTTTAAATGAAAATAGGGTCCTTAAAAAAAATAGGAACTTTTTGGGGATCAAGTCAGGTCCGTAGTG
The DNA here is from genome assembly GCF_980474605.1 of Leiobunum rupestre. Lineage (NCBI taxonomy): Eukaryota > Metazoa > Arthropoda > Arachnida > Opiliones > Sclerosomatidae > Leiobunum > Leiobunum rupestre. The sequence continues at coordinate 10,632,476 of NC_143393.1, read as the reverse complement.
TCCCTAATAAATAAATTTCGCTTATTATTATATTTAACAAAAAAAATTATCACGAACGTCCAATATCTTTAAAAATCAAGTTTACCCCAATTGCTACAACTTTAAAAATAAGGAATATACCTAATTGAAAAGCAGCTAAAATCGTGCGCAATTAGGACTAATTGGAAAACGAGGCCCCGTTGTTCCGTATCAAATAAAAGATATACAATAAACGAGAAGGACAAAAATTATCACTAAATAATAGCACGTTTTCTATCAATGCTTTTCTTTTATTCATTATAAGCGAACACTGCCAACCTCGCCTATTGCAGGCCGGGAAAAGCGAGGCCCTATAAAACAGTTTCCCCGCCTTCCAGCGCGCCGCCAGGTAACGGGGGATCATCGCGACGGACCATTAGAAGGTAGAGCGTGGTCTACGAGTCATTGGAAGGTGATACCGCGCCAGGAGGTGGCGCAGGGAGGGAGGTCAATGTGAGGGGGCGGTCGAAAAGGTCATTTAAATGCGACGGTATAATGGCCGCGCTCTTAAAGTCCGGACCAAGTCCACCAAGGGGTCCTACGAGACAATTCGCAATTTTCATTAATTTCCCCAGTGGCTTCGTCCTTGCTCTTTGCGCACGCGCGGCACGCGGGCTTCGGAGCTACAAGTCCGCTGCCCGCACGTGCCTTGTATCTTATGCCGGGCACGCGCGGCTACCACCCCCCCCCCCCCATTCCCCTCCCACACAAAACGTCCCGTGCGCCGAAGTAGCCTTTACCCCCTCGCTACGGGAAGCGGAGACGCGGCCGACGTACGAACGGGAGAAACGAGGACGTTGCCGGCCAACGGATAGAAAGCAGATCCAAGGCCTAATTAGCCCCAGAAAAATTTGTTGGAGCGAAAAATCGTATTCGTCCAGCAGTTTTACTAATTAGACAAAATTTTATTTTATAAGTTTCGAGCGAGCCTAATTTTTATCCAACCACTTCGAGTTTTCTATTTAGAAACAAATTGTTTTTTATTTGGATGAAAATTTTCAATCGGAAGTCTATTCCGGTATAATTTGTCGCTTGAGTGGGATTTGATCTAATAGCTCGATAGCGACCGTTTTTCTCACGAATTTGATTGAATTTCTTTTTAGTTTTTAGAATCGCGTTGGAATTGGTAGTTAGTATCGTGGCAAATTTTATGTTTTATTTGGTGGTTTTTTTTTATTATTCCCATTCGGAAATTGAACAACGAAGGTCCAAGGTGATGTTAATTAAAATTATCTAATTTGATAAATATATATACTCACGGTTGGAAAACATTGACCGGAGTTTTAATTAATTGGAAGATAGTATAGTCTAGTACTCTAGTTCACGAACGGGACATAATTAAGATGATTGAATAAAAGATTAATTAGCGAGATAAAAATAAATAAAGTAACAACCACTGTATGTACAAAAATATGTTTTATTAAAAAACTAGACGACTAGTTTCGTGTTCAAGTTAACCTTTAAATTTAAAAATATATATATTTTCTAGTCGTGTTAAATCGTACTACTTTTTCCCCTAAAAAGTGAACCGATTGAAATTAAATTTATTAGATTTATAAAATTTCAGACAAGGTTAGGTCTAAATAATTGGGTAAAATGTTTACAAAATTAACTTCTGGAATTATAGTACCTTCAAGAAGCTGATCATTTGTTTAAATAATTATTTAGGTAAATTTTACTATTATTTAAACTCCAAATAATGTCTCAATGTGCCTTAGGTATTAGCCTAGCTGATTATTATTATTATTGTAAGTTGGTACGCAACGCAACAACACTATACCTATAACACAGTCGTAATTGCAATTACCGTAACTAATACACAAATATTTAAATTAAGCTTATTCAGGATTCATACAGCAATTGGCAACCCGATTTCCCTAATTATTTCCAGGTTTCCCCACGAATATTTCCCTGATTTTTCCAGGGGCCAGATAAAATAAAACTAAGATTAACAGAGTAACTCATTTCATGATTGTCATTTAAGTTAAATTGGTTCAATATTATCATATAAACGAAGACAAAGACAAATCTTTAATAAGAAAAACATATTGATGTAAATTTGTATTCATTAGGGCAAACTTTCTGAGCCCTCATAAATTTCCCTAATTCTTACAAAAACAATTTCCCTGACTTTTCCGTCCACAATCGATTTCCCTGATATTCCCAGGTTTTCAAGGTCTGTATGAGCCCGGTTATTTATAGTGTATCCTTAGGCAAACTAATTTTACTTAAACTTCAACTATTTAAAATGTATGTTCCGTTATTAAAATATAATTTGCATAACATTTTCTATCACCAGAAGTTTATAAAATAACTCTTAATGGTGAAGTAACCAGCTATTTATACTTTCTAGCTTAAAATAAGTAATTAAAACAAATGTACATTTACCATCGACACGCGCATTAATACACGTATATGGATACTTATATCATAAGAAATATTAACTTCTGTTACCATTAAAAAAAAATCCCTCCACCAAAGCGTAATATTTAACCATTAAAATCTAGAGCCGACATCCGATTCCTCGATAAAGGTAAGACATTAGTAGGCAAAAACCTGGTAGTTGGTTTCTCCCCGGGCACCCGCGCGCTGCGAATGGAATACTTTTACAGGCGTTTTGATCTTTATAACCTAGGAGCAACAAACACAACACCCCACACAAGGAGAACGCAACCCGTCAGAAGTCGCGCATTTCTCGCGTACATTTTTCATTGGTTAGACACTTTAGTGCCTGCTGCCGTCGGAAGAGGAAAATTCGGAAATTGTCTTCCCCCTTTACGCTAAACCTTCAGCGCATAGGCTCATCCAATGAAATTTGCAGGGTTGGCAAGAGCCAGCCAGACTGGTTTAAACCACCCTGGTTTAAGCCGGATTTAACCACCAAATAAAATCCATGGTTAAAACCACTTTTTTTTTATAAAAAAAATTGAGAAATTAATTAGAAACATTGACAAAACTTAACCTTCACTTTTTGTCGCAAGTAATGAGAGCTAACATATAAGCAATTAGGGTATCTTAAAATTAATTTTGCGCGTGAAAATACGCTGCCATGTTAGGGTATAAAAGCGGGTAAATAAGTCTGCTATACCTCACAATGTAAAGGTACTGTCACGCGCAAAAACGTAATTTTTAAATCGGGAAATTTGAGCAATGAGGGCTTGATATAAGCAATTTGATCATTTTTTATTAATGGCTTTAACCGGTTTAAACCACCGGTTACAGCCGGATTTAACCATACTGGATTTTTCAATTTTAAAAAAAGCCGGTTTTTTGCCAACCCCGGAAATTTGTACACAATACTTCGTTAGCGTGTTTAAACGCTAGCTGCGCTCTCCTTGTGTTTGTTGCTCCTATTTTATAACATCTATAGGCGAACAATTGATGTTTTTATAGGGCGCGATAAACCACGGATTTTTGCATGAGCGTGCAAACCGCGCGTGTCAAAACTATTCTAAAAAAGCTATGACATCATGACGTAAGAGCACGTGAAAACAAGTTCGGCAAGCGTAGTTGAATTTATAAAAATAACTATGCACGTTAAAAACCTCTATATAACATAGCGAAATCTACAGGCGAACAATTCACGTTAAGAAACCCCTAAATTTGTTTATCAACACTTCGGGTCCCTACGAATTCTAACCAAATCCAGCAGTATAAAAAGCGGGCTATAAAACCACCCCGAAATTCTCGGTAAAGCAAAGTGTGCCGAAAATGCGGGAGGTGGCACGCGCAAAGGAGTACCACCGAGAAAGGGGTGAGCAGACGGGGGCGGAAATCGCAATGTAGGAGGCGCGAGTATGAACGAGTATTGCGAAATAGCCGACGTAATAAATGGAAGTTTAGACCAAAGGACTAGCGGGCGGTACGCTGATAGCCGGGGTAAAGGGGTAAAGTCGGCGCGAATATACGGCGGGCGTGGTGTGTGGGTGAGGGGGTTCGCGCGGAGTCTAGGCGTAGGCTCTACGGTTCGCTCGGGAAATCCATAATCCAGGCCGGGCTGGAGTGCAACGCTCATTACACGGCGCGCTGCGGTATAGGGGTAAAAGTCGTTATGACATAGCGCGAGGGGGAATTTGCATAGAACAAAGATGAAAGTGGGGGGGGGGGGAGGGGCACGCTGCCGGATCGGGGTTGGCGTGCGCCGACCAAAATGACCACCTGTTAATCTTCGACGTCGGACGCTGCTAGGGCTCTCTTTAATTGAACGGGGGGGGGGGGAGCAAAAAACGCCACGTCAATGCGAACACGCAAAAAGAGAGACAAATCGGTACACTCCCTGCACCCCCTCCTCGCTTCCAGCTCGTTACAGACACCATTACAGCGCCCCCTACCGACGCGTACGCGAGTTAATGGGGATTTCTTGAGATTATTCCCTAATTTGTAGGTTTTCAATTATTCCGAGAAGAAATGGAGTAGTTTGACCATGTTGGGACGATTTTTCTCACGCTCCACCTCCGTACTGTCAATCAAATTAACCCGCTCTCTCATTGGTTAACTAAAACAGTCAATTAAATTAACCCGCTAAAACTGACTTCTTTCGAACCTATGATGGTTTTGCTTCCCCCCTTCTTGTACCGGATGGGAACTAGACCATGGTACCCGGGCCCTAGGAAAATAGAAGTTCCGGGCCAGAGACATTTCGGGCCTTGGGGAAAATTATGTCATCGCGAGCACTTGTAACTGAAATTTTCAAAGGGGTGTTGCCCACATTGTACCTGGCCCCTAAAAGGCATGCTTCCTAGCCCTTTTTCCATCGGGCCCCGGGGATTCCCCCCCCCCCTTTCTGCACGGCCCAGCCCAAGAAAGACATTACTACTGGAGATAGCTATACCATGTACAAATTAATTAGTTTATGGCTATACTTTTTCCGAGATTAACCCAGGAGAAGTATACCCAGTTTGTTCAAACACAAGCCCCTAGATTGCACGGGCCCTGGTATTTCGTACCGGCTTGCCCCCTCTCTTGTCGGGCCTGATGGTACCCGTTGATCCTCTCAATATAGTCAAGTTTTTGAAATATTGTTTAATTTAATTAGTGATGGGCATTTTTGTGGGCGGTAAAAATTTCGCTCCTCTCATTTTCGTTTCTCACTCTTTTTCAAACAAAACTTAACGACTCAATTTCGCTCAAACTGAGAGGAGCGTGCCCATCAGCCAAATTAATTGTAAGTTTCAGCATCATTTTAAGTACGGTTAAAATGGCGCTGATGTAATTTTCACTTTAAAAGGGAATATATTCTAAATTGAACAAGACGTACGACGGTCAGAATACACACAATCCTCCTAATGTGTTAAGTTTGTTTGAGCTATTCACAGCAACCTGCAGCGCCGTTATCACAACCAAAATATATCCACGGTCACACATATATAAATTTACACTTATTTGTTACTTCTAGTCATACTTTGAAAGCATCGAAGATTCCTTCGATCAGTGTAACTCTTATTTTTTACTTCTGATAACACTTATTTGTTACTACTAGTCAGCCGTTGAGTGTCACACTTATTTCTTCTGGTTATACGACAAAGACTAGTTCAATTAGTTTCATACTTATTTGTTACTTCTGATCACACTTATTTGTTACGTTGAGTGTCACACTTATTACTTCTGGTCATACGCCGAAGACTAGGTAGATCAGTGTCATACTTAATTGTTACTTCTGGTAATACGTTGAAAGCGCGGCCCACTCTGAACGGCCTTGAAAAACGCCAGAGGGAAACGGGCGCGTAGACCTTTATAAACACGCGGATTTACAATGTTGGAAATTGCGGGGGTCCGTATACGCTGCCCAAAAAACCTTACTTAGAATTAAATTTAAGGAATGTTTATACAATTCTAGGTTATATGTAAACCACAGCTATTCAAAAATATAACTTTCATGAAAATCGGACTTAAATATGTAGATTTTTAGGCGGAAATATAAAACCACGAAAATTGGGGTCCCGTAAATTACCCTGAAAACTATACTTAAATTTAATATTTACTGATATGACCGAAGTTGTAGGTCCGCTGAATCCTAACCTATCCAATAATATTTTTTTTAACGTTATCGGACTTAATTTTAAACAAAATATCTACCACATAAAGGAAATCACCGAAAATAGTAAATTGGGCAAATTCCCAACTTCTTGGGCTCCGATTTGAAAACTTTATGAAAGGCTATCAATGGTAATATATGTACTTTTGAACGAGATATCATTGATTCTTCTAGTTATAACCGTTGAAGAGGTATGCGTGACACGGCGGCATCGGCGGCATCGGCTACACTGTACGTGAGACTAATACACACAAATGCTTAGGATTGTGTGTAAAAACCGTCCGCTGTGACGCACTGCAACTTGTTAACGTCACAGGCACTAGCTTCTGTTAAACCGGTGGCGTTAATATGAAATAAGTTGAGAACTATGGAACTATTAAATAAATTGGCACTTTAAATCCTAGTTTCATTTTGATTTCTAACTAACGTTTAAAATTGTAGTACTATAATAGAATAAATTTACATAACTTTTCACATACATTATGCAATACACTTAAATAATATATTTAGTTATGCTTAGGGAGAAGGACTATTTTTAGCGTTGCCTTCAATGACCTTTACGGAAGGCTATTATGTAAAATTAAAAAATGACCAAGAAATCTCTATCCGTCAAAAATGGCAATGCGCTTGTGGAGATGAGACGGATATCGAAATATCAAACTATCGATTGTGCAAGTTCAATTTTAAGTAGTGGCAGTATGTTACGTTATATCCGGTATTTTAGTCAAATTATAAACTAAATGCTTAAGCGGACGTAAAATACCTGTTTATATTTGGGGTTACGGATTGGTTAGCACTTTCGCCTCGCAGCAAGAGGAACCGGGTTCGATTCCAGCTTGTGGCACTGTGAGAAAACTGGGAACTGCCTAGAGTTTGCAACTTCTCTACCCACTAGTTTAAGGGGTTTTCCCCTAAGCTCTTCGGTTTCCCCTTCCATAAAAACATGTTGAGAATAGCTTGCCTGGTTATGGGTTGGGTTGGAAATTAAAAAACTCAGCATGGTTAAAACCGGATGTAACTGGCGATTTAAACCAGTTAAAACCACTAATAAAAAAATGCTGAAATTGACAGATTCCAAAATTACGTTTTTGCGCGTGACAGTACCTTTACATTGTGAGGTATCGCAGGCTTATTAACCCGCTTTTATACCCTAACACGGCGACGTATTTTCACGCGCAAAATGAATTTTAAGATCCCCCAATTGCTTATATCTAGTCCTCATTACTTCGTAAGACGATGTAGCAGACGACAAAAAGTGAAAGTTAAGTTTTAGTTTCGTTTTGGAATAAAAATGCAGGATATTATATTCTGCATTTTTATTTGAAATAGTATTTAAAATCTTCAATATTTCTAATCCATTTCTCAATATTTTTTAAAATAAAAAAGGGGTTTTAATCATGGATTTTTCGGTGGTTTAAACTAAGTCTGGCTGGTCTCTTGCCAACCCTGGTTATGGGGATATGAAATTGCTGTAAATCTAAATAATAAATGTGGCTCTGAAAAACAAAGACCCCAATTAGATTTTCGATCGCAGACTTTCTTGATTTCTGAATAGCGTGACGTGTGTATCAAGAATTAGAAAAGCCACAAGTAACTTTTACGAGGGTAAATTGTTAATTTGTTTATAATGGTTAACTCTGCAGATTTTATATTTTTACTGCACCAAGAATGCATTACAGAGGACAGAGAATACGCACTCTGAGTCCTGTTCGCCTTCTGATTTCGGTAAGAAAAACCACGCCTCTCCGCCTTCCCATGTGTAACAATTCTGCCTTTCTCTGTTTAAGGGGGGGGAAGAAGGCTTTGTTTACACAGGGCCTCCACTCAAATCTTAAATTTTTTTATAGGAAAATAGGATTATTTTTCTAAAAATATAGGACTTTATAGGATTAGTTTTACAAAATTATAGGATTTTATAGGACTATATATGCTATTTAATTTACTAACTTTATGCATTTAAAAACCAAATCTATATTCAGAGGAATAAATCTTTGATATTCACTTAAAAAATATTAACTATTTAACCATTTTATCACAAAAATATACTAGTTAACAATAACAAAAGTATAGACTAGAATGACTTGGTATAGGAATTTATCCTGTAGCTAAATCTAGCAATTTAACTGACAATTGTGAGTGGCTGGATTTGAAATGGGCAAAATATTAAATTATAGGATTTTATAGGACTTTTGGGGGATTTCGCTAAAAAATATAGGATGTTATGGGACATTTTTGAAAATATAGGATTTTATAGGAATTATAGGACCTCTGGGGGCCCTGAGAATACCTTTAGGGTATCATGAAAACAGTGGCCATAGTTGCGGTTACATGTTCTCTGTTAACTTAAATACATTCTTGGCTGCACTAAGCGATTTCACGGCTGATGAATAATGCTTAATTGAAAGGTTTCGTCGCTACTCGAAAATGAACTTGTATTTCTCTAACTGCAAATTTCTTTAAATTCTCAAATCATCATGTGTGGTGCGATCACAGCGTATCCTTAAAATTTTAGAACGTCTGACCAGACCAAACAAGCAAGTTTAAAAAAAGATTGTTCACGCTGAACCGAGTAGACTAGGTAGCTAAGTGAAAACTACAAATAGTTAATACGATTACCAGGGGAAATTACGAACTAAGTAGCGCTGTGCCGAATTGACCTACTTTTAGTTTCAGCTAAACACACCCAACGATTCCATATGATTAGACTAAACGTACAATAAATAAAAGAGTTGGGATAATGGATTGCAAAAAATCCGCTAGATATTCATTTTTAACTATTAATTGTCAATTAAAAAACAACTATATTGTATTTGTATCACTCTGACTAGTGTAAATATAATTAACTTGAAATAAAGTAATTTTCAACGATTGACTGTACACTATGGAACAATATTTTTTAAAACAAAATTATAATGTTTACGTAAACTTTATAATTTTGTTTTAAAAATAAAGTGTTCTATAATATACAGTCAATCGTTGAAAATTACTTTATTTCCAGTTAAAAAAACACTATACTCAGTTACAGGTTAAGAAAGGAAAAATATCTGGAGGATTTGGCGGAAAGATACTAGCACGAATTTCCGGTAAATCGGCGGCGGGAATTTCGAATTTCCCTTATTTACGGTTGAATTTCTAAATATATCCACGTTATATAATTTAGGAAAATACTGTCAATTGCGTAATATTTTAAAGTAATAATTAATCAATTAAGATAGATAAAATTTAAAAACAGTTTTTAATTATTTAATTTTAGTACTACAAATGAGGCATACCTAAAGCAAATCCGTTTGGCGAGTCCAGGGTAAGTATTATTATTATTATTATTATTATTATTATTATTTCTTTATTTGTCCAAAAAATACATAAATTTACATAACTTTTTTTAAATTAAACCTCAATGGGTTTTTTTTAACGGACAAAGTTCCCCCTAGCTAAGCAGTGCTTGTGTTTAGGGGGACAATTTACATAAATAATTATTTAACATTTTTTATACGTTTATTTATTTTATTATATTAGAGACGTCACTCTCCGAATTTCAAGTTAGATATTAAAAATGACTTCAATTTAGCTTTAAAAGAATTCATCGACAACGCTGATTTTACCTCAATATTTAACTCATTGAATAGTTTTGGACCTTGAAATAAAATACTTCTCCGTATTAAAGATAAGTTCGCAGTAGGAATATAAACATTTTGATTTGCTGCAAAGCGGGTTTTATAATTAAAATTATTTGGTGATAGAATATTTTTGTCAACATTTTTATAGAACAGTAGGATAACCGACATGATATATAACTGTCTAATATTTAGAACATTATAATCTATATATAGTTTAGAAGTTGAATAGTACCATGGTTTTTTTAGACAAATATGTAAAATACGGTTTTGCAGACTTATCAATGGTTCTAAATTATTAGCGGTGGCACTACCCCAGCAACTAATTCCATATGAGAGAACAGAATTTACAATAGCATAATAGACAGATCATATAGTGGCTAAACATAAAATATTTCTTAATTGGTATAAAGTGTACAAGGAGTATCTCAATGTCTTAATATTTTGACTTATTTGAGAATCCCATTTTAATAAATTATCTACGTAAATTCCTAAATATTTCTTAGATTTAACGCTCTCTAAAGGCTGACATGTACAGTTTAATATATTTTTGCAACTGACACGGGTATTGCCGAGATTACCACATTGACGTATATAAACATGTGATTTGATGATCGTTTATAATACTCAAAATACGCTATCATGAAGTGGAATATTTTGGGTCCCTTGTTACTCCTGATAATTATTTACGGGAATATTTTCAGGGGCTTCATTTTCGCCTGAGACCCTGCCTAGTAGCTATGAAGTACTAGTTTCATTTCAATATCCTAAAAGGGTCCTTCTCTAGTAATAGATATTATTTATAAACTTCGGATACGACTGATCGTCTTTCAGAAACGCAACCAAACTCCGCAAATCACGAAATTCAAAGAATACGCGCCAAAAAAGAACAGCGAATTAATAACAAAGAAACAAGATGTCACGGACAATTGAGTACACACAATCCCCCGATGTATTAACTATATTTTAATCTCCAATCATCTTGTACATTAACTAAATAAACCCAAGAGGAATTTTATCGAACAAGAATTTTACGAGTTACTTGGTTTTGGAAATAAGGTAGCGAAACACAAACACGTGAATAATTAATTTTTAGACACAGCGAATTTTTTAGGTTACGTGGTTTTGGAAATAAGTTAGCGAAACGCAAACGTTTTTGGGAAATAGATGGTGCCTGTATCAATTGGTACGAAATTCACCTATCAGAATAGTGCGTACGCGGGTTGTGGGGTCCCGCGAATTGTCCAGAATTATCACTTAAAATTAAAATTTCTTAATGCAACCGAAAACGTATTTCAGAAATGATCAGTACTAACTAGAAATATAATTTTAAACCAAGTCGGTCGTCATTGAAAATAATTATGTAGATTTAAAGTAGAATATCGCCATATAGCACTAAACTGGGCAAATGACCAACTTATGGGCCCCCGATCTCCAAAATTCATAACGGGCTACCGAGGGCATGGTATTTCCTTTCGATTAAGATATTCCAGGCCCTTCTAAACCTATTTCTTGGAGAGTTACGCGCGATACGGTGGCATCAGCAACACAGTACGTGGGTCCAGTACACCCATACCCCTTAGGATCGTGTGTGAAAACGCTTAATTGTCGATAGGAAAAGATGGCGGCTAATAAGTGGGTACTCAACGACGACTAAACGATATTAGAAGGAGGAATAGCAACGAGGGGGGGGGGGGCGAAAGCGGCCTCCAGAAACGGAAGCCACCGAAAGGCGATCACGAAAGCTAACGTGCATGACGTTAACGAAAAACGGAAAACGCGAGAAAATGAGCCCGAAACTTGGTTCACTTTAAACAGTTCCCCTCGTGTTCTAGCCCCCTCTTCTTCGCCCCCTCCAAACATTACGCCACGAAAACAATTAGCCAATCAAGGTAATAGCCACTATTAGCAATTAAGCGACAATTAACTAGCTATTAAAAGGCTAAACGTGCCAAATCCTACAAACAGACGAGCGGCGACCCGCGCCAACTCATTCCGTCAATATTATACGCCTATTTCCAGTTGGGAATTCAACGCGAGCTAAAGATTATGGGGTGCTAGTAAGTAAGTATGTTTAAGTACACGTAGTCTAACAGGAATAATTTTATAGTATCGAGTATGTTGAGTTAAGTTGCCTATCTCACGCGAAAGCGCAATCCCCAAACCCTATCTCCGACGAAAGCGCAATCCCCAACACCTATTTCCGCGAAAGCGCAATCCCCAACACCTATCTCCCGCGAAAGCGCAATCCCCAACACCCATCTCCCGCGAAAGCGCAATCCCCAACACCCATCTCCCGCGAAAGCGCAATCCCCAACACCCATCTCCCGCGAAAGCGCAATCCCCAACACCCATCTCCCGCGAAAGCGCAATCCCCAACACCCTATCTCCCGCGAAAGCGCAATCCCCAACACCCTATCTCCCGCGAAAGCGCAATCCCCAAACCCTATCTCCCGCGAAAGCGCAATCCCCAAACCCTATCTCCCGCGAAAGCGCAATCCCCAACACCTATCTCCCGCGAAAGCGCAATCCCCAACACCTATCTCCCGCGAAAGCGCAATCCCCAACACCTATCTCCCGCGAAAGCGCAATCCCCAACACCTATCTCCCGCGAAAGCAGAGCCGTACCTAGTCCAAATGGCACCCTGGGCCAAAAACCAAAATGGCGCCCCCAAAACCATAAGTAGAAATTTTAAATTTTCAATATCTAATTTCAATGAAAATCATCGATTTAGCGCCCCTAAAATCTTGGCGCCCTGGGCCCCTGCCCCTCTCACCCTACCCAAGGGACGGTTCTGGGCGAAAGCGCAATCCCCAAAAACCCATCTCCCGCGACAGCGTAATCCCCAAAAACCCATCTCCCGCGAAATCTCAATCCCCAAAACCCATCTCCCGCGAAATCCAATCCCCAAAAACCCATCTCCCGCGAAAGCGCAATCCCCAAAACCCTATCTCCCGCGAAAGCGCAATCCCCAAAACCCTATCTCCCGCGAAAGCGCAATCCCCAAAACCCTATCTCCCGCGAAAGCGCAATCCCCAAAACCCTATCTCCCGCGAAAGCGCAATCCCCAAAACCCTATCTCCCGCGAAAGCGCAATCCCCAACATCTATCTCCCGCGAAAGCGCAATCCCCAACATCTATCTCCCGCGAAAGCGCAATCCCCAACACCTATCTCCCGCGAAATCGCAATCCCCAAAACTTATCTCCCGCGAAATCGCAATCCCCAAAACCTATCAGTTAACTATGAGGGTTCCCTCCAAATAACGAATCCAAGTTATATTTGGATACCATTTCCAACGTAGAACAAAATCCCAATTTAATTCCGACCTGCCAAACCTGTGGCTTTTACGGGCAGGTTCCATCCTTGACCCAATCAGATCCCCGCATTATCTCTTAACAATAAAACGGAACGCACCAAGGCCCTCTTTTTGAAGCATACATTTACAAGTACAAGTAGGCGTTGGAGAATAGGTCACGACTTAACTTCGCGCGTACCGAAAACATAATATAAGCTAAAATCTGTCGGTTTGACTCGAGTTTGGGAGCCGTATATATTGAAAAGTGGAAGAATGGGAAATGTTGTAAAAAGAGAGGCAATATCGATCCACTTCTTTTAGCAGCGCGGATCCCGCTGGAAAAGCCCTCGCTCGTGTCAGCTGGCCAGATAGGGATCTTGCCAAAGCCGTCCTATAGTCTAATCCCCAATAACTACGCGCGAGGATCAGAGGCGGATGGGATAAAGCGTAACCAGGCAGCCTTCCGCCTCGCCGCGCGCCGATTCCGACTCTCACTATAGCCGCGGAAGCTCCCAAGTTTTTAGCATGCGACGCGCTCGTTTCCATATAGGCCTTTTTTCGGCGCGGAAAATATTGGAGACGGCGGACGAGGGCGGGGCGCTGCATATCGCCGTGCCCTCCCCTTCTTCGTTCTCTCCATAAAAAACTGGGCCTTTTTTCTCCTGGCGTAACAGTTACCTTTCCAACTCCCTCTATCGGAACCGCCCATTTTATTACAGCGCCACTGGAAGAAAATGGATAAAAAAATAAAGTAGTTTCGCGCGCGCGGATTGATTTTTTTAAAACTTTTTTTTGTTTCCCGTTAGCTGAGTTTTCTTCGTGAATGGCCACGAGCGGAGGCGTGATTTGAAACTTGAGTTGCGTAACTGGAGTTTTGTCCAATTCGGTAAATAATCCCAGACTGGGATTTTTTTAATTAATCCCAGACCGGGAATATTTTTCGAAAAACTTAACCCAGACTGAGATTATTATTTTTTTAAAAAAAAAAAAGGTTTCTAAGGCTGGGAAAATTTAAAAAAAATAATTAATCCAAAACTGGGAAATTAAAAAAATAATAATCCAAGACTGGGAAATTTAAAAAAAAATAATAATCAAAGACTGGGAATTTTCCAAACAATAACCAAAATAATCCAAGACTGGGTATTTTATCCTCGAAAAACTTAACCCAGACTGGGGAAAAAATAATCTAAGACAAGGAAATTTCAAAAAAAAATAATCCAAAACTGGGAAAATTAAAAATTTAAAAAAAATTATCTAAAACTGGGAAAATTTTAAAAAATAATCCAAGACTGGGAAATTTACAAACAAAAAATTATCCAAGACTAGAAAATTTACATAAAAAAATTATCCAAGACTGGGAAATTTACATAAAAAAATTATTCCAAGACTGGATAAATTTTTCACCAAAAAAATTTAATCCATAACTGGGAAATTTTTCGAAAAAAAATTAATCCCAGACTGAATTAAGACAAAATATTTAAATATTTTCCGTATTATAAAAATAACACATTTTAATAAATCTGAAGAAAAATAATGCAAATTACCAAATACTGAAAAAAAAACCACCCTTGAAAGAACTTCTAATAGCTTACGTATCAACCGATAAGCATACCCATCAAATAAAGATGCACGCCACAAAAAAAAATTCCCTCGAAAGAACAAGAAAAAGAAATGAAAAGGTTAAGTGGCTAAAATCGCCTCGTGTTGGAAGAACTGTCGTCGAGACAGTGAAGCGTGGACGCAGAGAAAAACCTCTTTTCTTATTCCCAGCGTACAAATGTACGTAATATTTCGCACCCCCACCGCCCCCCGGCTTTTTTAACCCTTTCATTTTACGAGTCTATCAATGAGACGAGAAAGAAAGAACAACGAGACCGTAAACTACAAGTATATATATGATAGGGAAAATATAGAATGGGAAACAGAGCTAGAGGACGAAGCCGAATTTCAGGGGGGATATAATTGCCAGCGTACAAGATGTGCCGACGGAAAGTATGTATTAATATAGAAGAGAAAAAAAATGAAGTAGAGAATATACAAAACGTCTTCCTCGAGATGAGGGGCAACAGGGGGGGACCAGCTAAGATGAGGGCGGGAGGAAAGGGGGTAGAATCATTTCCGGCACACAACCCCCGAAAAATAAGAAAAGGAATCAACGAATGGTAACAAGTTGGATCCGACTCAACATTCGAGTTTCTCCAATTAAACTAGGATGCGTAACCGAGACAACGCGCATTTATCACGTAATATCATTGATGGTGTTTTTTACATGGTTGCCACAGTTTTTTCACGGTCAAATTCACTGACTTTTCCAGGTTTTCCCTGACTTATTTTGTGCCAAGATGATATTTTTTTCACCTATATTTTAGTAAATGTATCCTATTTGTAACCGAATATAAATACCCTGACATTTTCCTGATTTTTAGACTAATTTTTAAAATTCCCTGAATTTTCCCTGATTTTTAGACTAATTTTTTAAATTCCCTGACATTTTCCGATTTTTGGACTAATTTTTTAAATTCCCTGACATTTTCCTGATTTTTTGACAATTTTTTAAATTCCCTGACATTTTCCGATTTTTGGACTAATTTTTTAAATTCCCTGACATTTCCCTGATTTTTATACTCATATTCAAATTCCCTGACTTTTTCAGAAATTCCAGGTTTACAGGTACCTTGGCAACCCTGTTTTAAATAAATTTATACATAATATTTTACATTATAAAATAAAATATTATCATTAATATCAATAAAACAAATTGTACTAAAACATGATTTTTAATGTTATATCTAGTACTAAGTTCATATTTTCAAAAATAAATTGCTATTAACATTAACCTTGAAATTTGGGATTACCAACGTTGGTTGGTTCACACGAATTTACTTAAAATCGTTATAAATTATAGGAAATATAGGATAAAAATGGAATTGTAGAATTTTAGGAAACTTTAAGAACTATTTATTTTATTTTTTTAGACTTTTATAGGAAAACTTCAGAACTATAGCAAATATAGGATAACAAATTTAATTATGGAATTTTAAAGGCAATTTTAGAATTATAGGATTAACAAGGACAAAAATGGAATTATAAAATTTCACAGTAAAATTTTACAAATTACAGAAACGCTGTCAACTCTTTTTTAATAAAACTTTCGCGTTTACAAGGTCGAACCAACCTCGTAAAATCAACCTAACTTTTTCGTGAACAACCCGAGCAATCCGACATTCGTAAAAATCCCGTACACTTTAGAGTAAAAATGATTTTCTAAATCTTGAAGTCAATTTTAAAATCCCGAAATCTAGGAGAAAATGAGTAAATCTGGGAGAAAATCGTGCTCTTAAATATCAAAATCAGTTTTGAAAACCCCTACGTAGAATTATGCAAACATCGGACCCCTCGAAACAACCACAATCAAACGTCACCATTCCATAAACATCATCCCCATCAACGAATATGAAAATCTAAGTAGAAAAGAAGAGAGGAAAAAGGCGATATCTGGACTCTAGTCAAAAGCCACGCTATAAGTGGGTCCGCAACAGGTATATCGACCAAAGAGCGCCAGAGAGAGATATGTCATGCAGCCAGAGAGGGTTAGCCTGCGAAGTATGGCCTACTTGTGACACGACCAAAAAAGAACAAAAAGCCCGGGGTGGGGGGAGGGAGACTACTTTTGATTAATTGCTGTATCCGCATCACGTAGGAACCCCTCCCCCGTCGGCGTCCACCCCGCGCTACAAGGTCCATTATACCAGGAGGGACAAAAAATGGTAGAGCCGCCCCCACCCCTTATCGGCCATTTGGCCAGTTCTAGATGAACTCTCTTCATAATGAGCGACTGGCCTCCGGAGCTCGCCCAAATCGCCGCCATTACGGGGGATGGCATCGCTGTGTAGCCCGATTTCAGGGGTGAGGCTCTCATTATACTTATTATTTTCACGATATCCTCGACCACCTTCCACGTGGTACTTTTCATTAATACCAAAAAGGGTACGTCTAATGTTTTAAAGCGAAAGGGTTTGATATAAAACTTATAATTAAATTTTTTAAAAGTTACGTAATATTTGATATTTAAAAAGTGAACTGAATACGTTGCTAGGTCCAGCCCTGGTCAACGGATCCACTAATTGGATTTCTCCGTGATTTAAAAGGGATTTGTACAAAAAACAGAGCAAATAAATATCCATTTATTCGTTAAGTATTTAATTTTCCACTTTTGGGTTTTCTAAATTTTTGTATAAAATAGTGAGCATAGCTCCTCCATAGCCAATTTGGGAAAGGATATAAAACATACATTGATTTTTCAACAATTTATTTATTATAATGGATACTTTGCTTCTATTGGTTAAATAATCTCAAATTAAATTACTATTTAACATTTTAGTTTGCTGTATTAGAATGGTTTTAGAACCTACTTTTTACCCCTTGATTTCATTTAAATCTATTTTTTTAATTATTTAATTCATGATTTAATATTGATACTCCTTGGGGAGATCAATTTGATTTGAAACTTTAAAGTTCTAAAACTCAATTCTTGCATACCATTAAATATTTAGAAAAAAAAATTGCAAATATAGAAATATAATTAAAAGTTCCGAATATCAAGAACTCCCATTTCATATTTTTTTACGTTACTCAATTTAATACGATATTATATTCATTGTAGGATATCGAGTCCTTTTTAATTCGTGGAAGACATCTTTTATGGTCTGCGGCATTTACTTAAATGTCGGAGAAGCTATCGCTTTAATTGACGAGAAAAGAGAGACCGGACAAAATCGTTAACAAAAGGAAATCGAAGCGTCACGTGACATTGACACGAGCGAGTCCTACAACTGAGCGAGAGAGATTGTCATACAAAATATCCCTTTGGCACGACAATGTCAAATTAAAAACAGATGTCTAAAATTAAAGCAGTCTTACGAAAATCATTTGGAGAATACTCTTAAAAGAATGGAAATTAAATGCATTTTGAGGGTGTGTCTAATTTAAATATTTTTTTATTTAAATCAATCAATTTTCTTTAAAAATCATTTAAATCATCTATTCTACTTCTATGCATTCATGAAAATGAAAACAAATATTTGAACAAATTTGCAAGTAGTAATTAAATTTACTTCGCACTGTAAAATTTCTAAGACAGTAACCAAAATGTGACAAAATTATACTAGATTTATCTTCATCTATTTATTGGATTTTGATAAAGTTCACTTTTATACGGCTTAAAATTGATAAATAGCAAGCAAATTTCGAAAGTGATAAATAGCAAGTAAACTTCGAAAGTGATAAATAGCAAGTAAATTTCGAAAGTGATAAACAACAAGTAAATTTCGAAAGTGATAAATAGCAAGTAAATTTCGAAAGTGATAAATAGCAAGTAAATTTCGAAAGTGATAAATAGCAAGTAAATATAGAAAGTGATAAATAGCAAGTAAATATAGAAAGTGATAAATAGCAAGTAAATTTAGAAAGTGATAAATAGCAAGTAAATTTCGCAAAGTGATAAATAGCAAGTAAATTTCGAAAAAGCGACTTTTTAGTAAGTAAATTTCGAAAAAGCGACTTTTTAGTAAGTAAATTTCGAAAAAGCGACTTTTTAGTAAGTAAATTTCGAAAAAGCGACTTTTTAGTAAGTAAATTTCGAAAAAGCGACTTTTTAGTAAGTAAATTTCGAAAAAGCGACTTTTTAGTAAGTAAATTTCGCAAAAGCGACTTTTTAGTAAGTAAATTTCGAAAAAGCGACTTTTTAGTAAGTAAATTTCGAAAAAGCGACTTTTTAGTAAGTAAATTTCGAAAAAGCGACTTTTTAGTAAGTAAATTTCGAAAAAGCGACTTTTTAGTAAGTAAATTTCGCAAAAGCGACTTTTTAGTAAGTAAATTTCGAAAAAGCGACTTTTTAGTAAGTAAATTTCGAAAAAGCGACTTTTTAGTAAGTAAATTTCAAAAAAGCGACTTTTTAGTAAGTAAATTTCGAAAAAGCGACTTTTTAGTAAGTAAATTTCGCAAAAGCGACTTTTTAGTAACTGAATTTGAAGAAAAAAGTGATTTAAAAGAGAAAACGACTCCGTATCAGTACTGTAAATATTAAAAAAAAGGTAAACATATTTGAACAAATAATTTTCGAAAAATGTATTTCATGGGGTTAAAAGTAGAGAAAACAACACGGATGTTGATAAATATTTCGAAACTCTGGAGTAATAACTAATAAGGTGAAGGAGAATTTTGGGCAGACGGACTATTTCGGTGGAATGGGCGGGTATGTTTCAGTCTATTTGAGTCGCGAGTAAGCGAGCAGGACCTTGGAACGAGAGGGAAAAACCGTACAAATTAAAAAACGCCCGTTTTCAAAGATTAGTCATACTTCAATAATCACCAATGATTCCGTCAAGTATAAGTGGCGTAATTAATTCGGTAAACGATTCAGAGAAGTATTTTTCATTGAATCAAATATACTTCTAATCATACGGCGAATTGAAAAAGTATAATTACAATATCGTTCTGACCTAAAATAAACAGATAAATGGTACAGCAATTTCGTAGTAATTTTCCAAATAAATCGAACATTACTAGTACTATTCAGTTTCATTGGTGCCAATTATTTATTCGATGTACAGGGGTTTTTAAATCAATAAAAATTGATTGGATTAAAATCAGATTATTGTATTTCATTGATTATTTTATTTATTAACTTTTTATCGATTTACGCATTTTGATAAATTGATTATTCATTTTAGTGTAGCAGTGAGTAAAATAAATTAAACTGAGGTTAATTTAAATTTAATTAATAAGAAAAAATAAATTAAATTTAGTTAGCTATGAATTGACGTTGCTAACCCACTTTTATACATTTAAATAAAGACATTTAAATATCAATGTTATTTTTAAATTGCTTTATTTAAATCAATGATTTAATAAATGCCCATATTTGAGAAACACGTTTTTTTTAGTTTAAAACCTTTAATTACAACAATGATTAACTAAAACGGATAGTGCACGAAACATATCTTAAAAACGTTTAAAAAAAGTGAACTAAGAATTTAGTCTCGTATCTTGATTCTTGTATCGAATTTCTTTCAAAAATCACTTATCTCGACTTGCTTAACACTCGCTCTTTACATTACTTATTTCATTAATAATTAGTTAAGAACTAAGTGGCCAAACAAATCAGTCTTTAGAAGAGCTCGTAACTTCTAAAAACGTAAAAGTTGTCCAATATCTGTGGTTATAGTTCTTTTTATAAAGTAACGTGGCCTTCTTGTTTAAAGGTGCCTCTTACGTCACAGTCTCTTACTTTGACAAGTTTACGAGCGCGCGCTGCAGTCGCCAGAGAAGTATCGTTTTTTTAGCGCGCGTGCAAATCACTCGTGCGCAAAATATACTAA
Source organism: Leiobunum rupestre (assembly GCF_980474605.1). Lineage (NCBI taxonomy): Eukaryota > Metazoa > Arthropoda > Arachnida > Opiliones > Sclerosomatidae > Leiobunum > Leiobunum rupestre. The sequence goes on along the minus strand of NC_143393.1, from coordinate 10,612,134 downwards.
TAAAACTGAGTTTTGTGACGTAAGAGCAACAATTTAACAAGTTGGGCAAGACCACTTTTTATATTATACAATCAACTATTTTAGAATTTTCATACGGAACAATTTCAAAGTTAATGCATAGAACTAGAGCCTATCCAACGCCACCGCCGACGAAATTTTTCTGGCGCCAAACTGCCGCCGACGAGTCATTTACTTTTAAGCGCGCCGCCAACGCCGCCGCCGATAAATTTGACTCCCGCCTTCAAAACTTTTCTAGTTTTCCTAAGTAACTTTTTTTTTCAAAACAAATATGAACGTAACATTGGCCTTCTTGTTTTGGATGTTGTGCCTGCGTCACGCGTGACGTATCGATGACGTTTTACTACGAAAAGCCCGGGACATAAAGAGTAAATTCGACGAGGCGCCCTGTTTTTAAAATTCCCTGACTATTCCCTGTTTTCCCTGACCATTTTAAGAGATTTTCCCTGACTTATTAAGGGCAAAATGTTTCTTTTATATTTTATCAGAAGTTAATAAGTTTAGATGAACTTATATTTCATTAAAAAGGTTATTGCAATGTTGAGAAAATTAGCCAACCATTCAAGGAAATAAATGATAATCGTGGAATTTGTCATAGATCTAGAGTTAAATTACCTTCAAAAAGTGCCAAAATAAAATTGAATTCCCTGACTTTTCCCTGAATGTTTACCAATTCTTAAAATTCCCTGACATTTCCCTGACCTTTTAGGCCCATTTTTAAATTCCCTGACTTTTCCCTGATTTCCCTGTTTTCCCTGACGTGTGGCAACCCTGTATTAGAGGTGAGAGGGGGGGCTACAGAAAGTGGTCAGGAAAAACCCCCCAAAAGCGAGCGAAAGAAATGGAGGGTAGAGCTCTGAGTGATTGGAGATTTTACGGGTATCCATTTTCGGTGGCGGTTTCCGCGGTTGCTCCTGACTGAGAGCCGGCGAAACAGCAACGCCTTTACGGCCGTCCAAAAAATGGGCTCCTCAGGCCAGAGCCCTATCTCCGCGCCGAGATGGATGCTTTTCCTTCGCCACTCTCGCTTATCCAATATCAGCCCGGGAAAAGGCGCCGGTTGGCCAAAATAGGCCATTTTCTCGACTGGCCATTCCGGTCAGCGAGCGCCGAAGCTGCTCGCTGGATCTCCTGGCTGGCGAGGACGGACGTCACTCGCTGTCTCTCATCTAGGGCTTCGGAACATTAGAGGATTCCGACGCCTTCCAGTCTCGGGGATTGCTGCCGGCGCCACCCGCCCCCGTTAGATGCCGCCACCGCCACTGACGTAATAGTCGCGAAGTTAAGCCTCTCTCTCCCCTTTTCCCGCCACTACTACTTGGTTACGCGCACGCTTGAACGCTGGAACGCGTACGTCGAAATTTTGGCCACCCGTTTTAATTTCTACATTTCAATGGATGAAATTTGAAAATATTGCAATTCTCTGCTTTAATTATTGTATTTAGAAAAATGCTACTTTTTGGTAATGAAAATGCTACTTTTTTCGTGATGAAAATGCTACTTTTTTCGTGATGAAAATGCTACTTTTTTGGTAATGAAAATGCTACTTTTTTTTTAATGAAAATTCTACTTTTTAGGTGATGAAAATGCCACTTTTTAGGTGATGAAAATGCCACTTTTTTGGTGATGAAAATGCCACTTTTTTGGTGATGAAAATGCCACTTTTTTGGTGATGAAAATGCCACTTTTTTGGTGATGAAAATGCCACTTTTTTGGTGATGAAAATGCCACTTTTTTGGTGATGAAAATGCCACTTTTTTGGTGATGAAAATGCCACTTTTTTGGTGATGAAAATGCCACTTTTTTGGTGATGAAAATGCCACTTTTTTGGTGATGAAAATGCTACTTTTTTGGTGATGAAAATGCTACTTTATGTAATGAAAACAATATTCATACGTTACCTAAAAAATTCCCAGTAACTAAATAAAATTTTGGTACGGTCATATTACTCAGCTTTCCCTACAAATCATTAACATTTAAGAGGGAGCTTCACCGCATTACATAATTTGAAGTTCAAATTAAAAGCTTTCCCATTATTACAATCATTTGAATAATTAAAATATAACAACATAACAAAATAAACCCAGCCTAGCTTTTCATTTACTCCAGGCTATCAAACTTAGCTAAGCCTTTGGTATCATCAGATTGGGGTACATCCCTCATAGTTAGGTATTAGTTTTTAGCCCAAGTACGCCAAGGATTTATCTAATGATGCCCTTCTATCATAACATCCCAATATCGTGATTCCATCACCGAAACGTCCAATTACAGGGTTCATACGAAATTTTCTTATTTCAAATCCCTGATTTTTCCAGGTTATTCCTGACTATTTTTTTGGGGAAATATCTCTGACCATTTTGGTAATATTCCTGCTAATTTTCATGTTTTCATAGCTACAAAGTGAAACAATTCTTTTTAAAATACCACAAACTTAATTATATTTTATAACAACATACTGAGATAATCTCTCTCCACTCTGGGGAAAAGATGCATGAGCGCCAAAGATGATATATTTCCAATTTTACCTGAGATGCAAAGTTTGATGACTAATAAAATCCCTGACTTATCCCGATTTTTTACGATATTTAAATCCCTGACTTATCCCTGACTTTTTACGATATTTAAATCCCGGACTTATCCCTGACTTTCCCCCCCAATTGGGAAATCCCCGACTTATCCCTGACTTTTTACGATATTTAAATCCCGGACTTATCCCTGACTTTCCCCCCCAATTGGGAAATCCCTGACTTATCCCTGACTTTTTACGATATTTAAATCCCGGACTTATCCCTGACTTTCCCCCCCAATTGGGAAATCCCCGACTTATCCCTGACTTTTTACGATATTTAAATCCCGGACTTATCCCTGACTTTCCCCCCCAATTGGGAAATCCCTGACTTATCCCTGACTTTTTACGATATTTAAATCCCGGACTTATCCCTGACTTTTCCCCCCAATTGGGAAATCCCTGACTTATCCCTGACTTTTTACGATATTTAAATCCCGGACTTATCCCTGACTCCCCCCCCCCCAATTGGGAAATCCCTGACGTATCCCTGACTTTTTACGATATTTAAATCCCGGACTTATCCCTGACTTTTCCCCCCAATTGGGAAATCCCTGACTTATCCCTGACTTTTTACGATATTTAAATCTCGGACTTATCCCTGACTTTTTACGATATTTAAATCCCGGACTTATCCCTGACTTTTCCCCCCAATTGGGAAATCCCTGACTTATCCCTGACTTTTTACGATATTTAAATCTCGGACTTATCCCTGACTTTTTACGATATTTAAATCTCGGACTTATCCCTGACTTTTCCCCCCAATTGGGAAATCCCGAACTTATCCAGGATATCCAGGTTCCGTACGAACCCTGAATTAGTAACGGGCACCCGACTAATCGTTACATTTTTCATCCTTAAAACATTAAATTCCAATATCGTATAACCGAGGAAACTTTGGACCCTAAAAATCGACCGTTTTCGAATAAAACCTTGCCCACGTACGCGTTCGAGTCGAGTGCGCTTAGCCTCTCAAACGGGAGGAAGTGGGGCTCCGAAATCAGCTGGAAAGACGTCTGGCTTTTAGAGTTGGAAACTGGGAATATCGCGGAAATTTAGGACGATC